>NW_022103958.1:42236673-42246855 GCF_000313985.2 Echinops telfairi | reverse complement strand
CATACATACATCAATTGTGTAAAGCACATTTGTACATTCATTGCCCTCATCATTCTCAAAACATTTCCTCTCCACTTAAGCCCCCGGCATCAGGTCCACATTTATTGAACATGGCTGGTGCTTTCACATCATACCAATCTTTCTTAGAAAATGGATCAACCACTTTCTTCTTAGCTCCTTTTCTGCCACCTTTTGTAAGGCGCTTGTTCTTGCCAACCAACGTTGTGTCCTGCATAGAGCCAAGAGGCCCTTTCATTTTCTTTTAATGTTTCTTGCATTATTCAATATTTTTCCCATGGAATCCTTCAAAATTGCAAATATGACACACAGTAGATATAAAAAACACAGGTGTAGGAGGCCTGGTAGGGCATGACCAAGGGTAATGTAACCAAGAGGAATTACTGAAACCCTAATGAAGGATGAACATGATAGTAGGACAAGAGGAAAGTAAAAGGAAATAGAGGAAAGAGCCAGGAGGCAACGGGCATTTATAGAGGTCTAAATAAAGGTATGTACATATGTAAATGTATTTATATATGAGGATGTGGAAATAGATCTATGTGCATATATGTATAGATTTAGTATTAAGGTAGCAGATGGACATTGGCCCTCCAGTCAAGTACTCACTCAATGCAAGAATACTTTGTTCTATTAAACTGGCATTCCATGATGCTCATATTTCCGATAAAATTGCTAAAGCAAAAGCGGGTGCATATGCAAATGCAGTGAAGAAAGCTGATGGTGCCTGGCTGTCAAAAGAAATAGCATCTGGGGTCTTAAAGGCTTGAAGGTAAACAAGCAGCCATCTAGCTCAGAAGCAACAAAGCCCACATGGAAGAAGTACATCAGCCTGTGTGATCACGAGGTGTCGAAGGGATCAGGTATCATCAGAACAAAAAATCTTATCATTGTGATTGAAGGGAAGTGCAGAGTGGAGACCCAAAGCCCATCTGTAGGCAATTGGACATCCCCTTACGGAAGGGTCGTGGGGAGGAGACGAGCCAGTCAGTGTGCAGTGTAGCAACGATGAAACATACAACTTTCCTCTAGATCCTAAATGCTTCCTCCCCACCCCCACTATCATGATCCCAAGTCTACCTTACAAATCTGGCTAGACCCAAGAATGTACACTGGTACAGATAGGAACTGGAAACACAGGGAATCCAGAGTGGATGATCCCTTCAGGACCAGTGGTGAGAGTGGCGATATCCAGAGGGTGGAGGGAGGGTGGGGTGGGAAGGGGGAACCGATTACAAGGATCTACATATAACCTCCTCCCTGGGGGATGGCTATCAGAAAAGTGGGTGAAGGGAGATGTTGGACAATGCAAGATATGACAAAATAATAATAATTTGTAAATTATCAAGGGTTCATGAGGGAGGGGGAGCGGAGAGGGAGGGGAAAAAATGAGGAGCTGATGCCAGGGGCTCATGTGGAGAGCCAATGTTTTGAGAATGATGAGGGCAATGAATGTACAAATGTGCTTTACACAATTGATGCACGTATAGATTGTGATAAGAGTTGTATGAGCCCCTAATAAAATGATTTTTAAAAAAGAAAGACTATGTATAAGGAATGATAGGCTAAGAACAACAACAACAAAACCAATCCCACTGCCACTGAGTTGATTCTGATCTATAATGATCATATAGGACAGGGTAGAAATGCTTCTGTGCATTTCCAACACTTACAGGAGTAGAAAGTCTAGACTTTCTTCTGCAGCGTGGTGGGTGGTTTTGAACTGCTGACTTTGCAGTTAGCCGTCCAAAGTGTAACCCACTACACCACCAGGACTCCCAAACTAACAAAAGCAACTGACAAATGATAACAATAAATGGCCTCCAGGGGACTTAAACAAAGAAACAAACTAATAAGAATGGCAAGTGAAGATATAATAGAAAACAAGATGTTCTTCAAATTTTGTAACACTTTCACATGTGACTATTATGATTGACTCTTCATCTAGCAGATTTATTTTTTAAATCTTGCAATAGTTGTTTGTATATGTATGTATGTAGAAGGAGACCTGTGACAACATAGCTAACCAAAAGTTTTCACTATTGCAGCCTACACAGCCACCTGCAGGAGAAAGACCTGGTGATCCATTCTGTATGGAGTAATTTTATCCCATCACATGTTCCTGTACCCAGCAGCAACATATATGTACATAGAAGCTCATTCACCCACTTCTATGTAGTATCTTATCTAATGTCATGTAGGCTAGTTAAATTAAATGTTTCCACTAAAGATATAATTATAGTATATATCTGTAGATCAACTAACAATATCATCCTTCACTGTTAATGCTCTTAACATGTAAAAAAAAAAAAGTAGGCTGCTGATTACTAGAAAAGAGTAAAGCACTAGTCTGAGATATAAAGGGTGGAGTAACACTGGGAACAGAAGGTCATTTGTTGGAGAATAGAATCCAGGTCACATGTGTCAGTGTGTAAATAAGCAATGTAGTGTTGGTGACGTTAGAGCAATGGTGATTAGTTCAATGATTAATTTATTAAGTAACTATTATGTGCCAAGCACTGTTATAGAAACTGGAAATAGAACAAGAAAATAAAATCTCTGTCCTGTAGAATTTACTTTCTACTAATTCTAATGATGCTTGGTTTTTCTCTAAGCACAAAGTAATTTGGGGGTGGGGGGCATCAGTGTCAGAAATATGTATTAGAGAATTAAAAAATTGGGTGGGGAAATTCCATTATTTTTAAATTGCATGTCTCCACAAAC
Source organism: Echinops telfairi (assembly GCF_000313985.2). NCBI lineage: Eukaryota > Metazoa > Chordata > Mammalia > Afrosoricida > Tenrecidae > Echinops > Echinops telfairi. The sequence goes on along the minus strand of NW_022103958.1, from coordinate 42,244,113 downwards.
CTTTTGAAGCCCCTCTTATATAATAGCTGTACACCCAGGCCAAGGTGCCAGAAATGGTTATATCCTCTAGCATACCATTTAAATTATAGTGGTGCCTGGTGGAGAAACCACCAAATATTTATATAAACCTCACAACATACCTATAATGAATACTTCCATTGGTAGCTGAGGATTAAATGAAAATATGTTTCAATGTGTCAACCATTGCTAAGTTTTCAATGGCAAAACAACCTAAATTTCACTGTACATGCTGACAGAGTAGAATAGCTATCGTCCTTCAAAACACAGGATACAGTATAACTTGTGATTTGGAAATACATCAAAATATCTGTCAAATGGACACTAACGAACTATGATTCAAACAGTACAAAATTTATTAGCTTTAGCTCTCATGAGCTTTACAAAAATATGTTTGGTATGAAATACTAACACTGTCTTTGATAAGGCCTGTCTAAACAAGATGAGTACTATTTACCAAAATAGAAAAACAATGTTTTAGACTGATAGCATTTAAAGCTCTCTAACTGTCCTACCATCAATCAGTCACCCTGGACATTTACTGCTTGTTTACTTAATGCAGCCTTTCGGAGAAAGGCACTTGCAGAATACTCACTGGCTGCTAAATATTACTGTTAGAAGCAGCAACCAGAGATGGCTATCTGTTTGAGCTGTTTATCTTCATCTCTTGTTTTAAAAAATTACAGCGAATAGAACAACATGTCCTACTATAAAAGCTCAGTCTAGATGTATCTGGATAATAGCAAAATGGGTGGCTCCTTAGACTCCAGTCTTTGAAATGGCAACCAGAGGGTAAACTTTTCTTTTCAAGAATTTATATTATCAAAAACTAAAACCTGGAAGGGTGTGGTTGGAATACAACATCAAAATCAGCCATTCACAGAATAAAGAGAAAATGACTACTACTTACTATGAGTGGGCCTAAAGCCGGGGCTGGGGGTCAGTAAGAAGCATGATTTATCAGTAAAGGCTACATTAAAATTTTTAAAAAAGGGCAAACGGGAGGAAGATTAAGTAGTCTCCAATCAGATTGGTTTGTGGGGAAAATGTCGGCTATCAAACAAGGCAACTTTAGCACGTTGGCATTTTGTACTGGGCTTTAAATCAAGAGACCAGCTCCTTGGCCAAGCCTCACTTGCAAGTGAAAATGGCTTCCTCCTTTTGCACTATCGTGGTTTTTATTTTACCCACATATGAGCATTTACAGTCAATCTTTGTTACAAGAGGGCAGTGCTAGTTCAGTGGCAGAAGGCTCACTTTCCACGAGGGAGACCTGCGTTTGAGTCCCAGATAATGCATCCACGCACAGTCATCACCTGCCCATCAGAGGCCGCTTGCCTGGTGCTAAACTGCTGAGCAGGTATCAGTGGAGCTTTCAGATGGAAGAGGACCAGAAGAAATGGCTAGTGATCTCCTTTCTTTAATTAGCCAACGAACCCCCCCCACCCCCCACCCCGGTCACATCAATCTAATCTTGTTGTGCATGGCATCAGCATCAACTGGGGGCCAAATGGACACAACTAACACTACCACCTTAAGTACAACTGATTATAAAACTGGCTGTCTTCCCCACCAACAACGAAAGCACCATATTTTACTCCATTTTTATTTCCCCAAAATCTAGAAATATGTTTCTCTCCAAAGAAGTACCAGGTAAGGCTTTGTTGATTTAACTATTAGCTTCTATAATGTCCACAACAATATCATGAATAGTAGAAGCTGATATTGTTATGGATTGAGGTGTGCTTCCTTCAAAAAAACGATATGCTGAAGCCCTAGCTCATGCACTAGTAAATGGTGAGACTTTCTTTATGGAAATCCGGGTTTTCTTTGTCAAAGTTATCAGTTAAATTAAAGAAGTCACCATGGAGTAGGTTGGGTCTGATCCTCTCTTTTTATTAAAGAACAGAATGGAAGGAAAGTCATACACAGAACAAACAGGTGAGAACCTCTATAAGCAAAGGATTGCCAAAAAACACTCTAGGCTAGCGAAACTCAAAAAAATAAACACACAAAAAGGACCATCCCCCTGGAGCCAACAGAGAGAGCCAACTGGTATCCTAAATTTGAACTTCTCTCTTGATTCCTGTGGGAAAAAAAATTTCTGTTTTTAAAAGCCCACCCATTTTGTAGTACTTTGTTATGGCATCCCCAGGAAATAAAGACATATTCAGCTTATTTTACAAAGGAGAGGAAATGGAAATACAGAAAGGTTACATAACATGCCCATATTCACTCCACTAGCCTCTAGGACCACAGGCTAATAGTCCTCATTTGATTGTACCACAGTTCTCACAAGATTTGGGTAGCAGGAATTCATGAAGAGATGACTATAAAGAATTTGAGATGAAACAAATAATCACAAGTTAGCAAAACTCTACGAAATATTACTTACGTGTTATCTATTATAGGGAACTCTGGTAAAAGAATATTATTAAACTTGTGTTCCTGAGTTTTCCTTGCCTTTCCTCATGCATCGCAAATCAAGAATTAACTTAAGCATATTCTGAGATCTACTAACCTACATACTAGACTACAAATTAGGGTGACATAGTAATAAGCTTTTGATCACTGTGCTCCTAAAACATGGGGAGGACAAATAAAATATTCAAATCTACTTTAACATACACACACAGACATCCAGGTTCAAAAATAAACTAAGTATTTCCAATGTCCAATAAAAAAGTGAAAATGGTTTAAAAGGGTAAACTTGGCTAATGGTTTAGGCATCTTAAATTACAGATCCTTAATAAGGGTGACAGAGTTCAATACCACATCAGCAATGAGCTGCTTTAAGAAATGAGGCTACAACACACACACACACACACACACACACACACACACACACACACACAGAGCCAACCTTTAAGAAAACCACTTACCTGTGGAGAAAGGAAGAGGGTAGAGCACAGGTGTAACCTAGTAACCAGAAAATATTCCTCCTTGAAAGAACTCTGGCGGCCCGTTTAGTAAGAGTTGGACTGCTAACCACAAGGTCTGAGGTTCAAACTCACCAGCGGCTCTATGGGAGAGAGATGGGGCTATTTGATCTAATAAGGATTTATAAACCTTTGGAAACTCTACATGGCTTTGCTATGATTTAGAAATGACTTGAAGGCAGTGGGTTTTGAGGTACTGTTTCTATGGAAGGATCAACCTATTGTCAATATAACTGGTCATATTATCATTGAAATTCTGAGATGAGACTAGGTTTGGAGCTTGGGGGCTAGGAGGGTCAACATGAAAGGTAGCTGAATACCTATAGTCCAACAGATGTGAGCAGGGCAGGAGGGCGGGGATAAAGACAGAAATATAATTCCCATTCAAAATGAGTCAGCAAACAAATATTTTAAATCATATGATGAAATATAAAACTAAGAATTATAGCCAGAAAAACCAACAATTAGAACATCAATACAATCAGTATGAAACTATGTTTTAAAATAATTCTACTGTGGTGAAATACATAGAACAAAAAATGTTCCTATGTTAACTGTTTTAGAGTATACACTCCAGTGACGTTAATTATACCTTTAGTGTTGTACGACCACCCCCACTCTCCATGTCCAAAAGCTTTTCATCTCCCTGAACAGCAAGTCAGTGGCCCTCAAACAGGAACACGCCATTTTGCCCTCCCACCAATCCCTGGTAACCGCAAGTCAGCTTCGCTCTCTCTGCATTTTGCCTCTTCTAGATACTTCACTTAAGCAAGGTCACACAATCTTTGTCTGACTGGTTTCACTTAGCATAATGTTTTCAAGGATCACACGTGTTGTATCACATATCAGAACGTCATTGTGAAATTAATTGTATAAGAATAAGTAGCAAACACCTTAAAATAAATTCATACAGAGTGTTGAAAGAGATAAATGAAGTCAAAACTTTGGTTGAACTTAAATAAGAAATGATAAAAAAAGGCTGGGGAGAAATGTGTATACAAAGAGAACCCAACCAGAAAATTTCAAAATTAGGAATGCAATGATCAAAACAAAAATTCAGTATATTAAAATAAACTGTAAAGTTGAAGAGATAATTTTTTTAAGTTCATTTTACTGGGGACTCTTACAGCTCTTATAACAATCCATACATCCACTGTACCAAGCATATTTGTACATATGTTGCCATCATTATTTTCTAAACATTTACATCCTACTTGAGCCCTTGGTATCAGCTCCTCTTTTTATCCTCCCTACCCCCTCGCACCCTCATGACCCCTTGATAAATTATAAATTATTATTTTCATATCTTATACTGACCGGTGTCTCCCTTTCCCCATGGTTTCTTTCCCCACCTTCTCCCTACTCTCCTGGTATTCCTACTCCCATTGCTGCTCCCGAGGGGTTTATCTGACCTGGATTCCATGTGTGTACATGCTCTGGCCTAACTTGCAGTGAAAGGCAGGATTGGGATCATGATAGTGGGGGGAGAGGAAGCCTCAAGGAACCAGAGGAATACTGGAAGAGGGAATTTTTTAACTAGAAGTCGGTGATGTGTCAAGATGAAAAATGAGCTCACAGAGGGTTGTAGCTCTTACCAAATAACTCCCATTGCCCACCGACAAGATGACAAGTTTTATTACTTACACTGGCAATTATGACCAAGAAGAGCAAGAAAAGATTTGACGTGAGGTCAGTCTTCCACAGACCCTCTTCACAGAGGAGACGGCAAAGGAACTCCCCACTGTGCATGCCTTGCGATGAGCCAAAGGTAAAAGCAGACTCGGCAAGAGGACTCAGAACTTGGGGACCTTAAATGGGCAAGGTTAATGTGACAGGCTACAAGGGGAAAGAGAAAAGGTGCATTTGCTCAGGGAAAGCTGGCCTGGCAATCCCGTGGCCAAGAAGGTTCAGAAGCAAACAGCCTCTGAGCAGGATGAGTAACAAAAACGAACATTCCTTCCTCTGTGGCTACCGTGTTAATTTTGTCAGCCAGCATTTTCTGATTAATAAGGAATGTGGCTAAAAATCATCAGGAGAAACTACTTGCCTTGAAATGCATATTAGTACAATTAAGTAGTCAAAAAGATGGTAGGAAGCAAAACTCACACTGGAAGAGCAGATACTTTCCTTCAGGGATAGTACTAATAAGCATAAACCAAACACATTGAGTCCATGCCGACTCATAGTGACTCTATAGAAGGTACAACTCTCCCGTGAGCTCCTGAGGCTGTAAATTTTTACAGGAGTAGGCAGCCTCATCTTTCTCCAGTGGAGTGCCTGGTGGTTTCAAGCTGCTGACCTTGCAATTAGCAGCCCCACACATAACCACTATGCCACCAGGGCTCAACACACAGTAAGGAAAAAGAATTTCAACCTCCATGACTCTATGACGCAAATTTCAACCTCCAAAACCAAAGAGGAAGAACATGCTCGGCATATCTAGAACTCCTGAAGAAAAAACTCAATCCTTGAGTTGTAAGTTTGAAAGATTTTATAGGCAAAATATTGAATGATGCAGGAAGCATCAAGAGAAGATGGAAAGAATACAAAGAGTCAATGTTCCAAAAAGAACTAGTGGACCTTCAACCATTTCTGGAGGTAGAATATGAGCAATAACCAATAGTACTGAAGGAAAAGATTCAAGCTTCACTGAATGCATTAGTCAAAAATAAGCTTCCAGGAATTGATGGAATACTAATTGAAATGTTTCAACAAGTTGATGAAGCACCAGAAGCACTCATCATTTTAGGCATTAGAAGAGATTCATATTGGTACTTATTCCAAAAAAAGGTGATCCAACACAATGCATAAATTATATATAGAATAACATTAATATCAATCATATGCACGTATAATTTTGCCAAAAATTATGCAACAACAGTTACAACTGTAGGTTGACAAGGAGCTGCAAGAGGTTGAGGCAGGATTCAAAGAGGACATGAAACAAGGGAGATCAGTGTTGACATCAGAGAGCCTTGAGAACAATGGGAATTCCAGAACACGTTATTATCCTCATGCGGAATCTGTGCATGGATCAAGAGGCAGTTGTAGAAACAGAACAAGGGTATACTGCGTGGTTTAAAATCAGGGAAAATGTGCATTAGGGTTGTACACTGTCATCACACTTGTTCAATCTGATTGCTGAGCAATTAATCAGAGATGCTGGCTTATACGAAGAAAAATGTGCCATTAGGTTTGGAGAAATGCTTATTAACAACCTGCAATACGTATATGACAACCTTGTTTGCTGAAAGTCAAGTGAAGCACTTGCTGAAATAGACCAAGGATTTCAGCCTCCAGTATGGATTACAACTCACGGTAAACCACCCTCCCTACTCCAAATCCCCCAAACCAAACTCACTGCCATCAAATAGGTTACGACTTACAACCACTCCATAGCACCAAGAACTGGTCATATGGATTTCTGTAACTCTTGAACCAGGAATAGAAAGCCGTTATCTTTCTCTCATTCAATGTAAAGGAAACCAAAACTCAAACCCCTCACAAACGGACCCATAGAGAACATCATGGTAAATTGAAAAAAGGTTGAAGTTGCCAAGGATTTCTTCTGGCTTGGATCCACAATCAATGCTCATGGAAGCAGCAGTCAAGAGATCAAACGACACACTGCATTGGGTAAATCTATACTTTTTTTTTTAAGTGTTCAGCAGCAAGGATGTTACTTTGGGGGCTAAGGTGAGCCTGACCCAAGCCATAATATTTTAAATCACCTCACAGGCATATGAACATTAGACAGTGAAGAAAAGCCAATGCATTTGGACTATGGTGTTGGAGAAGAATATTGAAAGTATTTTGTATTGCTTAACGAACAAACGGATTTGTCTTGGAAGAAGTAGAGCTAAATGCTTCTTAGAGGCAAGGATGGCAAGACTTTGTCTGACATACTTTGAACCAAGACCAAAAACATTACAGGAAAACTACAGATCGATATCTTTCATGAATATAAATATGGAAAAACTATCATTTATCCTGACCAAATGGGGTTCATTCTGGAAATACAAGGCTGGTTCCGTATCTAAAAAGTTATCAGAAGATCTAGAACAGCAGCTCTCAACCTGTGGGGTTGTGATCCCTTTGGGGGTCAAACGACCCTTTCACAGGGGTCGCCTGAGTCAGTTATGAAGTAGCAACGAAAATAATGTTACAGCTGGGGGTCACTACAACATGAGGAACTGTATTAAAGGGTCGTGGCATTAGGAAGGTTGAGAAGCACTGATTTAGAGCCTGAAGAAGAAAAAAAAAACCACCATTTGATCACTTGACTAAAAAGAAAAGGCGCTTGGTAAATGTGACATCCAATTCAAATTTTTAAATGGGCAAAAGAGTTGAAAAGATTTTTCGTTTTTAAGCTGATGGTGCCCAGCTATTAAAAGATATAGCTTCTGGGGTCTTAAAAGCTTGAAGGTAAACAAGCGGCCATCTAGCTCAGAAGCAACAAAGCCCACATGGAACAACATATCAG
>NW_022103958.1:42212544-42229789 GCF_000313985.2 Echinops telfairi | reverse complement strand
AGAGCAAATGTTTTGAGAAGGATGAGGGCAATGAATGTACAAATGTGCTTTACACAATTGATGTATGTATGGATTGTGATAGGAGTTGTATGAGCCCCTAATAAAACGATTAATAAAAGAAAAAAAATGTTGACCTTGTCGTGTGTTGGTCAGAATATGGATGAACAAGAACTCTTACAGATTTACTCTAAGAATGTAAATTAGTTCAATATGTCTATAAAATTTTGGCTGTTTTGTTAAAAAGTGAAACATACACCTAACTATAAAATTTAGTCATTCAACTTCTAGGAATTTAGCTCAGAAAAATGAGATCATGTTTAAGCACAAAGTCTTCACACAAATATCCATGCCAGTTCTATTTGTAATAGCAAAAATGGAAACCATTCAATGCTCATCAGCATGAATGGAAAACAAATTGTGGTATACACGTACAATGGAGTACTACTTGGCAATAAAAAGACACAAATGAATGATACACAAAGTAAAAACAACTATGTATCTCAAAATAATTATCCTGAAAGAAGTCAGATCAAGAAGATATATTGCATGACGATTTATGTGCTTCCAGAACATGCACCCAACTCCACAGTGACAAAAGGCAGGAGATGAAGAAAGGAGGTTTTTGGAGGGATGCATATACATTCATTTTCTTGATTCAGTAAAGATTTCATAAGCGTACCTAAATGTCAAAATTCAAACTATACACTTTATATATATACTTCAATGAAAAGAACACATATAAATAATGTCTCAGAACTCTGAATACTTAAAGATTTATGCTTGTAAGAAGTGAAATTTGTATATTAGTAAGTGACGGGTCAGTTTTTAATAGCTTTCTCATAATTAAATTGTAACCCAAACTATATCAAAATCTTTATAATATAAAGTTTCTTTTAAAAATCATTAACTGATATGTCTTCTGTTCATCTGAAAATTTTACACTCATACCATTTTAGGACTTAATTATGAAAACTATACAAAAAAAATAAACAAACCCAAAACTACTGAAAAAAGTGAAACGCTTAAAACCAAAACCTGTGTTTTACTCATCTATTATCACAATAGCCTCAGATATTGCCGAGTACGGAGGAAATCAAATATTTATTCAGTGCACTAATGTATACGATCAATCGCTTTTATTTAATACTGTCACAAGCTTAGGACATAGCATCAAGCCCCAAGCCTCCTCTGCTCACAATCTCTTACTCTTCCTTAAACTATAAAACCTCCTCACAGCATCTGCTGGTTCTCAGGCCCTCTGCCTCACTGATGTCACTCCTCATCCTGGATCACAAAGTTGGAAGAATAAAGGAACCCAAATTCCTTTACCTAACATTCAAAACTTCCATAATTTGACCTCTATAAATCTGTACCAATCAAATGGCTACTGCTTTTAAAGCATACCTGGGATTTTACTGATTTGAGATCATATGAAGTTAAATATTTCTTTGAATACCAGTCTGACTATTTATTAAAGTAATACACATCTTTCAAGCCTTAGCTCAATCTCAATTCCTCTATAAATATATGGCACTGAATCATCTTAATTAAAAGACTTCTCACCCCTTTATAGGAGCCCTGGTGGTGCAGAAGTCATGCACTCAGCTCCAGCCTAAAGATTGGTGGTCTAAATCCCCATGGCAGTTCCACAGAAAGGCCTCAGTGGTCTGTGTCTGTAAAGATTACAACCTAGAAAACCACAGGGGACTGTCCTACTTTGTGAGCTGAAAATCAATTCAACACCCCCTTCGTGGATGACCGCAGTTCTATATTTATACCTCTTGCAAACACATTATATGTGGAGGGAAGGCAGCCAAGTACCCCCTTGCCCCTACCCACCCTTACCCGCTCCACCCCCAGCACCAAAAATAAATAAATAAAGAACCACTGGAAAAGAAAGAAAGAAGATTGCTCTCTGAACTTTTAGAAATCAGCACACATTAGAATAGAACACACTTTTGAAAGAGATTCTGGTCCATAGGCCAGACCAAGACACAGGAAGACAGAGCTATAAAAACTTAGAACAAAGTATTGACAGGTTTCCACATAGGTAGATTATCATGTCCACCAGAAAATACAACCCTACTGTGAAAAATGAGCACATAAAACTGTCAAAATTTTGCATAATTAAATAATCAAAAAACGATTCCCCTGCTCAGAACTTGTCTTACAATAGGTTTACTAGTGAAAGGAAAGAAACTAGTGAAATTTACATACACACACACACACACACACACGCACACACGAGGGTACTCCAACAAAATGAATTTTTTTCAAAGCTATATATTTAAATTTTTTACAAAACCACCTTATCGCCTTCAAAGTACTCTCCATTACACTTAATATATTTGTCAAATCGGTGATTCCATTCTTGGAAACATTTTTCACACTCATCTGTTTGGATGGCTTATACCACCTCCCTTGTTTTTTTTCTTTACCTCTTCTATGTTATCAAATCGCTGTCTTTTCATGTCCCTCTTCATTTGTGGAAACAAAAAAGTCGCATGGTGATCCTAGGTGTATGTGTATGTATGGTTTGCTGAGAAATTAGATATATTTAATGAAGTATGAAATGATCTAAAACCAAGAAAATCATGTTATGATAAAATTTCAGCTCTCAGTAAAATTTCAGGGAGTTTTTAGGCTATGCTTCTATGATTCTCTTACTTGGAAAAAGACCAGAAAGTATCTGTCTAATTTGTAGTGAAGTAAAAATTTACTTCAAAATATTAATACTTAAAATTTTAATAGCCTACACCAATATTAAAATTTTTTTAATTAAAATTGCTAAGATAATTTAACTTAACCATAGAGGAAAATGACACATAACACGATTTGGACAAAAAAAAATAACATTAATTTTCCAAATGGCATATAAAGGCAGAGTAAAGGTAGTAACTTTAAGACACAGAAATTAAAATAGCAACTCCAAAGAGAATGGTAATGAGCTAGTGCCCTAAAAGATGCACCACTTGGCAATTAAACTGTAACGGATACCCTACTTCTTTCTAGGAGACGATACCAGGATAAGTTAAAAAGCACTGCTACTTGGGTTTTAGTTCAAAGATAAAAGTATATTCCTAAAAAAACATGTTTCAATGTGCTTCTGCAATTAGTAGATGGGTACAAACAAGTTTTCTCCACATCACACTTGTCTTAGTCACAGGAGGATACCTTCGGAGAAAGATCTGAGGAAAACAGTGGTGTCTGAGGGGATCTGCCAGGCAGAGAGGTTAGGTAGATTCCACGTAAAGAGGCCAGCTCATAAAATCATGGCAGCTGCTTTTAGGGATCCTAAAGTGAAGCCCTGGTGGTGCTGTCAGATAAGTATTGGACTGCATACTGCAAAGTCAGTGGTTCTAACCCACCAGCTGCTCCACAGGAGAAAGATGAGGCTTCTCCTCCTATAAACATTCACAGTCTTGGAAACCCTATATGGCAGTGGTTCTCAATCTATAGGCCACAACCCCTTTGGGGGTCGAATGACCCTTTCACAGGGGTCGCCTAAGACCATAGGAAAACACAAATATCTCAGAATATATAATTATATATTGCTTTGTGATTAATCATTATGCTTTAATTATGTTCAACTTGTATTAATGAAAATACATCCTACATACCAGATATTTACACAGTAGCAAAATTACAGTGATGAAGTAGCAACAAAAATAATTTTATGGTTGGGGGTTCACCACAACATGAGAAACTGTATTATAAGGTTGTGGCATTAGGAAGGTTGAGAACCACTGCTATAGATGGTCGCTGTGAGTCAAAATCAACTCGTCGGCAGTGAGTAATCTTGACAGATTTTCTCAAAAGACACAGGACAATCATGGGACCTTATTATAAAGAAGCTCTAAAAACTTGAAAACTGCATTAATCAGACAAAGGTCAGGAAAGGCATGCAAAGGAAATTTCTTGTTATCATAATTCACCTGCTCATTCTTGGAGGACAGTAAGGGCTGTCCTTTGAGAACTTCAGTGGGAATTTCATTACCCACTCTACCCTTATAGCCTTGGTCTTGACCCTTTAGACTTTTTCTTTTGCACATCGGAGTCAGTTTCTTCTTTCCTTTGCTACCATGCAATCACATAATTCTATTGTATTATTATCACACATCTGCTTTCTCTAATGTTCCAGCATTAGAAAATGAATTCTGACAGTTTTGAAACCACTTACACTATGTACAAAAGCCATAATTTCATTCTGTGACAGAAATCAAAGACGATAAAACTGGAGAAGAACAATTATTAAGACTAGAATAGGTAATGGCATATATACATGTACTTAAATTACAGGAATTAAACTAAATGAGCTTGGCAAACATCAAGGAAAGAAAACTTGCTCATACACATCAATGAGATGATGTCCCCGCGTGAGCAACAAAACCTTATTTATTTATTTATTTTACATCTTAGCACAGGAATAATTTTTAGGGGGTGAGGGAAGTATTTTAAATATGTATATTTAAGCAAAATATGTATTTCAAGCAAAATTGATCATTGTCAATCAATATCAACAACTTTATCTAGTGTTGGGGGAGGGACGGGGAGAAGACACTTTTTCCAACACTGAAAAAAGACAACTGCGTTAGATAGAAGATTTAGTTTTAGGTATTCTGTGTGGAGCACTGGGGGTATCAGGAGCTGCTAACTGCACAGTTTGAAGCGCCCAGGAGAAAGATGAGGCTGTCTGCTCCACGGAGGGTTCACAGCCTTGGAAACCCCACACAGGGTCGGGATTCGTCGGGATCAATGTGATGGCAGTGGTTCTGGGTTTTAAATCGCTATACTATACAGAGAATGTATGAAATTTCATTAAGATCATCTTGACCATATAAGATTTTTGCCATGTGTGCTAACTCTAGAACATGATTTTCACATATGATTCTTCTGTATGTAGAAACACTATATATAAAATGTTAAATATAATTTAAAAACTGCTTCTAGTAAGTTTTTAAAGCCAAGAGTTAATGGCAATGTAGTTTTTTTTCTTTTACTAAATTAAAACTTCTCGAATTTTTTCTAAATAGAAAAATTATACTAAAATTACATTATATACTTTTAATATTCAGTAGCTACTAACTTGTGGCAGCTTGTGGTAAAGCAAAATCTTTTTTAAAAAAGATGATGTAGTAATAATACCAATATTTTTGTTAAAAATAAATTACATAAAATAGCTAAATGGACACAACAAATTTAAAGAATCTCATTCAATACAAGTCAAATGCTCTGAAAATGAAGAAGTACAATTAAGAGTATTTGGCTAAGCACAAGTTTCTGGATGAACCTGGGGGGCATTATACTGAATGAAATTAATCAATCACTAAAGGACAAATATTGTATGAGACCATTATTGTAAAATGTCAAGAAAAGATTTTCACACACTAAAAGAAACATTCTCTGATGGTTACCAGGGGTGGATGGGAAAAGAAGGTAAATCACTAACTAGAGAGTAGACACATTAACTGGGGTAAAGGGGAGGCATGGGTAGATGCGAGAAAGAGGGTGAGGAGGGGGAAGGGAGATAGAAAGCTAGACAGGGACTTAAGTAGGTGTTGGTTGTAAAAATAAGTAAATAAAAATAGCAAAGATAATATATGATAATGGGATTTACAGAAAGAAAAACTATTCAAAAGAAAAAAAATTTCTGAAAACATTTCTTAGAATGGCAAATCTTCTTGTACCTATTTTAAGTTCTTATTCAAAATAAAACACCAATTTCTTGCTTTCATTTAGCATCATTGTCAATCTATGTAAGAATCACACCCGACTCCCTGTGAAGATTGACGTATGAATCTATGGATGAGGGGCTGCACAGATTTCTGTCTTCCATACGACCCACGTAGACTGAGTATATTTGCATCGCGACAACCACTCGATTTGGGGGCGGGTGAAGAGGTAGGTAGAGACGACCATCATAAACAAGCTTTTTTAGACTCATGAATCATCGGCAACAACAATAAAATAATTGGTCATATTTTAATCTGCAGGATACCTGATCTGCAGCGCACTCCTATTTCTACACAGCACAGCTATGCTTGCTAACAGACAGAGCAGCCACTGTAGAGCAATCACAGTTGATTTTAAGTAGTGACAATATGATCACCGTTGTTAGTGACCATATTTAAATAAGAAAAATTAACAATTAAATAAGAGGATGTTGTCTGTATCAGCACTAAAATGCCAATTTCTGAAACAAGAGCTGAGTGCTAGACATGTCCGGAGAATGTGAGATACTCTCTGAAAGTTAACTTAAGACCCCAAACATAGAAATAGTTGAATAAAAGCAGATACAAATGCCTAACAAAAGCCACAAGATTATACATTTCTTTCCCCAATGAAATATCACTGAACTGTACAAGTTTACTTTGAAAAAGTCAATTATTATTCCCAAACCCATTACCATCAATAGGATTCCGATTCCTAACAATCCAATAGGAGTGTAAAGCACTCTGGTGGCATTACTCACTGAGCTGCTAACAAGGTCAGTGGTTCAAACTTCCCAGCTGCTCCACGGGAGAAAGTTGAGGATGCCTACTCTTAAGAAGATTTAAAGTCTTGAAAATCCAAGGGAGCAGTTCTATCCTGCCCTATAGGGAGAATGAGTCTGAATCTACTTGTTAGCAGTGAAGTTACAGGAGAGTAGAGCTACCCAATTTCAAAAGCTGTAATCTTTACAGAAGCAGACTGCCACGTTGTTTTTTTTCTGTAGAGTGCCTGTTGGGTTTGAACCACTGATCTTTTGGTTAGCAGTCAAGCATTTAACCACTGTGCCACTAGGAGACCTTTGAATGCTGTTAGATCCAATCGAATAAGAGAATCAGAGCACATGGTATATTTTATAAATCATGTTCCATACCAACAAAGTTTTAAGATTGAATCATCACTCAGTTAACAGTTTAAAGACTACACAAGGTCGGAAGAGGATCCAAGTTCATGGCTTGGCGAACTAAGCAATGGCCACACGGGTCAGAGGGAGCAGGGGTAAAGCTACTTAATATTACACTTAAAGAATGGTATTACAAAGTTGAAAAAACAGTCCCAAGTAAAACAGGCATGTAGAGATAGGGTTAAGGGAAGCTATCATGCTAGAATCAGAAGCACATACCTGAACAAATAAATGTTATCTTTATTTCAACCTGCCTCTGGTTATTCTTTAAGCTTCTTTAAATAGTGAACTATTTCCAAAGTAAACTGAACCAGGAACCTTAGAATGTCCTTATTGTTGTTAGTTGCTGTGAATCGCCCCAATTCACAGCGACCCCACATGCACACTACCCAGTAAGTACACCATCCCCATGATCAGTAATGGATGAACCACTGTCATTGATTGAGTTTTCACTGACTGATTTCTGGAAGAAGGTCACCACACCTTTCTCCTACTCCTTCTTAGTCTGGAAGATCCACTGAAACCTGTTTAGCATCCAAAGGAATACTGGAGCCTCAACTGATACTGGTGGCTGCCCATGAGGTGCACTGGCTGGAAGTCGAACCCCGCTCTCCTACATGAAAAGCAAGAATTCTAACTGAAACATCAATACCTTGCATAGAATGGCAGACCTATTTATAAATAAACCACATTACACTGATTCGACAAAGGAGACCTCCATGAACCAAGCGCTCTACATTTCTTTCAAACATCTGGATAAGTAAGTATTTTAAAACCAGATAATTATATTATTCTAAGAGTCAATGAACCAATCACTAAATCTTAGGTATAAAATGAAGTCTTATGTAAGTAAAGGTTTTAAGTCAAAATTACTTCACATTAATAAAAATCTCAAGTGGATAAGGATTTTCCTTTGTTACTATATAAGATTTTGTAAATAGTTGAGAGAAAATATTTCCCTCTGAACACACATTTACAATTATTTACTTGGGTTAGCCTTGCAAGTCAAGGTTCTATAAACAGAGTAATAGAACTGAGCTCTGCTTATAAAAGAAAATCTTAATTATATCTTTACTTATCAACAAGGTAACCTTGAGAATGTCATCAGAAATCAAGCATTCAAATCTAAATTACTTGCCCTTAACTCCACAAGGCATTTTAAAATAATGATATTATGACCATATATATCACAAGCTTTATGGTACTTAGGGGAAAGTCAAGTACAAAATAAGGAGGCTGTTCAAAATGTGGGACTGAGTAGTCACAGCATCTTATACATGAGATAAATCTTCTCAAAGTATTGCTTCTCTATTCCAATCTAGAGGCAGCTCAGCTGCACAGTGTTGACAGTCATGCTGAATGTTTTCATCACTAGTCAATGTGGGTTGCTATTTTTCCTTATATTGCTTTAGGGAAAGAAGAAAACATTCATGAAGTTAAAAAGAGTTTGCGTTCCAAAACACAGTGTTTGCGATGTCCCCTCCCCCCATTAAGAAACCTTATCCCATCCACCCTACAGCCCTGAGCTTCCCTCTTCAGATTTTTTTTGTGTTAGAAAAAAAAAATTTTAACATTCAAAAGGAATACAATTTGAGTCCCTCGAGGATGGCTACACTGCCATGAGATGCAGAGCATACGGAAGAGCGCAGAATTCTTTGGAAAAGAATGACAGAAATGGAAATACTGCCTTCAGAATTATACAGATCTTAAGAATATGTTGAGAAACAATAGCTTCACATTTTGATGTTTTTGTTAACTAAAGATTTCTATTATTTCTAGTGCATGCTTTTTTACTTATTCTCATAGGATAGTCCTGCTATTCTTGAAGAATTAGTTCTATGATTGGGAACAAAAATTCTTCAGTCCAAGTTTCCTGGTCTTTTTCTCACTAATCCAGTTTTGCATTTTCTTAAAACTTCTTCAAAATCAGCTCCCAGAATTGTAATGTACCCTTCAAGGAAACCTATCAAGATTATACCTTTGGGATCCTAATAAAACAGTTGTTACAACCTTCTAAGCTGACCTCTCAGCTTTGAATTTAACTGGCCCAGCAGTTAAGGCACTCTAACAAGACTAAGACAATTACCGTATGTATATTACTGAGAGAACCTGTCTACAGCCAAACACTGATCTATCACAGAGACATGGTTAGAAAGCCTCCTCTTGCCCACCAAGCCCTGAGGACTATATTTCTGCTCAGAGTAGCCAAAGCACAGAGCACAAGACACAATGTCCCTCACTGACCCATAGCCTACAGAGGACAACTCTGGAGACACAGTGTGGGAATTGTGCCCGATCTGATCCCACAACACTGAGGCGAAACACTAAGGGCATGCAACAGAACAGCAAGGGGAACAGAGCAATGAAGTCCCCAGAGAATACCAAAAATATTGGGGCCAAGGCACTCCTAAAGGTCAACAAACAGACCCTTGAACTATTTACAGGCTTTTTTTTTGGTGGGGGGGGGGTGTCATTGGTTTGTCGGATCGTTTCTTTTGCTCTGTCTTGGTTTTTGTGCATATTATTATCTCTGCAGGTCTACCTAGATAGGCTTGGTGGGATAAACAATAGGGAGGAGAAAACAACTGGAAGGTTCCCGGGAGACACGGGAGAGGGGGAGGTAGGGGGAAAGGAAGTGGTGTTAACAAACCCAGGGACAAGGGACAAGGGACAAGGGATCCAAAATCGACGGCAAGGAGGGTGTAGGAGGGTGTAGGAGGCCTGGTAGGGCTGGATCAGAGGATGTACACTGGTACAGATATATACTGGCACAGATAAGAACTGGAAACACAGGGAGTCCAGGACAGATCAATCCCTCAGGACCAATAATGAGAGTACGGTTTTGACTTGTGTTTCTGTAACAATGGCAATAAAGCAACATCTCATGTGCGTATTGGCCATTTGTATATATCTTCTGGAAAAATATCTATTTGAACCCATAACCCATATGTTAATACTTTGCCTTTCTGTATATATTCTGAATATTAAACTCATATCAGATGTATAGTTGCCAAATATTTTTTCCCATTCTATGGGCAATCTCCTCACTTTGATAAAGTCTTTTGATGCACAAAGTTTTTAATTATGATGAAACCAATTTATCTATATTTTGTTTTGTCACTAGAGCTCTTGGAGACTCAATTTTTAGACGCGCAATTCTATTCCATGGAGCTGCAGACGTCTGTATACTGGGACCAGGCTGTTCTGGTTGAGGATCTTTGCTAGCCTTGGTTAATAGGGGATACTGGTCTATAGGTTTCTTTTGTGTGTGCGCTGACTTTGGATTTGGTATCAGGTAGCGTTCCCTCATGTTCTACTTTTGGAAATGTTTTTAGAGGACTGGTGACAATTCTTTAAATGCTTGATACACTATTCCAGTGAAGCTATGTGGTACAGGACTTTCCTTTGTTGGGAGATTTAAAATCACTTATTCAATCAATTCACTCTTTATGTATATATTAAGATTTTCTTTTTATATTGAGTCCATTTAGGGAGTTTGTTTTTCTAGGACCATTTCTATTTTATTTGTTATCAATTTATTTTATGTACAAGTGTTCAAAGTATTCATGTACAATTCTTTTTATTTTTGAGCACCAGCAGTAGTGTCCCCACTTTTATTTCTGATTTCAGTTGTTTATATCTTGTCTATTTTTATTAGTAAATATAGCGAAAAGCTTGTCAATTTTACTGACCCTTTTAAAGACTTGCTTTGGCTTTCATGGCTTCTCTCTAGTGATTTTCTATTCTCTATTTTATTTATTGCTGGTCTGATCTTTGCTATTTATTGCTTTATGTTTGCTTTAGCCTCAGTTGGCTCTTTTTTCCCCCAAGTTCTCAAGCGCTAGAGTTGATTTGAGGCCTGGCATCTTTTTTAATGTACGTGTCCACTACTAGAAACTTCTCCTTTGACCACTGCCTTCACTACACCCTGTAAGTTTTAGTAGATACTGCTTTTATTTTCATTTATTTCTAAGTATTTTCTGATTTCCCTTTTAATTTCATCATTGAACCACTGGTTATTTAATAGTGTGCTGTTTAATTCCCATATATTCATATAATTTCATTTTCCTTCTATTTTTGATTACTTTTGATTACTTATTTCAATTGAACCTAAGAGTTTCAAAGAATAGAGGTCATTTTGAATGTATTCTGTCCTTAGATTTGTGGATTCTTTGACTGACTTGATGACAGTGGGTTTTCGGGTTTGTTACCTAGCACGCGCTCCACCTTGGAAAATGACCCATGTGGGCTGGAGAAAATATGTACTGCACTATTGTTGGGTCCAGTTCTTTAAATGTGACTCTTAGATCTCACTGATTCAGTGTACTCACCTTCTCTATCCCCTTAAAAATATTTTTCTACATGTCTATTATTAAGAGTGGAGTATTAAAGATTTCAAATATTCATGCAAAATTGTCTGCTCCTACCTTAAAAATTTTTTTTTATTCAGAGCTCATACAGATATTATAACAATCCTTCATTCAATTAGATCAAGCATAGTTGTACAACTGCTGTCTCCATCAGTTGCAAAACATTTTCTTCCTTCTTGGACTCTTTGATATCAGATCCCCTTTATCCCATCCCTCCCCCTCCCCACCTCCTAGGAACCCTTATATTACCGTATATACTTGAGTATAAGCTGACCTGAATATCAGCTAAGGCACCTAATTTTACCACAAAAGCTGCATAAAAAAATGTGCTGAAAAACTCTGCTTACACACGAGTATATACAGTATATTATATATTATTTAAAGAATTTCTGCTGTATCTTACTTACACTATCTAATGCATCCGTCCACCTACATTCTGTTATTCGTTCCCTCGAGTGGGTTATACAGTCCTCAGTGCCATCAGCCCCCTCCCCGCCACTCTCTTCCCACGCCCTCAAGGAATAATTATTCCCATTACTATTTCTGAAGGGTTTTCTATCTACTTTATATATGTGGGAATATACTGTCAAATATATGTGTATTTAAAATTATTTTATTTCATGAAATGAACTTTTACCATTATAAAATGCCCTTCTTTGTATATAGATTTTGATTTACAATAGATTATATTCAAGGTCAATTTTATCTGATATTACTATAGCCACCCCAACTCTCTTTTGGTTACTAATTGCATAGATTATTCCCCCCCCCCCCATATTTTCATTTTCTACCTAATTGTGGCTTTGAACCTAAACTGGATTTCTTGTAAACAGGATACACACACACACACATACACACACACATATCTATAAATCATGTTTTATTTGGGTTTTTATTTTCCCATTTGACAATCTCTTTTCTTTTGCATTTCATTTTACTTAAAAAAATCATTTTATTGGAGGCTCGTACAGTTCTTATCACAATCCATACATACATCCATATGTCAAGCACATTTGTACATATGTTGCCATCAGCATTTTCAAAACATTTTCTTTTTACTTGAGCCCTTGGTATTAACTCCTTGTTTTCCTTCCTTTTCTCCCTCCCCAAACCTCCTACACTCACGAACCCTTGATAATTTGTGTTATTATTTTTTCATGTCTTACACTGACCGATGTCTCCCTTTACCCACTTTTCTATTGTCTGTCCCCCTGGGAGAGGGTTATATATCGGTAAGCGTAATCAGTTACCCTTTTCTCCCCCCACCTTCCCCTTACCCTCCTGGTATTGCTACTCTCATTATTGGTCCTGAGGGGTTGATCTGTCCTCGATTTCCAGTGTTGCAAGCTCTTATCTATACCTGTGTACATGCTCTGGTCTAGCCAGATTTGTAAGGTAGAATTGGGGTCATGATAGTAGGGGGGAGAAAGCATTAAAGAACTAGAGGAAAGCTGTATGTTTTGTCTGTGCTATACTGCACCCTGACTCGTCTCTTCCTTGTGAACCTTCTGTAAGGGGATGTCTGATTGTCAACAGATAGTCTTTGGGTCTCCACTTCACACTCCCCCTCATTCACATTGATATGATTTTTTGTTCTGGGTCTTTGATGCCTGATACCTGATTCCATTCACACCTCGTGATCACACAGGCTGGTGTGCTTCCATGTGGACTTTGTTGCTTCTCAGCTAGATGGCCGCTGTTTGTCTTCAAGCCTCTAAGACCCCAGACACTATATTTTCGGATAGCCGTGCATCAGCTTTCTTCACCACATTTGCTTATGCACCCATTTTGTCTTCAGAGATTGTGTCGGGAACGTGAGCATCACAGAATGCCAGGTTATTAGAACAAAGTGCTTTTTCATTGAGGGAGTATTTGAATAGAGGCCCAATGTCCATCTGCTACCTTGATACATAACAAATAAATATATGTACATTGATCTATTTACCTATTATATATAAATATATTTACATATGCACATGCCATTGTTTAGGCCTCTATAAATGTCCTTTGCTTCCTAGTTCTTTTCTACATTTCCTTTTACTTTCCTCTTGTCCCACTATCATGTTCGACCTTCACTCGGGTTTTAGTAATTCCTCTTGGCTACATTGCATCCTACGCCGCCTTTCTTGCCAACAATTTTAGATCACTTGTTGTTCCCATGTCCCTGGATTGGTTGATACCCACCTCCCGTGTCCCCCTGGAAATGGTGGTCCCATTGTTTTCTCCTCTGGATTGTTTATCCTGCCAATCTTATCTAGATAGACATGCAGAGACAATAATAACTTCAGTGCACATTTTTAAGATATTTTCTTTGTGCTTATCATGAATATTATATTTAATACCCTAAATTATAACAACTTAGGTTAAATTGATCCAACTTGACTTCAAAGACATAAAATAAATAAACCTACCTCTCCATAGCTTCTGTGCCTTCTGCCTCGCGCTGTAGTAAGAACCCCATAATTTCTCATGTCTGAGCCTCAAAATACAATAACTGAATGATAATGAACAAAGTGAACCATGATAAAGTCAAGGCAAAATAGGACAGATAAAGTTAAGAACGGGTTGAGAAAGAATAGAACAAACAGAGTCATAAATTTAACAAATGACAGAGCTTAGGACCTTGTTCCACTGCCCTGAAAGGAAAAGGTAAAACAGAGTGCTAAAATTAGCGCCCTGAACCATATCTGGCATATACAGAGCCCCAGTCAATACTTACAGAAAGGGCCGATTTGTCAGGTAAGCACTGACTCCATCTCCGTGGTCCTTCCCTGGTGTGATGTACAGACAAGCAGCAGTTGAGTGGTGTGTTGGTATAAAGTAGGGAGCACAGAATCTCAAAGGAGTTTGCAAAAGCAAATGCCAATACGTAACTTTTTAAGGTAACCATATGCACCAGTTTTGCAAATCAGCTTTTCTATGACACTGGTGTGTATATAATCAAATAAATGAAGGTTTCCCCTAAACTGTCAAATTGCAAGAATTAAAATCTTATATGTCAATTGCAGAAGAGGGAGGGAATGTGAAAAGAAAGATGCAGAAAAGAGAAGCAGGAACCCTTTAAGCTTGCCCCAGACTTGGGTGATGTACTGGGAAATCTGCTGCAACACAAACATTTCAGCTATATTGTTTAGAAGCCATTAAATTAAACAGAAACGCAAAATGTGGTGGTTTTTTTTCTAGTCCACAGAAGTTCAGAGGGAAAATATATATACACAGACAAGCAAATAGCTGGAGATTTATCTAAAAATAAGCGCTATTATATTATATAAAAAATACATCACATGTTAAATAACCAAAGCACAATCCTTGAAAAAAGATTTTTTTTAAACCTGTTTCACGAGGGAGATTTACTAAGCAACACACATTTGTTCCAGTGTATCAGGTTTAATTCACATGACTAGCAATTGGGTTTGGCAGTTTCAATGCACAAGGCAAATAATTCATAAAAGTTTGGCAGTATTTTTAGTTCACATGTTTCTTGGATTGAGTCTACAAATGCTTCTACTTTATGCTACTCTAGAGACTATTCAGACACAAATACATTTGTTATCCATTGTGAGATTGAGGGAGGGTTAGTAAAAAAAGTATTGGTTCTAAGGCTCCATCCAGTTCATACATGCTCACATTTATTTCAAATAAAAGGTATTTAAATGTTGTTAAAATGTATCTGTGTTTCATTGGTGAGTGAAGACAAGTTCTCTCAGTAACATGGCACATTTGTTTTAGTCTTTTCGGGTTATCTTGTAAAAATTGTGCCATGGGGGAAATTTTGGGGTGAGGTTGGAGGGGGATCAGGGCTAATATCGAATTTTTAACAAAGTTCAAGTGGATATCGTCCCACATCATTGAAACCTTACAAGTTTACAAGAATACTGCTCCACATAAAACAAGATGTAGCATTTTAAGGAAGGTTTGTAAGACCTCAAAGATTAACCAAGAGAGGGTCAACCTTGGCTGTCAACCTTGAGGAATGAAGGAAGTATGGCTAAAGTCCAAAAATTAAGGGAAGAAAGGGACTTGATGGGGGAAAGTCCAGGAATGGGTGGGTGACTATGGAAGAAGCACCCCTGGGATGACACCAGTGAAGCTGGGACCGCACATGGTTCAGCATTTTCAATTTGAAGCAAACACTTTGGCCTCAGCAAGGTTTTGGCTAAATGGGCTGGTCTTTCCGTCAATCCTTTTTAAGCAAATTCAAATAAAGATTATTTTATGGAAGACTGTAATCAAGAACGAGTCTTAGATTTACAAATACAATCCAGAGGGCAAGGTCCAGCCAAAACAGTGGATTCCATGGTGATCTGCTGGGTCAGTTACATGCAAGGCAGAAGGGTCAGCTCAGAAAGAACATGGGAAAGGGGTAATCTTTGTATGAGAGTAATCGTGATAAATTTTACCAAAGGACACAGGACAATCACCAGGGCTTCTCGAGCAGCAGTTTCAAGAACATGGCAAGCTGCACTGGTGAGAAAAAGACCAGGAAAGTTGCACTAGGCTTTGCTGCCCCCACAACCCCCCATCACAACAATATACTACTGCTTGCTCTCCTACAATAATAAAGGCTATGAGAATTTCATTGAGAAAATTTTTCCCGATTCATCACAAAGGCCTGAATATGCTACTTCAGAATTCCCCCCCTCCCCCAAACTCAAAAAACACTTTAAAAGACACACTTTTGGATGTCTCGAAGATGCCAAACTGCTGTTTTGATATGGTATAACTCAAAGAGCACAGAGTATTTGGGGAAAGGCTAGAGTGAGAGAAACATGGACTTCAGAAGTGTATAGACCTACTTGGAAGGTATGTCAAGAATAGCTTAAAAAAACAAAAAACAAAGAAAAAAAAGAAGCAATAGCTTCACATTTTACTACCTTTGTTTAATAAACGTTTTTTTTTTTTTGACTGTGTACTAGTTCTTTTTCACTCACCCTCATACAAACCAAGTTATTCCTAGAATTCAAATATATATATATACCTCATTTGGGCAGCCATTCAACTAAACTTTTAAGATTTTTGCTGTTGCTTCTATGTTGAATCAATGAAATGTGCCAGCATAATTCAGGCTACACAAGACTATCTACATGAAGCACATTTTTAATAATGATTAGGGACATATCTTCACAGGTCATCACTTGAAAAAATTAAGAGCTTATCTCTCTTACATAAACAGCATTTGAGGATGGTCACCTAAAACACCTGTAAACAATGTTTTCAAGTTCTTTAACTGTATTATAAGCACAAAATTGTTTTCTTTTTAATGAGGGAGAAATATACCTAAAATTAGAACTTTACACAAACATCTGAATCAATTGTTTCCCCAACTACTTCCAAACAAAATATTTCAAATTCCGCACAAGACTCTACAAACCCATGAGTACTTGTTCTTGACACGGAATTTGGATCATCTCCATGGAGGAAATCCATGAACCAGATGTGAATTTATTCCTCCAGATGTATTTTTCATGCATGGAGAGAAAAAAAAACCACATTTCTACACTGCCTTTATTTGAGGCCACTTAAAAATACAATAAGATAGAATCAACACATATACTCAATATATATATCCATGACTCAGGAAGACAGTACAGAGACTTTTCTGTCTTGGTCTGGGCTCTGGAAAATAAAAATCTGCCTTGAAAATTTTATTTCAAACTTATTATTTCATTGGTTCCAAGAACCTCCAAGCTGAGAAATAAACAAAAAAGCAGATGGGGGTGATAATTCCCCCTGGACAGCTAACAGAAACAAATGCAAAACCTACTTGTTCCGAAGCATGATTCAGTCCAGGCCTCTGAGGATTCCCTCCAAGCATTCATGGATTGGAAGCAGCTTGTAAGATCCCATATATTCTTTTTTTTTTTAATCATCTTATTAGGGGCTCATACACCTCTTATCACATTCCATACATACATCAATTGTGTAAAGCACATTTGTACATTCATTGCCCTCATCCTTCTCAAAACATTTCCTCTCCACTTAA
>NW_022103958.1:42184524-42210946 GCF_000313985.2 Echinops telfairi | reverse complement strand
CCTGGGGACCTTGCTGCTCCATTCCCTTGCTGTTCCGCTGC
Organism: Echinops telfairi; assembly: GCF_000313985.2. Taxonomy (NCBI): domain Eukaryota; kingdom Metazoa; phylum Chordata; class Mammalia; order Afrosoricida; family Tenrecidae; genus Echinops; species Echinops telfairi. The sequence continues at coordinate 42,210,905 of NW_022103958.1, read as the reverse complement.
ACTCCCCCAGTGCTTTGCCTCAGTGTGATGGGATAAATGATCCCATAAATTCTACACTTATAAATTTAAATAGTTCCAATTTTACCACCACCTAATCTTTACAATCCTGGTCATTTATCTTCTGTTTTCTCTATTTTGTCAATGTTCCACTCAAAATTTGCCCCAACCCCCAATCCAGACCTAAAGAAAACACTACAGAAACAGCCCCAATAAAATGATTTTAAAAAGAAAAAAATTACACTAGTAACAATGAGTACCAGGAAGAAGAAAATGTTCTAAAATTGATTGTGATAATGATTGTACAACTCTTCTCGGGATGATTGATCTATTGAATGATATGCTATGTAGAAGAAGTGCCAATAAAACTGGTTAAAAAATAAAGTTTAAATAGAGAAAAAAAATCCTTAAAAATAAATTTCTACACACAAAGAAATATATTTGTATAAATATATACCAAAGCACTGCCATTGATTCAATTCTGACCCATACAGACCCAACAGGACAGCATAGAACTGTCCCGGTGTGTTCCCAAGACTGTTAACTCTTTACAGGAGTAGAAAGCCCAGCCTTTCTGCTGCAGAAAAACTGATGACTTTGAATTGCTGACCTTGTCTTTTGTAGCTCAATGAATAATCACTGTACCACCAAGACATATAAATATAAATACTATAAATATCAATAAGTACAGCACAGCAAAATTTAATTAATAATATACCTGGATCCAATTGTTCCAGTTTTTAATTATTTTATAATACCAATGGTAGAAATTAAAAAATTCAGTATCACAATATCCAACCTCCATCATATTATGAGCTCAACTAACTAGAAGCAAAGAAACCAAAAGATTCCTTTGGAGCATACATTTTCTTTGACTTCTTATTTAAATAGTAAAGTCAAAACAAGAATGAGTAATCATTTTCCCTTCAAATTTTATTTATTTATTTATTTATAATAATTTTACTGGGGGTTCATACAACTCTTATCACAGTCGATACATACATCAATTGTATAAAGCACATTGTACATTTGTTATCCTCATCATTCTCAAAACATCTGCTCTCCACGCAAGCCCCTAGCATCAGCTCATTTTTTCCCCAAGAATGAGTAATCTCATGAAGATATTTAATGTTATCCAGGAAACTGGATATGCACATATATTAATTAATTTGTGATAGCTGTAAAGTATAATTTAATTCTAAAATATTATTATTACTATTTTAAATCATTTTATTGGGGGCTCTTACACTTCTTTTAACATTCCATGCATTGATTGTATCAAGCATATTTGTACATATGTTGTCATTACTTTCTAAACGTTACTTTCTATTTGAGCCCCTTGGTATCAGTTCCTCTCCCCCACCACCCCTTGTGACCCATTGATAAATTATAAATAATCATCATTATTTTCATGTCTTACATTGACTGCTTCTCCCTTCACCCATATTTCTGTTGTTTGCCCCCAAGGTGGGGTGGGGGAGTGTGTGTTATGCATCGACCATTGCTATTGGTTCCCTCTTTCTCTCCTCACTTTCCCCCTACCCTCCTGGTATCACAATTTCTGTTCCTGAGAGGTTTATCAGACCTGGATTCCGTGTGTCATGAGCTCATATCTGTACCAGTGTATATGCTCTGGTATGCCAGAACTGAAAAGCAGGCCTGGGGTCATGATAGTGGGGGATAAGGAAGTCTCCAAGAACCAGAATATTGTGTTTCATCAGTGCTCTACTGTGCCCTGGTTGACTTACCCCTTCCCTGTGACCCTTCTGTGAGAGGATGTCCTATTGTCTATAGATGGGTTTGGAGCCTCTGCTCTGACCTCCCCTTGTTCTGAACAATATGGTTTTGTTTTGTTTTGGAGTCTTCTGTACCTGTTACCTGATCTCATTGACACCTCATGATAGCACAGGCGGGTGTGCTTCTTCCATGTGGGTTTGTTGCCTCTCTGCTAGATGGTCACTTATTTAACTTCAAACCTTTAACATCCCAGATGCTGTATCTTTTGATAGCTGTACACCATCAGCTTTCTTCACCACGTTTGCTTATGCACCCATTTTGTCTTCAGCAATCATGTCAGGAGGATGAGCATCACAGAATTCAAGGTTGTTAGAACAAAGCGTTCTTGTGTTGAGGGAGGGCTTGAGCTAAGGCCCAAAGTCCATTCACTTCCTCAATGTATTGCTATATAAACATATGTAAATAGGCCAATACCTCTATTTTTATGAATTATCATATTTACATAAGTGCATACCTATGTTTATACCTCTATCCATAGCTTTGCTTCCTAGATCCTGTCTCTGTTTCTTTTACCTTCCTCCTGTGCCACCATCATGCTCGCCCTTCTTCTGCCTCTTAGTAATTCCTCTAAGCTAGATTGCTGTTCCTCCAACACCACCAGGATCTCTATATCCTCCTATTGTTGCTTTTAATTCCCTAGTTGTTCCCTGTCTATGGTGTTGTTAGTTTGTGTCTCTTAAACAATTAGCATTACATATGAAACCGAATGGCTAACATTTACCCACGAGTAGACATGAGAAGAGGAGCAAGGGATGCTACATCAATGGTATCCGAATGGAAATGATGAAAATGTCAACACATTGGACACATTGTAAAAACTGTAACCCATGTCACAGAGCAATTTATGTAAAAACTGTAACCCATGTCACAGAGCAATTTATGTAAAAACTGTAAATGGGAACCTAGTCTGCTGTGTATACTTTACATAAAACAATAAAAACTTAAAAGAAAAAGGATAGGAACAATAATTTTGGGTGAAATTTTTGTCTTTATTTGTATTGAGATCCAACTACTGTTATAATTTCTAGAGTAGAATCCTTAGGGAAGCTGAAGAATTATTGGAACAATTCCAGTAAGTGCTAAATGTAAAGTATGTTTGGGTGTAAAATGTATAATTATTTTTAATACCAATGGTACGCATTTTAAAATTCTTATATGTTATCCTATTGGACAGGTACTGGTTCTGTGATTTAAGTATCTGTATAGTTTTACTGAAATCAAAGCATATATTCTTTTTCTTTTAAAAATAATTTTATTGGGGGTTCATACAATGCTTATCACAATCCATACATACATCTATTGTGTCAGCACATTTGTACATTTGTTACCATCATCATTCTCAAAAGTTTCTTTCTACTTCAAAAAAAAATTATTTTACTGAGAGATCTTACAATGCTTCTTACAATCCATACATCAATTGTATCAGGCAAATGTGTACATATGTTGCTATCATTCTTTTCTAGACAGTTTCTTTCTACTTGAGCCCTGGGTATCAGCTCATTTTTCCCCTCCTTCCCCTCCTCCCCTCCCTCATGAACCCTTGATGATTTATAAATTGTTATTATTTTGTCATGTCTTACACTGTCCAACGTCTCCCATCATCTACTTTTTTGTCTGTCCCCCAGGGAGGGGGTTATATGTAGATCCTTGTGATTGGTTCCCCCTTTCTCTCCTGGTATTGCTACTCTCATTATTGGTCCTGGGGGGTTTATCTGTCCTGGATTCCCTGTGTTTTCAGTTCTTATCTGTACCAGTGTACATCCTCTGGTCTAGCCGGATTTGTAAAGTAGAATTGGGATCATGATAGTGTGGGGGGGGGCGGGGGGCGGGGAGAGGAAGCATTAAGGAACTAGAGGAAAGTTGTAAGTTTCATTGTCAAAGCCTATATTTTTACGTACTTCTTGACATTTATTTCAGATGCATGAAGAGAATTGTATTCATTCCTTACATTAAAAGGAATGTAATTAAAAATACTTAGGAAAATATAATTTATAGTTTAGGATTTAAGTTCTTAGGGTAACCATAAACTATTTATTACCTAATTTGGGCTTATTTTTGTACATTTAACATTTTTCTTCAGTTCTGAAAAAAATGTAGTCATTATCTTCCCTTTAGATATTCTTTATTTTTTCTTTTTGAAATTCCTATTAAATATGAATTAGACTGTCTCATTCTGTCTTCCACGTTCTTAACATCTATTATTTTTTCTTTTCCTCTATCTGTATACTAGAGATGATATCCTCAAACTATTCATTCAAATAACTTGTTCTCTATTCAAATGATAACACGTTGCTCTTTAATATAATAAGAATTATGTTGTGGAACACAAAATAACTCAAAAGTTTATTAAAAGCATAAATCTATCCAGTAACATTTTAGCTCCATTTCCCCCTCAATTTCTTTGAAACCTTCCAGTTCCTTTTTCACGATGTACAGGCTGTTCCTTTTGGTCTTGATTTCCTCTTTTATATCTAATCATTGGGACAAACTTGTTTTGTAATATCAGTGAAAGTTTCCCATTATAATCAGTTCTGTTGCTTATTGTGTCTGTCTCTTTATATGGTTTATAAAAAGAGTTCAGGTGACACTGTGGGTTAAGCCTTAGACCAATAACCTTAAGTTCAGCAGTTTAAACCTACAAGCAATTCAAAGGGAGAAGATGAGGCTCTCTGCTCCCATAGAAATTTACAATCAAGGAAACCCTTTGAGTCAGACTGGCTCAACGGCAGTGGGTTTCATAGTTTACAATGTCTACATCCTGAACCAAATTTTTGTTGTTCTATGGAAACCTCTTTTTTTAATGACTTATGAAAATATATCTATATTACAAGTTGTTGAGCAGTTGCTTTGGCCAGGCTTTCAGGCAGTGGTTCTCCACCTTCCTGATGCCGTGACCCTTTCATACAGTTCCTCATGTTGTGGGGACCCCCAACCATAACATTATTTTCATTGCTACTTCATCACTGTAATTTTGCTACTATGATGAATCAGGTGACCCCTGTGAAAGGGTTGTTCAACCCCCCCCACCAAAGGGGTCTCGCCCCACAGGTTGAGAACCGCTGCTCTCAGGCATTTTGGTGGTTCCATACCAGGGCGGGGTTCACCCAAATGCTCCAGGTTATATTAACTTTAAAGGTGTGAGGGCTTTTCTGTTTTTTTCCTAATTATTATATAGGTGGTATGACAGTTAAGACTTCATGCCAACTTAGCTGGGCCAGAATCCTCAGTGATTGGGCAGTTACAGCACATTGATCCCCTATGATGAGCTCTAACATAATGCAACCACCTCTCTAATGAGCTGTGCAATGAGAAGCCCATCAACTGAAAGGAAGTTTTCTCAGGGGTATGGCCTACTTCCAATATAAGTGGATAATGTGGGAAAGCTTGTTTGTGTTTTGCTGGGGGTTGTGCATCTGGCTCATCATCTGACCTCCAGTTTTTTGGACTTAAGCCAACCACTTGCTATATTGCCTGATGATTTAGGGACTTGGGAGTTAATGGCAGACTCTGTGTGTGTGTATGCACGTATTTTCACATGTGTGTATTCACATGTGTGAATTCACATATGCATATTCTCACTACCAGACTTGGTCCACTCAGTTCCCAGTTGCTCCTTCCTAACAACAACAACAACAACAAAAACGATCCACCCTTCAGGCTCACTTCAAATCATAATGTACTTCATTTGTGAACGACTATTGCAGTTAGTAAAAAATGAACAATGAATAAATAGGGCAGACTGAAAAAAGAATCTGTGCTTTTTAATTATGGTGTTGGTAAAAAATATTAACTATATTATGGATTACCATAAAATCAATCAAATCTGTGTTGGAAGAAGCACATCAGAATGCTTTTTATAAGCAAAGATGGCAGACTTCATCTCACCTACTCCAGGGACCTAGAGAAGGCTTGCGTGCCTGGTAGAGGGCCAGCACAAAAGGGAAACATCCCTACTGAAACGGACTGACCCGGTGGCTGCAGCAAGGGACTGGACCACTGCAATGGCTGAGGATGGTGCAGGACTGGCAGTGTTTCCTTCTGCTGTGCGTAGGGTTACTATGACTTAAACTGACTCAAGGGCACCTAACAACAACAACATTGTAGCTAAAAATACTATTTGTTTCTAAACTATCACTCTTTCCTAACTTAGATCTAATAAGCCTTGAAAATAAGAGAAAAATGCTATTAGAAAAGATGGATTTTAGAGATAGAAAACGAATTCTGAGAGAAATGAAATGCAGTATCTTTATCAGAGAGCTAAACAGTTTAACCTAGTAAGGAATCCAGTATTGCGATCCTTTCCCTTTAATGTGGTGTTGATACATGAAATAAGAAACAAAAAATTATGTCTTAAACCCTAGGTCCTATTTTGCATTTTAGCTTAATATAAAAAAAAACAACCCAAAATCACAAAAAGGATCCATTACATATTTCTGTTTCTTATATGTAAACCTACTGACATTCCTCTTTCCCCAATTAGACTGAACGTTTATGGATTTTGATGTAAAGTGACAATACAAATTAGGTGTGACTACTAGGAGGCTGGAGGACTTGTTTAGAGATGCAATATTATATTTAAACTTGGTAAAGTGGTCTTAAGAGTCCCTCTTGGGAGCTATTTACATCTCCCCCCGCCTCTCCCCTGATTACAACTATGCAATATGATTCCATTGGAGATTTGGGGTAAAGCTGGAATGCTGTGTTCCCTAAAGAAGGAACCATGTTTAAAAAAGGAGGGGGTGGGGGTGTTGGAGGTGGGAGGGAATGTGATCCTTCTGGTCAAAAGTTCTCTTTCTGGAATTCATGATAAATGAAAAGAATTTTGGCAGTTTCTATAATGTAATTTTGTATCTCACAAGCAACGTGCAATTAATTCTTCATGTCACTAGCTCTTGGTTATCCACTGAAACAACTGATCTTATAACAAAACAAGCTGGAGAAACAAACAAAGCCTCCTCCAGTTCCTGCCTGACTCATTATAGAATTCACCTTTCCTTTCACCTCGCCCCCAATCCCAATATTGAATGACAAAAGCTGGTCTTACTGAAAGACAGGACGTGAGACAATTCTAACATCAGCAAAATTGAATTCAGCTCTGCTTAGTCACTGACTGATGACATTATTCCTATTTGTACATTTTTGAAGTACCACTATGTCCTTCAGGAAGTTCTTTTTGCATTCCAGAGTACAACAGGGACTGAAGCACAACAAAGGAAAAATGCAGAAAGTCAAGTGTCAGGACAAGAGTTGGAAGCAAACACATATGTAGGAAAATCTGGGTCAATTTATCATTTAAAAAAAAGAAATATCTAATTATCTCAAGGAAATTTAATTCAGATTTAATATCAAACTTTAAAAGATGAACAGATAGTATAATTTATAGCATAGTTAGGGAAAAGGCATTTATAAGGTTTTGCTTTTGTTTTTTTAATTGTGTAAAACCTAACATTTAGCTATACTATACATCTTGTCTTTCAAATGCCATATGATACCTGGGTAAAAGGAATGTTAACATCAATTTTCAACCTCCATTTTAGAAAAGAAACTAAATATATCTGCCTCCCCCAAGTCAGAGACAAAATTATTGAACACATTTAAATTTATTTTAAAAAGTTTTCTCTCTGAGTCTCAAAAAGCCAACAATTTTATAAGAGCATTAGAAATGACATTTTAAGATAGTCATGTGACCTCTATTTTGAAATTAACCAGAGTTCATTTAACAAACAAGTCTTGTATTTACTTCTCCAGTTGATTACCTGCCTGAGCACAAATAAACAAAAAATAGCATCTTCCTCTGTGCAAGGCACATCTGCAGGAAAAAGGCTACTAAAAAAAGAACAGTTGCTGCGCCACCTTAATATCCTGCCAGTTGATATTTTGCAATGCTTACGGCTGAACAATGCTTTAAAGAAAGAGTTTTATATTCTCATATTTAACTTGAAATTCTTGGCTCCCAAAATTAAAGTGATAGTTTTATTACTAATAAATGAATTTACCAAATGTTTTCTCCTTTTTCTATATTCCCAGATTGTGTCTTATTTTCTAAAACTCTAATAACAAAATTGTCACAGTACTCCCTACTCCCCTTTCTCTTGTATCAAATATATATTTTTAACATTGATGATTCTCCTGTATAAATATTAGCATCAAAAACACACTAGAGATAAATTTCATTTATAAAAATCCGAAAAAATTGATAATTTTGATATATGTATAGATAAAAACAGATGCTCTAGCTTCTTAGATGATTTGCTCAGCATGAAGTTTGAATAAGTGTGGGGAAAGGATTCAACCCATGTGCACATCTTTCCTCATTGTAAACCATCCAATATCTCTTTGTGTTGTTCAAAACACTGCCTCTTCATCAGCTAAGGCCACATGGAAGAAGCTCACCATCCTATGTGACCCAAAGTTTGTAAAAATCTGGAGGATACAGTATTAGAGCTTACATTCGGAAGCACTCAGTTTGCAGAAGACTGTGGATGACAGGGGAGACCAAATCCCTTTTGCAGAGTCCTCTGGTCGATCCCCTCAGACTACACACGGAGCAGGGATAAGAAGGGCCTTGTTATCAGACAGCGTGCATTGTAGGGTAGTCGCTAGGTTGAAATATGACATCTTGTCATTTGTTCTCCCTTTTGAGTCACTTGTTCCAGTTTTTAGTATTTTCTGCTTTCTTTTCAATTGAGGGTTTTCTCTGTTCCATTCTGTCATTGGGTTGTTTGTTTGTTTGGGGCTGGCTTTTGTATGTTTTTCTGCATATGAAATCCAGGATATGTGAGTCTATAGAGACAGTAAATGACTGGGTTAATGGTGTCCTAGGGCATAGCAGGAGGGGTTGATGGGAAATGGGAAGCTAACAACAAGTGCAAGGAAGAAGAAATGTCCTAAAATTGATTGTGGTGATATTGCACAACCTGAATATGATTTAACTATTGAAACGTGTGATATATGAATCATATGTCAATAACCACACTGCTTCTTGGTTTATATACTGATGCCACAATTAAGTGTTCTGGAATTCTTATTCTTTGAAATGTTATTCAGTTTGTTATGATCAGCACAGTCTAATGCTTTTGTACAGTCAATTAAACACAGTAAACATCTTTCTGGTTTCTTTACTCTAAGCCACAATCTAACAGACAAGAACAATGATAGCTCTTGTGCCATGTCCACTTCTGAATCCAGCTTGAATTTCTGGCAGCGCCCTGTTGATGTACTGCTGCAACCATTTTTAAATGATCATCAGAAAAATTTCACAAGCATATAATATCAATGATATTTTCCAGTAGTTTCCACATTTTCCAAACCTCTTGGCATAGATGAATGAGTGCTTCCAGTATTACATCTGTTTATTAGAACATCTGCATTACTGTCCCGTCAATTCCTGGAGCCTTATTTTTGTCTGTCTTCTGTGTAGCTGTGTCTTCAGTGCCATCAGCTCTGACGGCGCGTGTGAAATAAGCAAAAGGTTCAGCTAACTAAATGTGCAACCACATGTAGGTCACTGCAAAGTTAAAATGTGGACTTAAAAATCTTGACTGAATGATGTGCTCTTATCATATATGCAGTGGTAGACACCATTCATATAGAACCCTGATCTGTTTACGCTCACAAAACTCTCTGTCTATGAAAAGTGTTCTTTGGATTTCAACACTAAAGGTTAAACTAATACATTATTGACTGTCAGGTTTAACAAAATGTGAATAAAAGAAATTCAGTCTCCTAGAATTAAATTATTTACAGGATGTGAAACCACCTATCTAATAGTTTGCTTTATAATTCCTTAGATTCTTGTGCTTATTTAGGGAGCATTGGAGTACTAACTGCAGGCTGATGATTCAAACATACTGGCTGCTCCTCAGAAGAAAAATGAGTCAATTTGCTCCTGTAGAGATTTACAGCCTTGGAAACCCTCTAGAGAGGTCACTATGCCTTGGAATCAATTCCACAGCAGTGAGTTTGCTTTCAAGCCTGACTATGCTACAGATCCACGTGAGGAGCTTTTTAAAATTGTAATGCTAGAGCCACACACCCAATCACAGTCATCAAAAACGCATGGCACTTCGGCATGAAGATCAGTATGTTTTAAGGGACTCCCCAGGTGATTCCACACCACAGTAGGAGACCACTGCTTTAATTGTATACCAATTTCAACTTACAGCATACTCTCATTTTTATTCCCTGCACAGCCTTGTGAAAAATAGGTATGTCAAATAAATTACCATTTTTACGGGAGTGTTACCCATGGGCAGAAGCCAAAATGATTCGTCCAAGGCTACTCTGTGGTTGACCCTCATTCCTGGAATTTAAATCCATATCTTATACTCCAAGGCCAATGCTTGTGTCCGCTATAATTAGACATTTTCCATCTATATCTGAGCTATAAATTACTCTTATCTTTCTTAGAAACCCTCAAGGATTCCAAAAGAACAAAGCTTTATTCTTTTTTTTTTTAAGCTTCATTCTTTAAGATCCTTCGCTTATTGCATTCTTTGATAAAAGTTCTATAACACAACCTAACAGACAGTAGATTACATAGTCTGAAATTAAATACATCCATTAAAATGTGAGTAATCAAAAATTATGATGGATAATGGAATATTCTATCACATTTTGCCACCAGATGAAGTATTGTCCTCAAAAAGTTTATTATAAGCAATACTCTGTGGCATACAAGCTAAAATAAAGTTCAAAGGATGAGTTTTCTATTTAAACTAGTGTTTTAAATACAAACATGCTTTACTATAAGTTAAAAGTATGAGGACAAAAAGAGCCCATGGTAAAGTTCTAATAAGTTTTTGTTGCAAAAGTCAACCCAATTTGTGTATTTGATGTCTTAATTTAATATTCTGTCCAAAAATGTTAAATTATAGTACATATACTAATTCAAAAAGTATTTCTTAAATTTCTGGATACTGTAGATCACACTTGGTGTTAGAGTGCAAGGAAAAACAGATCTAAGAAAGGAACTACATAGAAGGAAGACTCGGCTTGAAAGGTAAGATGAGCTTTAGGGAGAGCATGTTTAAGGTACAGGCAACATCCAAGTAATAATGTCCAGTTAGAGACAGGCCAGAAGAAAAGATCATCGTGCACAAAGAAGACAGGGTTGAAAGAAGGTTACATAATAGACTAAACTTCCAGATAAGACTGGCTAGCTTCTTCCATTCCAGGCCATGGCTGCTTCGTTTCTAGAACGGCTCCTTTTGATAAGCACGAGTTCGTGGGAAAAGGTGAAATGAAAAGATAATGGAATTTTTCCACAAACATTTTGAAGGCCCCTTCAGGGGCAGTGAATTATCTAATGCCTTTTCTAGCCAAAGTCTCGACCTGCCACCAAATGACCTTTCCCTGCATGGGTCTGGGAGGAAGGTGGAGAAGGACACTGATAGGATTCACCTGTGAGTAACTGTGAATAGGGTTCCTTGGGGTGCTGTCCTGCTGTGTATGCAATGAGCCCTCTGAGAAGCAGGAGAGAATTTATTGCCAGCAAGATCCAGGAGTGGGGCCCATCCCCGGGACCTAAGATCCCTGTACAGTCTACTTCCTGGATCCAGATGACAACTGCACCATCGGAGGAGCAGCGGCAGCAGAACCAGGAGCCAGAGCATGGAACAGAGTGATGGACTTCCCAACCCACAGAGCACTTAAAGATGAGTGCCTTTGTGCAGGATGCTGGCTTGCTGAGTGGGTGCCCTTGGCACTTTAGTGTGGGAGATGGACTTTCTGATCCACTGAATGGCTGAGTGCCTTTGGGCTGAGGCTTACTGGAGTGGGGTGCCTCTAAGTAGTTAATTCAGGAAGTTGGGTTTGCTGAACAGTTTAAGCTAAGCTGAATGCCTTCGGGTTGAGGTTTATATCGGAGTGGTACGCCCTTTGTGCATTTATTAACATCCTTGACAGAATTTTGTATGTCCTGATAAACAACTCAATCTTGAGCATTTCTCAATAGCAGTACACTTGTTAACCTCCTTAGTAAACCCTTTAATCATGAAATTTGTGAATTCTGTGTAACCCTTGCAATGGACATTAGAAACTAGAAATAAAATGGAGAGCATCAAAACATTTACAGCCTTTTCATACTCTCGCTTCTAATCCAATTGTTTTTCCTTAATATGAATTTGGAAAAGTTTATGATTTTTTCCTTTGCACATTTACAGATAAAGCCTTAACACTGTTTAGATTAAAAAAAATTTTTTTTCACATAATAAGGAGGATTTAGGGAAATTTCAGCTCTAGACAGAAGTATACAAGGACTGGCACTCCCCCAAGCTAATTAAAGATGAATGTTCAGTATTTGCTTGTTTCAAAATAAAAAAATAAAGACAACCAACACTGATACAGTGTATGGATGTATTTTGGTACATATCAACACTTAGATGTAGACATGCAGACTCAACTTTAGTTCTTATGTATTTTAGAGAGTAGAGCTAGAATTCAAAGGCAACCTTGGAAATCTGCTTAACATCTATCTGGGTCATGATATGTTTTTCAGCTTCTCACTTGCCTAGCACCTTCAACTGTATAACACACAGCCAAAATCTCTCTCTTCCTCCCTCTGTCATCAAGTCAACTCCGACTCACTGTCGCCTCTCAGGCAGGGAAGAACACCGTGAGTTTCTGAAACTGTAACTCTACCGGAGTAGAAGGCCCTATCTTTCTCCTGTGGAGCGGCTGGTGATTTCAAACTGCTGACCTCTCACTTAGCAGCCCAACACATAACCACTAGTCCACCAGGACTCCTCACTGAACTACAAGGGCTCCAAAATCCTAAAAACAGGTCAAATAAATACTTAAGAAATAAAATTTGATATCATAAATCTTTGCTTTTCTTATAGAAATTTCTCCAAGAAGTATTATTTGTCACTTGACAAAAAATTGTAGCAAATTCAATGATGTGATTTCCTGATCTGCAGCAAATGTCTGGCGAAGTAGAGGGACAGTGAAAAGAGGAACGCCTTCCACAAGCTGAATGGACACAGTGGCTGCAGCAATGGTGTCCACAGAACAATTGCGGGGATGGCGCAGGACCATGCAGTGTTTTGCTCTGTTGTGCACAGAATTGCCATGAGTCAGAACCAACTCAATTAGGCACCGGACAACAACTGAGGATGAAAATGAAGCTACAGAAATCTCAGTAAGTATGCTAGTATCGGTTACCCTTCATACCTGCTCACTGGCATATTATTTTCAGGCACCATTTATTACAGTGTATGATGAAAGTGATACTCACCTTGCGTAGCCTTAGTCATCTACCAAAGGTTAAATTACTTTACACACACTCCTAGAAAAATGTACAGAGCACGTAAGGAATAGACTTTTGCAGCTACACATACACACACACACATCTTGTCTACACCTTTTTTGTGTTTTCTGGCAGCAGCTAGTTGAATCTTGACTTCTTCATGAATCACCACATAAGTATCTCTTTCTTTTTGGCTTTATTCTTCCCTACCTGGTCTTACCTCCCCAACCACCTGGCTCAACTTTAGCCAACCCTCCCTGCTGAGAGTGAAGAAGGAATCCGGGTTAGAGTGTCACAATATGGTGTCAGATGGAATCTGCCCATGGTCTCTAAGAAGAGAAAGCAAGGAATGAAGGTACTGAGGGAAAGAGATGGGTAAGAATGGGGACATGTGGCCCAGCTTACTAATATTTGTAATTTGCAGGAGTGAAATTACTTATTTCTCCTTTCTTACGGTAGATATTTTGGGATATGACATTTTATATTACTTAATTGCTTTCACCCTCTTTAATATCAATTTAAGGGAAAAGTTAAGGGTTTTCCTATTATCTAGGTAGTTTTTTTTTAATTAATTTATTGGGGCTCATAAAATTCATCACAATACATAGATCAATTGTGTAGAGCACATCTATACATTTGTTGCCCTCATCATTCCCAAAATTTGCTTGCCTCTTGGGTTATCTAGGTAGTTTTTAACCCTATAATACGAAATCTTTTTAAAATGTGATATTTAAATTTCTGGATTTGTATATTTTAAAATTCTATAAGAAATTATAAATATTAAAAATCACCTTCCCTCACTTAAGAAAGAACAGGTAAAACTTTTCCTCACTGCACTTAAGTAAATAAATGCTGTGTGGTGTACACCCTTTGCAAACTTCTGTATTTGTTCAAATCTAGCTTTAAATATAAGGTGCCCTAGTGGCACTATGTAATAATTTTTAAAATAAAAATACTATTTCCACATACATCTTACTTTTCTCACCTACATGAAGGGCCAGATAAATCTACCTGATTTGCTTCCATAGTTAAATATAGTGTATTTACCTGGACTATTCAGAAGGTTTCAAATATTTTGCTATTACAAGAAATATCATGAACATCCTTTTGTTAAAAGTAGAATCTCAGAGGAAAGTAAAAGAAAATAGAGGAAAGAACTAGGGGACAAGGGGTATGTATAAAGGTATTAAGACTGGAATGTACATATGTAAACATATTTATATAAGAGTGTGGGGAGAAAAAAAGAAGAAAAAAAGAGTGTGGGGAAACAGATCTACGTGCATATATTTATAGGTTTAGTATTAAGGCAGCAGACGGACATTGGGCCTCCACTCAAGCACTTACTCATTGCAAGAACACATTGTTCTATTAAATTGGCATTCCAGGATGCACACCTTCCCGACACGATTGCTGAAGAAAAATGTGAACATAAGCAAAGGCGGTGAAGAAAGCAGATGGTGCCCGGCTACCAAAAGATATAGAGTCTGGGGTCTTAAAGGCTTAAAGGCAAACAAGCGGCCATCTAGCTGAGAAGCACCAAAGCCCACATGGAAGAAGCACACCAACATGGAAGAAGTCTGACCACGAGGTGTAGAAGGGATCAGTTATCAGACATCAAATGACTGAAAATCATATCAGTGGGTGCCCGCTCTACTGACACAATCACTGAAGACAAACATGTGCATAAGCAAAGGTGATGAAGAAAGCTGATGGTGCCTGGCTAGCAAAAGATATAGCGCCTGGGGTCTTAAAGGCTTGAAGATAAACAAGCAGCCAACTGGCTCAGAAGCAACAAAGCCCACATGGAAGAAGCACAACAGCATGTGAGACCATGAGCTGTCGAAGGGATCAGGTATCACGCATCCAAGAACAAAAAATCATATCATTGTGAAGGTGGGTGAGTGCAGAGTGGAGACCCAAAGCCCATTGGTGGGCAATTGAACACCCCCTTACTGAGGGGTTGTGTGGGGAGGAGACGAGCGAATCAGGGTGCAGGGTAGCAACGATGAAACATATAACTTTCCTCTAGTTCTTTAATGCTTCCCCCCCCCCCCCACTATCATGATCCCAATTCTACCTTACAAATCTGGCTGGACCTGAGGATGTGCACTGGTACAGATAGCAACTGGAAACACAGGGAATCCAGTATAGATGACTCCTTCAGGATCAGTGGTGAGAGGGGTGATGCCTGGAGGGTGAAGGGAATGTGAGGTAGAAAGGGGGAACCAATTACAAGAATCTAAGTATTGCCTCCTCCCTGGGGGATGACAGCAGAGGAGAGGGCGGAAGGAAACATCGGACAGGGTAACATGACAAAACTATAATTTATGAACTATGAAGGGTTCATGAACGAGGGGAAGTGGGAAGGGAGGGGAAGATGAGCAACTGATATTAGGGGCTAGAATGGGAGGCAAATGTTTTGAGAATGATGAGGGCAACAAATGTGCGTATGTGCTTGATACAATGGATGTATGTATGGATTGTGATGAGAATTGTACGAGCCCCCAATAATTTTTTTTAAAAAGTAGAATCTCACCATTCATGTGTGAATATATCTTAATAATCATCAACACTTAGTTTTAGACCTCTCATAGTTTGCACAATCTGATAACTGAGATTGGAGGCAGATTTTTTAAAAAAAATCATTTTATTGGGGTCTCTTACAACAATCCATATATCAATTTTATCAATCACATTTGTGCATATGTTGCCATCATCATTTTCAAAGCATTCTCTTTCTACTTGAGCCCTTGGTATCAGCTCCTCTTTTTTCCCTCCCTCACCCTCCTGAACCCTTGTTGGAAATAGATTTTCATTGTTTCAGTAAAAAGTATTTCTCCACCAGTAAGCAGAGTTTTTAATTTTCAACCATTTCTCTATTTGGTTCTATTATTAATTTCTGGATACGTTTTGAGAAGAGCACCTTTAAAAATTTTTTTTACCTTGTTTAACAATATCTACCACAGTACATACAGTGTCAAAAAACCCTGCAAATGCAAAATACAGGGCATCCTTTCAATGGCATATATTGAAGGGTTGTTTTAACAAGTTCACCACAGGATTATTAAGTCTCTAGGAAAACGTGTCTGCCCTTAACTTTGCTGTATATTACTCCATTAAAGCCCAGTGAGTTATTAAAAACACTCACTGCCATCAAGTCAATTCTGACTCATAGCAACCCTACAGGACAGGCTAGAACTGCCCGTGAGTTTCCAAGACTGGAACTCTTTACGGAGGAGGACTGACTGACTGACTGGTGGTTTTGAATCACTGACCCTGCAGTTAGCAGTCCAACATGTAACACTATACCACCAGGGTTCCTTTTCTGAGGGCAAGGTGTCCACTGAAAATGCCAAACCATGTGGGGCCCCAACTGTAGTAGTTGGGTTATATTCTCAATATGACCAGTCCAGCCATAATCCCTTATGTGACATAATTTTGGATTTCATACCTTTCACACCTGTGGCTACAGTCTCATTTTGGAGGGTATTATCTGCTAATAAACAAGAACAGGATAAAATTAAGATCTGATCTTAGAAGGTGTGAACCAGGCCATACTCTTTGGTTAATGCTTATTTTGGTCACTGTTACTTATATTGGATTGAAGGGATTATAAACCACAGCTGAGAAAAGACAAATAAACTCTTTCTGGGATAAAATCTAGGAAAATGATTAAAACTACTAGGAGACCAATGCTTATTGAAAACATTCTGCCAGAGGCCCCAGGTTATATATGCATCAATAAGATATAGTCCAGGGGTGGAGAATAAATTATTATATTTGGGTGAAATTTGATTACATCATGTTACTCCCACCAAACGTTACTTTTCTGTGCATGGCCCTGGTAAGAAGGTAGGGGGGAATACTGATAGGATTCACCTGTGAGTAATTGTGAACAGGACTCCCGGCAACGCCATGCCATGCCATGCCATGCCATGCCATGCCACTGTGTATAAAATGAGCCCACTGGAAAGCAGGAGGTGTGAGCTAATCACTGGCAAGAGCCAGGAAGAGAGCAAGTCCTCTGGCCCCCCTCTGGCCCCCCTCTGGCCTACCCCTGCTTGACCTTTGGATTTTGGACCCACATATCTCCAGACTTTCCTGAGTTCTGTGGGACACTGCAGCAATTCACAGACGCCAGAAACATGAGGGAATGTACTCAAAGGAGGAGTAGGGGAAGTGGTGCAGACTAGCATCTTGCAAGAGTTGGACTTTGGGGACTTCTTCAATGGCCAACTCCTGGGGACTAGTTTGCTATTAATTCTTACAAAAGAAATGATTCCTATAATACACCCAGACTCTACAAATTCCATATACTGGTAGATTTCTGTCCTGGAGAAATAAACTCAAAAGTTCTGGTTTTATAACTCTGGAAGATATTAACCAATTTTCCATCTAATCAATCTTATTCTTCCATTTAAAGAAGTTATTTTCCAAATGGACCATTCAAGTGTGTTCTTCAAATGCTCCAGCATATAGCTCTTTAGTTCTATAGATTCTTGCATTAAGAATTGACTTTTTCCAGCTCCCCTCAGTCTGTGTGGGGATCCTGCTACACCCCTGCTGATTCTGCTCTCCCTCTGGTTTACACACACACACACACACACACACACACACACACACACACACACACACGAAAGGTAGTTGAAGCCTGAATAGAGGGGGTACACTGTTTAAGACATTGTACAGTTCCTCAGAATAAAAGTCTGGTTTCTAAAACTAAGAAAAAAAAAAAGAATTGACTTTTTGACAAACAGTCACTCTACATTTGTACAGACTGGCACGTTACTAATCGTTAAGGATATATCTGGACAAAGGGTTTATTTGTAGCTTGACATTCTGGGCTTTCTCTTTTAAGGGAGGCCTTCTTCATCACTGCATTGTCAAAAGAAACAAAATCACAGTCGTATTTCCTATAACTTAAAAAGCAAGATTTACTTGGAATTTTATTATGAATGCCAGAATCGTGTAGTTTTACTCTTTCAATATAGAGTACATTATGTTGATAGATTGCATTAGAGAGAAACATGTTTGTTTTCTGGAGTAAAACCTACAGAGACAGCACGTTATCATCTCAGCACACTACTAGATTCACTTTGCTAATACTTTGTTTAGGATTTTGTGCCTATACTTTCTCTATGGTGCTATCTTCATCAGGTTTCCCACTAATTTCCTTTTTCTGTCTGAAACTAACACATTAAATTTAATGTAATAACTCCCTAGTTTCTTCTGATCCATGACAGTTTGGGTCTTTTGAAGTACTTAGTTCTTGATCAGGGCCTTAACCATTTTATAAAGTACTGAACAGGTGTTTTGTGGCATGTCTCACAATTTGGATTTCTCTGATGTGCTCTCATGAGTAAAGTGGGGTTCTGAGGGAAGAACCACAGAAGAGAGGTGCCTTTCTTATCACATCAGGGGATACTGATGCAATTTATTATTGGTGATGTTACTGTTGACTTAACCTTGACCACTTGGTTATTAACAACTTTTGCACTTCATCAATTCTGTTACCTCATTGCTTTAACAAACATTGCACCACGAGTGACAGGAAGTAGAGATAGAACTATGACATACAATTAAGGAAATAATTTAACGAGAGAGAATAGATCCTTGGACAATGGCTAAGACTTTAGATGGGGAGGCCGTGTACAGAGGCAATGGGAAGGCATGTCAGAAAGCGGCAGCAGAAAAAAGTGAGAGCCCTTGGGAGGAGTGTCCAGGAGACTGTTAGGACAAGATTAGTCCGGCAGGGGAAATTGTTTGCCTATTCACTCAAAATATTTTTGAGAGCCAGGCACTTTGTCAGAGAGTAACCCAAACCAAAATCAAACCCATTGCCGCTGAGTCTATTCCAAATCACAGAAAACTTAGAGACCAGAGTAGAACTGCTCCTTCGGGTTTCTAATGTTCTAAACACTTGTTAGTAGAAAGCGTCATCTCTCTCCCTCACAACCTGTTCAAACTGCTGACTTTATGCTCAGCAACCCAAAAAGCACCTCCTTATGTCACCGGGGCTCCTTAGTGAGCACAAATAAGTGGTAAAAGATTCAAATGATTTATGAATGGTCTTAAATTCCTAGCAAAAAGGATGATGTATTGAATATATTTTTAAAAATCATTTTATTGGGGGCTCATACAACACTTATCACAATCCATACATACATCCAGTGTATGTCAAGCACATCTGTACATCTGTTGCCCTCATCATTCTCAAAACATTTGCTTTCTACTTAAGCCCTTGGTATCAGCTCATTTTTCCCTGTCCCACCCCACTTCCCCCTCCCTCATGGACCAGATAATTTATAAATTATTATTTTGTCATGTCTTACACTGTCCGACGTCTCCCTTCACCCACTTCCCTGTTGTCCATACCCCACGGAGATTATAAGTAGATCCTTATAATCAGTTTCCCCTTTCTACCCCACCTTTCCTCCACTCTCCGGTAGTGCCACTCACCACTGGTCCTGAAGGGTTCATCTGTCCTGGATTCCCTGTGTTTCCAGTTCCTATCTCTACCAGTGTACATCCTCTGGTCTAGCCCGATTTGAAAGTTAAAATTGGGATTATGATAGTGGCAGGAAGGAAGCATTTAAGAACTAGAGGAAGGTTGTATGTTTCATCGTTGCTACACAGAACCCTGACTGGCTCATCTCCTCCCCGCGACCCTTCTGTAAGGGGATGTCCAGTTGCCTAAAGATGGGCTTTGGGCCCCCAATCTTCACTCCCCCTCATTTACAACAATATGATTTTTTTTGTTCTTTGATGCCTGATACCTGATCCCTTTGACACCTCGTGTCACACAGGCTAGTGTGCTTCTTCCATGTGGGCTTTGTTACTTCTGAGCTAGATGGCTGCTTGTTTACCTTCAAACCTTTAAGACCCCAAACACTATGTCTTTTGATAGCTGGGCACCATCAGCTTTCTTCACCACATTTGCTTATGTACCCATTTTGTCTTCAGTGATCGTGTCAGGAAGGTGAGCATCATGGAATGCCAAGTTAACAGAACAAAGTGTTCTTGCATTGAGGGAGTACTTGAGTGGAGACCCAATGTCCATCTGCTGCTTTAATATTAAACCTATAAATATATGCACATAAATCTATTTCCCCATCCTCATATATAAATATATTTACATATGTACAGGCCTGTATTTAGGCCTCTATAAATGCCCTTTACCTCCTATTTCTTTCCTCTATTTCCTTTTACTTTCATCTTGTCCCACTATCATGCTCAGCTTTCATTTGGGTTTCAGTAATTTCTCTTGATTATATTGCCCTTGATCAATCCCTACCAGGCCTCTCACACCCTCCTTGCCACTGGTTTGGGATCACTTGTTGTTCCCTTATCCCTGTGTTGGTCAACACCACATCCTTTTCCCCACCTCCCCCTCTCCCATGTCCCCCCAGAACTATCGGTCCCGTTGTTTTCTCCTCCAGACTGTTCATCCGGTCTGTTATATACGTAGACCTGCAGAGATAATAATATGCACACAAAAAAACAAGACATAGCAAAACAAAGCAAGAAAAGAAAACAACAACAAAACAATGGAAAAAATAGATAAAAATTTAAAAAAGGAAAAACCTATAAATTAGTTCAAGGTCTGTTTGTTGACCTCTAGCAGTGTCCTGTGGTTGAGTCCCATGGGGTGCCATGCCCTGGCCCCAAAGTCTATCCTTGGCACTTCCTCGGGACCTCCCTGTTCTGTTCCCTGACACTCTGCCACACGCCCTTAGTGTTTTGCCTTGGTGTGTTGTGGTCAGATGGGGCCAATCCTGACTCTGTGTCTCCAGTGCTGTCCCCCATAGGGCCATGGGTCAGCAAGGGACGTCATGTCTCATAGTGGGGCCAGCCACATGGTCCATTCTGTGCATTGGCTATTCAGAGCGGGGATATCATCCTCCAGGCCTGATGGGCCAGGATGCGCTCCACTCTCTCTTCCTTCCCCTTCATTTGTTCTCGGGTGCTCTGATCAGACATGCCCCTCTCCCCAAGCTGCAGCTTCAGTGCTGTCCTCTGAAATAAATTCTTCTGGGGGGAGGGGCGGCTATCCACGTAGTTGGGATTGGGTGAATATAATATTTTAACGAAGTCTGTCTTCTCAGTCCATCTTGATCTGGAAGCTCCGCTAAAACTTGTGCAGCACCCTAGCTTTCAGAAAGGTTAGATTTTAGTCTTACAAAGTACCTGAAGGTATGTGGTGTAACTGGTGTTCAGAAAGTTTCCAATAAATTGAATTATAAATGAAACTTCCCAGCTGTGGAAATTCTACAGCACACCAATTCCAAACTTGAGTAAATAATATGATAAACACATGTCTGTTGTCAGCCCCTTATTTATCTTTCTAATTAGACCGGCTCCATATGATCAAGGGTGATGTCTATTTCAACTACTACCATATAAACAGCACCTAGCACAGATTATGGGAGGAACACATTGTTGGCTGGTGGTGGTGGTAGTTGTTGGTGGTGGAGGTGCTGGTGGGGATGGGGGTGCTGGCGGTCGTACTTGGTGGGCGGCAGTGGGGGTGCTGGCGGTGGTTGTTGTTGGTTGTTGGTGGGGATGCTGGTGGTGGTAGTTGATGGAGGTGCTGGCAGTGGTAGTTGATTGGTTGTGGGTTGTGGGTGGTGGTGGTGGTTAGGTACCATTAAGTCAGTTCTGACACATAGCAACCCTACATACAATAGAATTAAACACTGCCTGGTCCTGAGCTCTCCCCACAATTGCTGTTATGTTGAAGCCCATTGTTGGAGCCACTGTGTCAATCCATTTTTCCAAGTCTTCCTCTTTTTCGATGACTCTCTACTTTACCAAGTATGATGTCTTTTTCCAGCATCTGTTCTCTCCTAATAACATGTCCAAAAGACAAAAGACAAAACCCACCAGCCCCTCCGTGGGATAAAGATGAGGCTGCCTGCTCCTATAAAGATCCACATCCTTGAAACCCACAGGGGCAGTTCTATCTGTCCGCTAGGTTGTGATAAGTCAGAACTGACTCGATGACTGTGAAGTTTGTTTGATTTGGCTTTCTGGAGGCACATGGCTCCAACTTACACCCTGCCTCTGTCTGAAGTATTCCCTTCCATAGCAGAATACCATGTAACAGCCACTACTCCAGACTCTACTTGTTGGGTTCTCAAAATAAATAAATAAATAAATAAAGCTTTAGGTAGCAATGTAACCAGTAGTAGCAAAAATGTATTATTACATTCATTATTAGTGGCAATTTCTTAATTGTTTAGGAGGATAATGAGGAACCTAGACACTAAAAGGTAGGTGAGATACCATATGGTCAATTCCCAAGCTAATTCTCTGCAAAGACTAGCTAAATAGCTTAGGCTTACATCAAAATTGATCTTTGACTACTTCTGAGTTCTCTGCTGAAATTTCTTCCTTATTTCCATGTGTATAACTCCCATGGAACCCTGCTGCCATCTGCCCCTAACAAATACAAGACTGTAATCAAACTATATAAATGTAAAGTAGCAACTACATTGATTTTTTAAAAATCATTTTGATTCTTTATAAGCTATCATGTCCTATAATAATAGTACATTTCAAAGTTGAGAATTAAATACCCTTGTATGCGATGATGAGGTTTGAATGAAATAAATGAGACATTTAAATGCCTGAATTAATCAGTAATACTGAAATCTAGTTCTACTGTAGTTCACCCCTGAACTAATTCCTCTTAAATTTAAAACTCATTTAAAAATACAAAAGGAAAAAAAAAAAAAACACAAAAGGAAGGGGGAAATCTTGTATTTCATTTCCTTACAATAAAAAACACAGAAAAGAAGAACAGATGTGCTAAAAGGGGAATATAATAATTTATCATTTAAAATACAAGTTGGCTGAAAAAACAAGACTATTTCAAAATATGTTTGAGCTATACCAACCTCCCCTAAATCACTAAGGATATTTAATTGAATAAAACCATCTTGGCTACAGAAGCTAGTTTTTAAGTTGTTCAGCTGAACATATTTCACCTTGAGATAGTTCATTATCTCCTTTCATTCTGCCTTAAAAGAAAGGGCCTGTGTTCTGCACCTGGATGAAATAGCTCAAACTTCACAAATACTTCAAAGAAAACATTTTTAAAACATGGCAGGTCTGAGATAGCATGTACTCTGCTTCTCCCCACCCTACCTCCACTTTCCACCCTAGTCTGTATAAAAAGGCCAACTGCTGAGTAAAATGAAGAACAGGCATGAAATGTGAGGATAAATGACTAAATAAGGGTAGAGCAGCACTGCAGTCATTACCTAATGTATTATTAAATTCACAATCAACCATGACTTAAGCCTTCTGGAATTGGGGTGAAATCATTACAGAAACACCAGTGAGCATTTCTTGGAAGACTCCTAGATTACTAGGGGTTCCTCCCAACTTTCTGTGAGAAAGGTTGACACACATCTCCCTTGGAGGACAGCATACTTATATGCTATCATCAAATCTATGTTCCAATATTCATGATTGCAAAACCTCAAGAACTATAGTGCCACATGGGGCTTTCTTTCTTTTTCTTTTCGTAAGATGTCTATTTCTCAACTTTTATTTAATTTTTTAATTTAAAAAATTTAATCATTTTATTGAAAGCTCTTACAGATATCATAACATTCCATAGTTCAATCACATCAAGCAGTGTTGTACAGTTGTATAGTACAACCAGTTTCTATATTCAACATTTTTTATTTTAATTTTTAAATTATTTTTCAAAAATCATTTTATTGGAGCACTTACAGCTTTTATTACAATCCATACATCAATCCATTGTGTCAAGCTCATTTGTACATATGTTTCCATCATCCTTTTCAAAACATTTTATTTCTACTTGAGCCCTTGGTATCAGCTCATTCCCCCTCCCTCATGAACTCTTGATAATTTATAAATTAGTTTTTTCATGTCTTACACCAACCACTATCTCCTTTCACCCAATTTTCTGCTGCCCGTCCCCCTAGGAGGGAGTTATATGTGGATCATTGTGATCAATTCCCCCTTTCTCCTCCTACCTTTCCCTTTTCCTTTCCCTCGTGGTATAGCTACTCTCATTGGTCCAGAGGGGTTTATCTGTACTACTAGATTCCCTGCGTACATGCTCTAGTCTAGCCAGATTTGTAACGTAGAATTTTGGGGTCATGATAGTGGGGGGTACGCCAGGAGGGGGTGGAAGCATATTAAAGAACTAGAGGAAAATTGTGTTTCATCGGTGCTATACCGCACCCTGACTGGCTCATCTCTTCCCTTGTGACCCTTCTGTGAGGTTATGTCCAATTGTCTGCAGGTGGGCTTTGGGTCGCCACTCTGCACTCCCCCTCATTCACATCAATATGATTTTTTGTTTTGGGTCTTTGATGCATGATACCTAATCCCATTGACACCTCATGATCACACAGGCTGTTGTGCTTCTTCCATGTGGACTTTGTTGCTTCTCAGCTACATGGCCACTTGTTTATCTCCAAGCCTTAAGACTCCAGACCCTATATCTTTTGATAGCCATGCACCATCGGCTTTCTTCACCACATTTGTTTATGCACCCATTTTGTCTTCAGCGATCATGTTGGGAAGGTAAGCATCACAGAATGCCAGGTTATTAGAACAAAATGCTTTTCGTTGAGGGAGTAGAGGCCCGATGTCTATCTGCTATCTTAATACTTAACATATAAATATATGTACATAGATCTATTTCCCTATTGTTACATGTAAATATATTTATATATGTACATGCCTGTGTTTAGAATTCTATAAATGTCCTTTGCCTCCTAGTTCTTTCTTGTTTCCTTTTACTTTCCTCTTGTCCCACTATCATATTCAGCCTTCAAGCACTTGATCAAACCCCACCAGACCTCTACACCTTCCTTGCCATCAATTTTAGTTCACTTCTCTTGTCCCTGGGTTTATTGGCACCCCCCTTTCTTCCCCCCACATCGCCCTCTCCCATGTCCCCCCAGAACCATAGGCCAGTTATTTTCTCCTCCGGATTGTTTATTCTACCTATCTTATCTAGATAAGACATGCAAAACAAAACAAAAGGAAAAAAAACACAAGACAACAACCAAAAAGAAAAGCCTATAAGTAGGTCCAGGTCTGTTTGATGACCCTTAAGAGTGTTTTCCGGTCAAGTCTGATGGGGTGCCATGCCCTGGCCCCAAAGTCTATTTTTGGTATTCCTCGGGGACTTCGTTGCTTGTTCCTCTTACTGCTCTGGTACACGCCCTTAGTGTTTCGCCCCATGTGATGGGGTCAGATTGGGTACAATTCCCACACTTGTGTCTCCAGTGTTCCCTATGCATTAGTGAGGGATGTCATGTCTCCTGGTGGGACTGGCCCTATGATCCTCTCTGTGAACTGGCTGCTCCGAGCCAGAATATCAAGTTATATAACAGGGCACTAACTCACCCAAGGGGAGGGTATTGTTTATATCTCCACAGGAGAGGGAGAGAGGGACCAGACTTCAACCTGGTGCACCAAGACATGAATGCAACATACAGGCATGAAGCAGTTAACCAACAGAGAGGTCTATGGGGCTGGCCCCAATCCCAACTACATGAATCTCTGTCCCCACCTCCACCCACCAAAAGAATGCACTACAGAGGACAACACTAAAGCTACAGCTTGCGGAGAGAGATGTGTCTGATCAGAGCACAAGGGAGTAAACTAAGAGGGAAGGAGAACGGGAGTGGATCACATCCTGGCCCGGGCTTTCATAGAGTGAAAATGTGTAGTAAGATTATAAAAAGTCTTTGCTTCCATGAAAAAGGGAATGAATTTTGGACTCCCAGCAAGATGCAGACTACCCAAACTTTCTACCAACTAAAATACTGAAAACTAGAGGGGGCAGATATAGATGATAATCCTTGAACCCCAAGGTGGGAAACAGAACTGGGAAGAGTATAGCAAACTCAACATTCATAACATCTAAGAGTCTGGGAGGCCAAGGCTCCGCTTCTTGTTTGTGGGTTGGAGATGTATCCCATTCACATTCTCCTAAGTAAAATGATTCTCCATGATGTCCTCTCCATAATAAAATCAATTTCAAGGTGCTACTTGTAAGCACATGACTGTTACTATATATGCTTAAAGGCTATCTGCCTAAAGATTATCTGCCATCAAAAGCAATCAGAACCTATTGTTTGTCCCACTCTAAGTAGGACAACCACTCCCTTCTGATAAGTATACAGTGAACCCTCGCCACTTGGCGCTTCGACTACCGCCGGCTTCACTCTATCGCAGTTTTTGCGTAACAGCGCATGCTCTGTTATTACTGCCACTGATTGGCTCATACTGTACACGCTTGATGCCATAAATAATATAATAAATAATAAATGATAATTGTAAC
>NW_022103958.1:42167434-42184424 GCF_000313985.2 Echinops telfairi | reverse complement strand
CCTCTATGCTCTAACTACGAAAATATTTGATTTACAAATAAGGAATCCTACTTCGCGGAATTTCATTTATCATGGTAGGGTCTAGAACCGATGAACAGCGATAAACGAGGGTTCACTGTAATGGATTGTTCTTCTGGAGGAGAGCTCAAAGATACCTAAGGTCAAGCCAGCTCAGGGTCAACCAAGGATAGACTGCAATCTTGACTCTACCATCTTGTTATGCATGTGCCTTCCTGTCACATGTGTGCCCTTAGCACCTCCCCTTCCTAATGTGAGTCTATCCCTACTCAACCCCCTCATGTTATGTGTATCTCTCTTGTACAACCCCTTCCTGAGTGCTCGAGATGATATGAACTTGTGAGATTACATTATAGTCTCTCTCTGCTCAGACCTGGTTCCTGAAGTCCTGACTAAGGAGGTGAGCCCTTGCATGCTTTATCTTGTCTGGTGTCTCTTTAATTTACCCCTCAATTACACAACTTCCCCTTAAACCCATTTGGTTATGAGGAGGCTGGTCCCCCACACCCTGAGCTCCATAAGAAAGGACAGAAAAGGGGGCTGAATGCTGACTGGGAGAAGAAGCTAAATAAAAGCAGCCAGAATGGTAACAGACAGGTGTATTGTTGCCTGGCCTGACATTGGGTGGCAATAGTCACCTCTGCTTACTCGGGGCCAGCACAAGCATCCACATTGATGGTTGGTGACTAGAAATGTGTGATCTTCCCTTGTTCCTCCATACCCTCGCCTAGTGACCAGAGGAGTGGCCAGCCCCAAGCTTATCTACTCAGCAGCTTGTAATACGCTTGTTATATGGCCTTGTGGATCGGTGCATCACCCCACCTGTGGAGGCATGTGAGCTCCACCGAAATGGAACAGGGGAAAACATGAAGCCAGACCAGCACCCTGTCACCAGTCGCCTTGGGTGTGAAAGAACTCTTTCCATAAACAACTCTTTCCCCACCTGCCCTCTGGGCCCTAAAGAGTTACTTTTAAGGAACAAGCACCCTGACCAATTGTGGTATTTGTGAGCCTGACAAGCTATGTTCAGATTGTGTCTCTGACCTCAGCTAGGCCAATAAGACAAAAAAAAAGAGCTTCCATCCTTTACATCCCTTCTTCCCTACCCTGTGAGCTCCTTGGCTGGCAGAGAAACACTAGGTACCCCAGCCTGTCTCAGTTTTTTCCTCTCTGGATACTGCCCCCACCTTAGTTGTCTTCTTGCCTTGTGTGTGTGTGCGTGCGCACGTGTGTTTCTCTTTTTCTTCCTTTTAAAAAATATTTTGTTTTCCTTTTTTCTCTTACTTTTCCTTCATTTCTTTGCTCTCTCTTTTTTACTTTTCTATTTTACTCTCCCTAGTTTTGCTTTTTATTTTTTATTTTTCCCCTGTACTTTTTATTTCCTGTCCTTTTTTCCTTTCATTTTAGTTGTTGAATTTGTTTGCCCGTTTCCCCCTGCTTTTATTTATATATCTAAAATTAGTTGCCGTTTCGACTGCTGTTCTTGTTTTCTTCTCTTTTATATTTTTCTTTTTCTCCCACCTAATTGGAGACAGCAACCAGGCCCACATGGCCCAGCCACACCCATACTTTCAACAGTTATACCTAATTTGAAAGGGCCACCACCCGCTCCTGAATCATCAGATCATCAACACCGTAAAACACCAGTCAAACCTACCATCTACTATAAGAACAGCAAACAGAGAACTGTGCTCACATTCACATATCTATTACACCCATAAGGAGGAAGATAATGAGTAGCTAAGATCTCCCCAACATAAAGTCATCAATTAATTAAATAAAAATACAATACCACAATGTCTTGGAGATAATCGACAATTTCAGTTCACATGAAGATACAACATACAGTGGCTCAAAAAGTGACAAATATATGGAGCCAGAAGACTTTTCTCAGGGAAAGGGCATTGGAACTACCTTCTAAAGAATTCAAAAGAATGCTATTTTAACTCCAGTAGATTGAGAGAAAGATCAATGAAAGAAAAAACACAAAAAAAAGTAGGAAGTTTTCAGGAAAAATAACTGACAAAAATCAATGAAATTTAGAGATTACGTAAAAATTAAAATCCAGAAAATAAATACTAAGATTCAGAAGCAGATAAGGTATTAAAAGAGCAAAAGAGTAGAATTGAATCACTGGACGGTGAAATTAGTGAGCTTGAAGACAAATCTCTCGTAATTAATCTGCCAGAGGAATAATCAAAGAAACAAAAAAAAAAAAACAATGAAAGCCTAAAAGTTATGAAGCAAATCATTAAGAGTAAAAACTTACATGTGATTGGAATTCTACATCGGGAAGAAACAACGAAATGCTAAGGGTTCAGGGTTCCGGACAGCGTCCAGGGTCCGGGTCCTTGTGGGCCAGCCTGGGTCTCAGGTCTGCCCCCCTCAGGTTGGGCCTCGGATCCAGCAGACCCAGGGCAGCATTCACGCCGGCTGGAGTCCCTGGGGCGGGTTGGGGTGGAAGGTGGGAGGTCTCCCTGGGGGGCAAGGGGTTTCGAGGACCACATGGGGGCCTTGGGCCACTCACTATTGTGGGTCAAAGGTCATCGCACCAGCAGGGGAGAACTTCCTCCTGCTCAGCTCTCCCTGCTTCCTTCTTCCTGATAACCTGATAGAGGCCCCCTGCGGGCACTGCAACTTTAGGCAACTTCCCACAGGTGTGCTCCGGCTTGGGAGTTAGGGGGTGGGGGTCAGAGCACCAGAGGAGGCGGAGGGCTGTGCGGCAGCCAGCGTGAAGAGTGCCCAGCGCCATGTCCAGCCAGGTGGTGGGTATGGAGCCTCTCTACATCAAGGCGGAACCAGCCAGCTCCAACAGCCCCAAGGGCTCCTCGGAGACTGAGCCTGAGCCCCCAGTGGCCCTAGCCCCTGGGCCAGTTCCCACCCGATGCCTCCCATGCCACAAGAGGAGGGTGGAGAGGGGGCCGGGCCTGGGGAGCAGGGAGGTGGGAAGCTGGTGCTCAGCTCCATGCCCAAACGCCTTTGCCTGGTCTGCGGGGACGTGGCTTCCGGCTACCATTATGACATGGCGTCCTGTGAGGCTTGCAAAGCCTTCTTTAAGAGAATCATCCAGGGGAGCATCGAGTACAGCTGTCCGGCCTCCAACAAGTGCGAGATCACCAAGAGGAGATGCAAGGCTTGCCAGCCCTGCTGCTTCACCAAGTGCCTGCTGTGGGCATGCTCAAGGAGGGGGTTCATCTGGACTGTGTCAAGGCGGACGAGAGGTGGACTCGCTGCCTTTCTCGGGCCCCTTTCCCACCAGTCCCTGGCAGTCGCGGGGGTTTGTGGGTAGGGGGGCCCCCGGATGACCGCTCCTGTGAACGCCCTGGTCTCTCACTTGCTGGTGGTTGAACCAGAGAAGCTCTGTGCCATGCCAGACCTGGCGGGCCCTGATGAACACCTGCCAGCCGTGGCCACCCTCTGTGACCTCTTTGACCGAGAGATCGTGGTCACTATCAGCTGGGCCAAGAGCATCCCAGGCTTCTGGTTGCTGTCACTGTCCGACCAGATGTCAGTGATACAGAGTGTGTGGATGGAGGTGCTTGTGCTGGGGGTGGCCCATCACTCGCTGCCCCTGCAGGACGAGCTGGCCTTCACCGAGGACGTGGTCCTGGATGAAGAGGGGACACGAGCAGCTGGCTTGGGGGAGCGAGGAGCTGCCCTGCTGCAACTGGTGTGGCGACTACAGGCCCTGCGGTATGAGCATGAGGAGTATGTCCTGCTGAAGGCCCTGGCCCTGGCCAATTCAGTCTCTGTGCACATCGAGGATGCTGAGGCCGTGGAGCAACTGCGGGAGGCTCTGCATGAGGCCATGCTGGAAAATGAGGCCAGCCAGGCGAGGTGGCGCTGAGTGGTGACGGCTGGCAGGCTGCTGCTCACGCTCCCACTCCTGCGCCAGACAGCAGGCAATGTGTTGGCCCACTTCTACGGGGTGAAGCTAGAGGGCGTGGAGGGCATGCCCAAGCTCTTCTTGGAGATGCTCGAGGCCATGATGGACTGAGTGGGGGGTGGGCACAGGTGGGGTGGTGGCAGGACCCGCCAGCAGGGGTCAGCCCCACAGTGGGGGCGGTGGGGCAGTGCTGGGGTCTGGGCAGTGCTGCAGCCTGCTGGCAGGGCCAGGGCAGTGCCATCTGCCCCCTGGAGCATGTCCTGCGCCCTCCCCTCCCTGGGGGTTGTCAGGACTTGGGAAGGTGCATGCCCAGGCTCTGTGCACAGTGCTGCTCCTTGCAAGCCATAATGTGCCCCTAGAGCATAGGGGGCCTTGCGGAAGCCATAGGGGGCTGCAGGGGGTGTGTGGGTGAGGGTGGGCAGAAGCCTGTAGGTGACACTTTTGCTGCTGCTTAATCCGATCCCCCTCTCCTGAGTAGAGGGGGACTTGGAGAGCAAAGGCCCTGCCCCCTTTGCTCCTCTCCTCATTTTCAGTGGGCATTAGTGCCCCCGTCCCCCATGAAGCAATAACTCTGAGCAGGCTCCTACCCCCCTGGGGTGGCCAGAGCCCCCTATCCACCCCCACCTAGCCTCCATGGGGGGTAGGGAGGGCACTGCCTCTATGACCTGCAGAGCAATAACACTATATTTATTTTTGGGTTTGGCCAGGGAGGCACAGGGACTTAGGCAAGCCGGAGCCCAGAGCCTTTGGCTGTACAGAGACTCTATTTTAATGTATATTTGCTGCAAAAGAGAAACCGCTTTGGGTTTTGAACCTTTAATGAGAAATATATATATATACTGTCAAGCTCAAGGAAAAAAAAAGAAACCACAAAATGCATAGAAAAAAAGTTACAAGTTATTGGAAGCAAATGTCCCAAATAATCATAAAAGGCAAGAAAAAAATAGTCAAGAAGTAGAATGAACCACAAATAGGATACATTGCTCCTACATGCTTCCTCAATAATAATAAAATAATCACCACAAAATATATTTCTCCAAAACCAAATACAAGGAAAGAACACTGAGAGTCACTCAGGAAATTTTTAAGATTACCTACAAAGGGGAATCAGTAAGATTAAGTTCTGATTTCTCAGCAGAAACCGTGTAGGCAAGAAGGCAACAGAATGATATCTATAAAACTCTGAAAGGAAAAAACTGCCAACCAAAAATTATATAACTCAAAACTCACTGCCATTAAGTTGATTCTAACTTACAGCGATCCATATTTCCAGCAAGATTGTCACTTAAATACAATGGTGAAATGACGGTATTTCCAGATAAATAGAAATTAAAAGGACTTATAGAAACCAAATCAACCTTACAAGAGGAGATCTTTAGATAAAGAACAAACAGCAGTCTACAACAATCTGAGATTAACTTACATGACACTACCACCAGAAGTCAACACAGATATAAAAGTATCCAACATTTAACAAACAAAAAATAGGAAACCAGAGATAAGAGTTTAAAACAAAGACAATTACAAAAGAATAGTGTAGTTATAGAACTTTGAAATAGATATTTCAAGAAAGAACAAATGGTCTTAAAGTTGGGAGGAAATTGATAAATCACAGGGTAATCTTAAAAAAATTAATAAACCTCATCAAAATAAAAAAGGAACACGATTAAGATGTAGTACACCCTAAAACACCATCAATGAAGAAAATTCAAGAACAAAATTATGTGGAAACTCAGTACAGAGAATTATGTTAATAATATCAGCAGGAAAAAAAACCCACAGGAAAATTACAGCAATAAATTCATACCTATTGATAATTACATTGAAGGTAAATGGATTAATTACACCAATCAAGAGATAGATAACAGTAGAACAAATAATATGCTGGGTACAAGAGAAACACTTTATACACAAAGATGAAAATAGACTAAAAATCAAAAGATGAAAAAATATTTATCAAGCTAATGGCAATTTTCAACAAATAGGAGTAGCAATATTAAGTTCTGATAAAATAGATTAGGCAACATCCACCATAGGAGACAAAGGACATTAGAAAATGATTAAACTGTCAATTGAGAAGAAAAAACCCTAATAAATATCTATGTAGCCAATGAAAAAGCCTCAAAACTATATTAATCTCTCTTACAGAATTTGAAAAGAAAAGCAGATAAATCAACAATAGTAGTGAGGCACTTTTAAGATGTAAAGGTTTGTTTTGTTGTTATTGGGGCCTTGGAGTAAACTGTGACCCATGGTTTGGAACACTGCTGGGTCTTGTGCCATTCTCCGACTTGTTGAAATGTTTGAGCCCATTGCTGCAGTCACTTGTTGAGAGTTTTACTGTTTCACGTATTCTCTAATTCACCAACTACAATGTCCTTCCCCAGAGAATGTTTTCTCCTGATAGCATGCCCAAAGTATGTGAGACGAAGTCTCTCCACCCTTCATTCTGAGGATCATTCTCACTTTACTTCTTCTAAGACAGATTTGTTTGTTCTTCTTGCAGTGTATAGTACGTTTAGTATCCTTTGCTGGCACCACACTTCAAAGGTATCAGTTCTGCTGTGGTCTTCCTTATTCATTGTCTAGATTTGGGGTGCACATGAGACAAATGAAAACACAATGGCTTGGGTCAAGGATGTGGAACATGAATCAAACATCATGTTGCATTAGGTGAATCTGCAGCACAAGACCTCTTTAATGAAAAGCAAGAATGCTAATTGAGGATTAAGGAACACCTGACCCAAGCCATGGTATTTTCCATAGCCTCATATACATATGAAAGCTGGAAAATTGAATATGGAAGACTGAAGAAAAATTGATGCATTTGAACTATGGTGTTGACAAAAAATATTGGAAATATCATGAGTGTGTTAGTCTGGGTAGACAAGAGAAACAAATCCATAGACACTCATATGTATATAGGAAAGAGCTTTCTATACAAGAGCAACTGAATATTGAGAAAACATCCCAGCTCAGTCCAGATCAAGTCCTTAAGTCTGATATTAGCCCATATGTCCAATACCAATCTATAAATTTCTCTTCAAACTCATGCAACCCATGCAATGTCGCTGAATGCAAAAAGATCACAGGCCAGTGGGAAGAAAGTCTTGTGGATCCAGCGGCAGTATAAGCATCTCAGTGCTGGCAGAGGTCTCCACGTGGTTCCTTCAGCTCCAGGACTGTAGTGTAGTTCATTTGTGTCTTGTCTGCAGGAATGTCTCGCAGGGAGTATGTGTCCTGCCTCCAGTGAGCTATTTATCTTCTTAGTGCCTCCAAATGAGGTAATCAAGCTGCGACCTGGTTGACAGGTTAGACTCCACCCCTTACTCTTAAGTCTCAAATTGACAACAGATTATGTAACTACCACAAGATGACACAACCTTGCTTGCTGAAAGTAAGGAGGACTTGAAGCACTTGCTGATGAAGATCAAAGATTTCAGTCTTCAATATGTATTATAACAATATAAACAAGATAAAAACCTTCAAAACTAGCCCTGTAAGTAACATCATGAAGTTGTCAAGGATTTTGTCTTACTTGGATCCACAATCAATGCTCATGGAAACAGCAGTCAAGAGCTCAAATGACACATTGCATTGGGTAAATCTGTTGCATATGACCTCTTTAATGTGTTGAAAGGATATTTCTTTGAAAATTAAGATGTGCCTGATTCCAAGCCATGGGATTTTCTGGAGCTTCATATGCATGTGACAGTTGGACACTGAATAAAGAAAATTGAAGAAGAATCGATCCATATGATTCTGTTTTTATGGTTCCATTTTTGAGATCAGAAGGACAGCATTTTCTCAGGAGCAAGTTTCAGAAGGGTTAGGAAAAAGGAGGAATGGAAACCAGAAACAGTGAGGGAATGGGATAGATACTATTACATTGTGGAGATTGTAACAAGTGTCATGAAACAAAGTATCTATAAATCACTGAATGGATAACTGATATGCCCTGTAAAGACCCACCTCATTCACAATCAAAAGTTAAGAAAATAAAAAGACTGCTCATACTCAGCAGCTACCAGCATGAGGACATCCACCTGGATTGCTCTAAAGACTAAGTAGACTTTAGCTTATCAGCTCACTTTTGACCAAGACTTTAGCCTTGCTCATCAGGCACATTTCCCACTCACTTACCACAGCTTTTTTGTGTTCACATTCTAATTCATTCCAACCCAGAGAGCCCCCCCAAAATCTTGGAACAACTTTGAAGGTCTCTCATATGGATTCAATTCTTCCAAGTTTCCATTGTGCCAGAAAATTCTGTTCCTTTTTTGAGAGCCAGAAATAAACCAATAATAGCCAACTCAGTCCTACTACAACTTGGACCCTATTAAAAAAAACCAACCTTTTATAATTTGTAGACAGTTGATAACATGAATGATCTTAAACTTTAGCCTCTACTTGAAATAAAGGACTCAGATAATCTGAGGTTATAAAACATATTGCTATTGGTACTTGAATTT
Organism: Echinops telfairi; assembly: GCF_000313985.2. Lineage (NCBI taxonomy): Eukaryota > Metazoa > Chordata > Mammalia > Afrosoricida > Tenrecidae > Echinops > Echinops telfairi. Next base: position 42,176,048 of record NW_022103958.1, on the reverse strand, counting down.
TGCCAGAGATAATCATCAAGTATGCTATGGAGTGAATTAACTTTACATTATTTGATGCCTTGAAATCTTTTCATATCTTGAAGGTACTGCAGCTAACTCTTCTAAAAATGGCGGCCAGAGTAGTAGCAAGAACTCATGGCCTCACCAGCAATAGCAGGTGCTATACCCTGGTCTACAACATGATCTGTTGCAAAACTAGCCAAACATTTCTTTTTGAAAAGCAGAGATAACTTAATTAAAACCTTAAAAATAAATTACACAGTACAGCATCTAGTAGCAAACATGTTTCAAAAAGCAAAGATGTCACTTTGAAGACTTAAGATATCCTTGATGCTGTTGTTGTGAGGTGCCATCACGTCACTTCCAACTCCTACGGACCCTATGTACAACAGAATGAAACACTGCCCAGCCCTGTACCGTCCTCACAATTGTTCTGATGCTTGACCCCATTATTACAGCCACTGTGTCACTCCATCTCATCAAGGGCCTTCCTCTTTTTTTGCTGGCCCTCTACCAAGCACGATGTCCTTCTCTAGGGACTGGTGGTCATTCCTTATAACATGTCCAAAATACATAAGATGAAGTCTTACCATTCTTGTCTCTAAAGAACATTCTGGCTGTATTTCTTCCCAAACAGATATAGTTGTTCTTTTGGTGCAAACCCATTGTGGTAGTTATATAATCTGTTGTCAATTTGAGACTTATGAGTGAAGGGGTGGAGTTTACCTGTCAATCAGGTCGTAGCTTGATGACCTCATTTGGAGGTGCAAAGGAGATAAATAGCTCCCTGGAGGTGGGACACTCACTCCCTGAGAAACTCTACTGACAAGACACAAGGAGCTATGCTGAAAAGCTAGTTGTTTTCTAGACTAATCATTTGCAGCCAGAGAACTAGGACTAGCTTCTTTTGAAGTTCTGACTCTGCCAACTCATATAGATTTCTTTGGGGTTGTTTTTCTAAGAAAAGGAAGTATAGTGGTAAGCTCCGAGGCCCTCTATAGGGATTGTAAGACTGTACACCTTTATAAAAGGAGCACAAAGCCATATATTTCTGTGTAGAGGCTGGTGGGTTTGAATTCCTGACCTTTCAGTTAGCAGTCCAGTATCAACCCACAGTGCGACCAAGGCTTCTTATTAGGGGGTAGTTATTTAACTTGCTAAGGAAAGGACACATGATTGTGGGCAAGTCCATGTGTAACAAAAATAATAATAAAGTTGAAAACTGCTATCTTCAAGTAGTTCAATCTTTACCCGTAAAGTCTTTGGCATATGCTCTTAGGCATGCATTCCTTAACTTCAAAGTGAATTCACTAAGATTTGTTTAGTATCCACAGCAGACATGCAGATATGCATTTGAATCCCAGAGGGGCAGGGCAAGCCTGGGAATATTGATCTTGAAGTCACCACAAAGGAAGTTGTCAAGGTCATGAGACAGAATGTTTCCAATGACCTCAGTCACATCTTCTGCAATGGTGTGATGTGAGTAGGCCTTCTTTCCCAGTTGCTTTTCTCAAGGAATCTCTACTTTGGCATTTTCTTTCTGAAATGTACCTTGCATGAGTTCTGGATAATGCAGAGAAAATTACTGTATGCTCCTCAGCTGTAAATGTTGCTGTCATTAATGCAACTGAGAGTGCATTTGTTTGTTTTGTTTCCTGACTCTTAAAAAGTGACTAAACCTTATTGCTAGGAGTCCTGGTAGCACACTGGTGAAGAGCTCAGCGGCCAAGCTCAGGGTTGGTGGTTTGACACAACGGGTTGCTCTGCAGGAAAAGCATGTGACAGTCTGCTCTGTAAAGACTGTGGCCTTTGCAATCCCAAAGGGTAGTTTGTATTCTGTCCTTTTTGAGCTGGAATTGCCTGGACAGCAATAGATTTGGTTTAAGGCTCTTTACCTTCATGTCTTAGTACACATACTGGCCTTGTAGTCAGTATTTTATTTACATGAATGCTTATCAGGCTTTATCTTCCCTATATTTGTACAATTGATTTTTGCACACCAAAATGCTGTCTTAATATCAAAACTCACTACCATTGAGTTGATACTGACTCATAGTGACCCTTTAGGACAGGTTAGAACTGCCCCCTGTGAGATTCCAAGACTATAACTCTTTATGGGAGTAAAAAGCCTTGTCTTTCTCCCTCGGAGTGGCTGCGGGTATTGAACTGCTAAACTTGCAGAGTGCAGCCGAACTCATAATCATTACACCACCAGGCCTCCTGTGTCCTTAGATAGTATCAATAATTTATTTGAAGCTAATAATTCTTAGCCATTTTGCTTTTCTTTGTCATTGAGGAAGAAGTCTGAGAACCAAGGATATTTCTAGAACAAGCTCAAAACATATGCAAGCTCGCCAATGTTTCTGCTTCTGAGTGTTGCTGGGCACTGGATCTGTATTGCAGAATGGACTCATACCCAAAGGATACGAGTCTGGAAGGAAAAGGTGAGAACCAAAATTCACTGGCAAATCTATGATTCCAACACTTAGCAACCTCATAAGGCAGTGTAGAACTACTCCTGTGTTTTTCCAAGACAGTAACTCTTTACAGGAATAAAAAGCCTCTTCTTTCTCCTATGGAGGGGCTGGCAGTTTTGAACTGTTGACCTGGTAGTGAGCAGCCCAATGCAAAACCTATTATGCCACCAGGACTCCTTGATAAGGTGAAAGGGTCATTTAAATCAGCTTAACTTACAAGGAGTAGCTGATAAAATCAGATAAAGGAATTGGATTTGTTTTCTTCTTGCTTCTTGCTATTGCTGTTTACCTTTAGAAAAGAAGTACAGGTGCATGGTTACAAATGAGAGGTGGTTTGTGGAGACACATCAAAACAACCCGCATTTATATGTGATGAAATTTAGGCATGCTATATCATATTTTTTAAGTATTTGGTATTTAAGTAATGTAGAAAATATAAGAAATTTCCAAAATGTTCATAGAAATGCAAATATGAAAATGCATATTATGAAAACGATGTGTGAACTTCAAAGAATATTTGCACCAAGATAAAGTCAGACTAACTTGTTATAACATATCTAAACACAGTCTAGTTAGAGACAGTAAGAAGGATAATATATCAGTTTGGTAAAAGCCCCTATCAGAGAAACATGAATTCTTCTAAACTTGAAGCAAGAATAAATATCAAATTTATAGTGAAGTTTAAGTAGAAGAATGGTGAAATCACTGCTCCTTTATGAAAAGTTTAGGGGGACAATGCTCCAAGAAACCAGCAGTTTACAAACGGATAACCAATTTTAAGAAGAGACGAGACAATGCTAAAGATAAAGCCCGTAGGGGCAAACCATCCACATCAATTTACCAGGAAAAAGTTCATCTGGTTTGTGCACCAAGTGAAGAGAATAAAAAACTAATAGCTGAAGAAAAAAATAGCCAACACCAAAGACATTTCCTTTGGCTCAGTTTATACTGTCTTTTTTTTTTGGGGGGGGGGGAATTAAAGTTGAGCGAATTTTCTGCTGGATGGGTGCCAAAACAGTTGCAGCCAGATTAGCTACAGATAACAGTAGAGCTTTTAGTGGAAATTTTAAACAAGTGGAATCATGATCCTGAAGCATTTCTTGGAAGAACTGTAACAGGAGATAAAACATGGTTTTACCAATACAATCATGAAGACAAAGCAGAATTAAAACAATGGTTATCAAGAGGTAGAAATAAATGGTCCAGTCAAAGCAGAAGTGGACAGGTCAAGGGCAAAGGTCATGGCCATCAGTTTTAGGGATGCTCAAGACATTTTACTGGTTGATTTTCTAGGGGGCCAAAGAACAATAACACTGGCTTATTTTGAGAAAGCTGGCTAAAGCTTTAGGAGAAAAGCGCCCAGGAAATCTTCACCAGAGGCTCCTGCACCGTGACCATATTTCCTGCTCATTCCTCTCATAAAACAAGGGCAAATTCCTGAGCTTTTTTGATGCACATCCGCCTTAAAGTCCTAATTTCACTCTTTCTGACCTTTTGTTTCCTAATTTAAAAAAAGTTTAGGGGCACTAATTTTTCTTCAGGTAATAATGTAAGAAAGACCGCATTGACATCGTGAAAGTCCCAAGATCCTCAGTTGCATAAGAAGGGACTAAATGACTGGTATCATTATTTACAGTATCATTCCATTATTTACTGTATCATCATTTACAGTGTTTTATGTTGGTAGAGCTTATGTTGAGAAATAACATTTAAATTTTAAATTGTCTTTTGAAATTGATGGTAACAAATTTACAAATGTGCTTGACACAATGGATAGATGTATGGATTGTGTTAACAGTTGTAGAAGCCCCAATAAAACGATTAAAAAACTTTTTGTTATGTTTTCATTCCATTTCCACGAACGTTTTGAAGTCTTCTAATTTTGTTTCTTTGAGAAGGATTTTTTAACACTAGAAAGGTCTACTTTCCAATCATACTATTTTTGCATTTTTATAGTTTGGCAATTTGAAGAATAGCTCTGTCTAGAATTGGGTTTTATCAAGCTAACTGATATTTCAGTTATTTTCAATAAAGCAAATAGGTGATGGTTTGACAAACTTAATGGTTTTTACAGGTACAAATAGTACAAAGCTCTTGGTAATTTTGCTCATTTGTGACTGTGGGAAATAATAATAGGCACAGGAAAAAATATGAAGACATTTAAAAGATTACTTTGATTTAGATTAACACTGAGTTCAAAATTGCCAAGATTATAGAAATTATTTAGCTTGTCTAGCCCTCTGTGATTTTCCTTTAAAATAGTCTCTGAAGTAGAAATAAAAGAGATGGGAAATTTTAGCAAAAAGCTAGTATTTAAGTTCTTATTTTTGACATTATCTCTCATTTTCTATCTTCCTTTAAAAATTTACAGAAAATATAAATCTTTACATGCCAGTTTAGCTTTCCTTAAACCAAGAACACTTTATAAACTTCATTCACTTCACTTCTTTTACTATTATCTGTGAGAAGAATATGTCAATGGCATTACAAAAGTTAATGTTTCTAGAAATGACTTGCATTTCTTAATATTTTATGTAAATTATGGATTAAGTATGATCTGTGTATCATTCCTAATAGTAAAACAATTGCTGATTATAATGTTACCAATTTGCTTGTAATATTCAAAGATGCAAAATTGCTGGAAGCTATATAACATAGTTCCTTTGCTTTCCTTTGACACTGTTTGGCAAGTGGGGGCTGGTAACTGATTGTCTTGATTATTCACAACTAATGAATCACCTTTGCTCCTGAAACGGCTTTTTTACTTTTCCATGGAACTTATTACAGTCACATATTGTATAATTTATTTATTATGATTAATGCCAATCTCACTACTAAAAGTTTAACATCTAAGAAGACAAGAATTTTATCTAATTCATTGCTACCTATCTCAATGCTTGATACACAGTGAGCATTCAATAAATATTTTTAATGAGTGAACTGGAATTAAATCATTGCTAACTTTTCAAAATGGCTACAATTTTTAAAGCAAAAAAGTTTTAGGATATTCATAAGCCTGCAGTGTCGTGGTCCTTTCCAAAGATATATCCATGCTCTATATTTTCAGTTTCTGTACTCTACCCTTCCCTTTTTTCATTTTCAGGAAACACTTGTTTACTTTTAGTAAAATCCACCTCAATGGTCATTCTACTCTAAGTTGTCACCGTCACTAGAGGGCAACAGGTAAGTTCTGTGAGATCAAATTACAGATGAACAATATCATCTCATGAAATGGTCTTAGAAAATTCAAATACACTTCCCAGAATTTTTTGATGCCATAAAACATTGTTTTCTTTTTAATCATTTTATTTGAGGTTCATATAACTCATCACAATCCATACATCCATCCATTGTATCAAGCACATTTGTACATTTGTTGCCATCATCATTCTCAAAACATTTGCTTTCTACTTGAGCCATTGGTATCAACTCCTCATTTTCCCCTCCCTCCCTCACGAACCCATGATCATTTATAAATTATTATTATTTTTTCCTGTCTTACACTGACCTATGTCTCCCATTCACCCATTTTTTGGGTTGTACATCCCCCAGGGAGGAGGTTGTATGTAGACCATTGTGATTGCTTTCCCCATTCTGCCCTACCTTCCCCTTCCCCTCCTGGTATCGTCACTCTGACCACTGGTCCTGAAGGGATCATCTGTCCTGGATTCCCTTTGTTTCCACTCTTCCATGTACCATGTACATCCTCTGGTCTAGCCAGATTTGTAAGAGAGAGTTGGGATCATGATGGAGGAGGGGAAGGAAACATTAAAGAAGTAGAAGAAAGTTGCATGTTACATTGGTGCTATACTGCACCCTGACTGCCTTGTCCCCTGACCATGACCCTTCTGTAAGGAGATGTCCAGTTGACTACAGATGGGCTTTGGGTCTCCACTCAGCACTCCCCCTCATTCACAATGATATGTTTTGTTCTTTGATGCCTAATACCTGGTACCTTCGACACTTCATGATCACATAGACTAGTGTGCTTCTTCCATGTGGACTTTGTTGCAACTCAGCTAGATGGCCACTTGTTTATCTTCATGCCTTTAAGATCCCAGACACTATATCTTTTGATAGCCAGGCACCATCAGCTTTCTTCACCACATTTGCTTATGCACCCACTTTGTCTTCAGTGATGGTGTCGGGAAGGTGAGCATCATGGAATGCCAGGTTAATAGAACAAAGTATTCTTCCGTTGAGGGAGTAATTGCGTAGAAGCCCAATGTCCATCTGTAACCTTAATACTAAACCTCTAAATATATGTACATAGATCTATTTCCCGATCGACATATATTTACATTTGTACAAGCCTGTATTTAGACCTCTATAAATGCCCTTTGCCTCCTAGTTCTTTCCTCTATTTCCTTTTACTTTCCTCATGTTCAGCCTTCATTTGGGTTTCAGTAATTCCTCTCGGTTACATTGCCCTTGATCAAGCCCTACCAGACCGCCTACATCCTCCTCACCATTGACTTTAGATCACTTGTTGTTCCCTTGTCCCTGAGTTAACACCCACTTCCTTTGCCCCAACTCCCCCATGTCCCATGTCCCCCTGGAACTGTCAGTCCCGTTGTTTTCTCCTCCAGAATGTTTATCCCACCTATCTTATCTAGATAGACCTGAAGAGATAATAATATGCACAAAAAACAAGACAGAGCAAAAGAAGGCAACAAAAGAAAACAAAACAACAACAAAAAAGAATAGCCTATAAGTAGTTCAAGGTCTGTTTGTTGCACAATCATTCTCTAGTTAATAGAACAAGTAGAGGATATTACTTATCAGTAGCAGGCTTTCCTTTCCTATGCTTTTTCTCAAATCAAAATTTCTCTCTGCCTCCATTTCTCTAGCCTTCAAAAGAAAGTAAGTAAACCGCTTAAAACCTGAACCCAGGGTTCTACCTCCGCTTGCTTATCAGAGCTACATTTCTGTTAATGCTGGAGCCTTGGTGTCATAGTGGTTAAGAATTGTGCTGGAATGGAAAGGTCAGCATTCAAAACGATTTCCCCATGAGAGAAAGATAAGACTTTCTACACCAGTTAACAGTTACAGTCTCAGAAACTCACAGGACCCTGCACTATAAAGTTAGCATCGACTCAATGGCAGTGAATTAGTGAGTTTCCCAGGGGTAGGGCAGTGAACCTCAAAACTGAAACTGTAATCAATTCATAAATTGATAACATTTCATATACAAGTTTTATAACAGCTTATTCCTTTTTCCAAAGTACATTCTGAATAGGAAAAAAATACTGAATTAAAGATCAAGCTACACTTACATTTCATTATAAACAAATAGTAGAATCTAGCCTCTTCATTAAAAGACTATGGTTGTGATCATCAAAGCTCTTCTTAAGTCCCCAGAAGTTATAGGTGTTTCTGAGAGTCGATCTTCTGGATTAACTTAAAGATGTCCACTCCTTAAAGTGTAAGGACTCATGTAATCAGACTCTTCTGACTTTAACAATAAAACACTTTTATACTGTCTTTCAAATGCCAGTTTGGCCTCCCTAGTTAAAAAAAAAAACTCTTACTGCTAATTATTTTTAATTGAAAAAATAAGAGAAAGAAAACCTTTAAAGTTTAAGTTTTTAAAGTAGTTGCACAGTCCACAATTGCAAGGAATTGGAAACAACCCAAATTTCCATCAACTGATGAGTGTATTAAAAAGCTGTGGTATATACATACAGTGGAGTACTACGTATTGCTAAAAAGCAGTGATGAACGTATGAAGCACATTGCTGCAAGGAAAGAACTGGAGGAAATCATGCCAAGCGAAGTAATCCAAGCACAAAAGGACAAGTACAACATGAGTCCGCTGAGGTAAGCTTAAGAAAAATGCAAAAGGGGTATAGACAAAAAGTTACTGTATACAAACATTTCTGTGGCGAGGACCAGGTAGTCTGGTAGGGGCCAGACCAAATCCAGGGATACATATGGTATCCAACTGAAAAGGAGGGGGGTAAAGGAAAAAATATAAAAACGAAATGGGTAGCGGGGATACAGGACACTAACCCACCCAAGGGGAGGGTATTGTTTATATCTCCAAAGGGAAAGTGGGAACAGATTTTAACACAGTGCTCCAAGATGTGAATGCAACATGCCGGCATGGAGTAGGGAACCAGTGGAGAGGTCTGAGG
>NW_022103958.1:42134057-42165471 GCF_000313985.2 Echinops telfairi | reverse complement strand
ACAACAGAAAAGTGGGTGAAGGGAGATGTCAGACAGGGCAAGACATAACAAAATAATAATTTATAAATTATCAAGGGTTCATGAGGGAGGGGGGAGCGGGAAGGGAGGTGGAAAAGTGAGGAACTGATGCCAGGAGCTTACGAGGAGAGCAAATGTTTTGAGAATGATGAGCGTAATGAAGGTTCAAATGTGCTTTATACAATTGATGTATGTATGGATTGTGATAAGAGTTGTATGAGTCCCCAATAAAATGATTTTTAAAATAAATAAATAAATAAAATTTTTAAAGTAGTTGGGGGAGGGGACTTTAAAAATCTAATACAAAGCATGTTTGATATAGTTTAAAAATGCTTTTGCAGAGTTAAAAGTCGGAGATTTTACCATTCTTAGACAAGGGAGATGGTTTCGAAGAGCTTTACAAGGTAATGAATATTTCTACACATGAATTTACCACTGCTAAAATATATCTGTGAATATAGTAGTGCAGACAAGGGGAAATTATGAAAATTGCTTAGCTATAACCAAACACCTTAGGGCTTGGGGTTCAGGACCATAGTCTTAAGAGACACCAAGGTCACAGTGGACAAAGACAATGTTTTACATTCTACTTTATTGAGGCTTGAAAGCTTGTGAGCAGCCAAGTTTTACCTATTAGTCTTTCCTTGTCAGAACAAAGACAAATGAAGAAAGTTGGAAACAATTTGTCCAGTTGACCAATAGACCATGTGAACACCAGCTTCCAAGATCTTAAGACTAGAAGAACCAGATGGTGCCTAGCTATTATTACCAACCACTCTGAACATGACCAAATTAAAAGGCTCTGGATAGAGAGAAAAATAGAACAAACTCAAAATCCTGATCAGGTTTACTGGTCAGATAGAGAATAACAGGACCCCTAAAACTATGGTCCTTAGTCTCCCTTCAGACCTGGAACTGATTTACTCCCAGGTTCAATTCCAGCCAAACAATAGAAAGGTTAAAAAAAAACAACACCCAAAAACTAGAGAGGTAAGCACTTTTCAGAATAATCAATCATTTGAGATCAAAAGGGCAGCATGGGCCCAAGGGCAAAATTTAAAAGGCAGGAATGTTTAGAAAGAGGAGGAATGAAAGCAGGAAACAGGGAGAAAGTGGGATAAGGGATATTACAGTGTAGAGATTGCAACCAATGGCCTGAAACAAAATGTGTGTGAGTTGTTGAATGGAAAACTGATTTGTTCTATAAACTGTAAACTACTGAAATGCTTGAGCTAATAACCCTTTTCTACTATGCCCTGCTTGTCATTTTACTCTGCTGCCCATCCTTTTATCACCAAAGTCTTCCATGAAATGAATGAAGAGAAATTTTGGCACTAAAAAAATTAATTTAGTAAAAATTGTAATTTTTCTCTTTTGTTTCCCAAATCTTGACTTTCTACAAATTTTTCTTAACTTTAGAAATGATCTCAATTCCCACACATATTTACGTTTCTGGATAATTCCTGACCTTCCTAAATTAATGTATCTTTATTAAACTAGCCAGAATTAGCCATTTAAAGAAATAAACATAACTACTATTTTCTCATGATTAATTTATGAAATATTAGCCTACATTACTTAGTTTTATTGTATTTAAAGAGATGTCAAAAACCATTCCTACCATGCCACGTTAGTACACACATTTCAGTGTAATACAATAGGAAACTGTTAGTGGACATAGACAAGCTAACTAGAAATGTAGATATATAGTAAGTATAGGGTATCTGGATCACCAAAAAAACCCTTCACTAGACAAATAATCTTGGCGAGGAGGGTGGTATTTAAAGAAAGTATTCCTTACATACCTCTGAAAATATGATGAATGGCATAACAAGTTGACCTGGTACAACTACTATGGAAAGTGGTATGGTGCTTCCTCAAACAATTGGGAATAGAAATGCCATATGACCCAGCAATCACACTGCCTGGGATATAACCTCCAGAAATAAGGAACACAGCATGAACAGATATATATGTAAACTCATGTTCATCACAGCACTATTCACAATAGCAGGAGATGGAAACAATGTGAATGCTTATAGGGGAAAATAGATAAATCAACTTGTTTGAGTATATACATAATGGGATGCTATGCATTGTAATACTCAACCTAGAAGGTGAACTATATGGAGGCGAATGAGGCATCAGAATTGGATGAAGGCTCACTAACAACCTAGGATTATGTAAATGATACAACCTTGCTTGCTGAAAGCCAAGGGGGCTTCAGGGACATTCTGATGAAGATTAAAGACTACAGCATTAAATATGGACTACCACTCAAAGTAAAGAAAACAAATCCTCACAGCTGGATCAAGAGACATCACAATAAAGAAGAGAGAGAATCCTCTCCAGATTCCTTAGCCCTCAAACCTAAACAGGGGTCTGAGCAGCTTAAAGAAAAAAGGCAAACAAGCTGCCATCTAGCTCAGAAGCAACAAAGCCCACAGAGAAGAAGCACACAAGCCTGTGTGAACACGAGGTGTTGAAGGAATCAGATAGCAGACACCAAAGAACAAAAACCATCATTGTGTGATCACCTTCCCCACATATACTCTGAAGATGAATGTGTGCATAAGTAATTGTGGTGAAGAAGGCTGATGGTGCCCGGCTATCAAGACCTATAGCATCTGGGGACTTAAAGGCATGAAAGTGAAGCAACACAGCCCACATGGAAGCAGCACACCAGCATGTGTGATCATGAAGGGCCGAAGGGGCCAGGTTTCAAGCACCAAAGGGGGTGGGGGTGGGGGAATCGGGATCATATCATCGTGAATGAGGGTAGCGCGTGATGCCCATCTGTAGACAACTGGACATACCTTGCAGAGGGTTAGTAGGGAGGAGATGAGTCACTCAGGGTTCAGTGTAGCAATAATGAAACTCACAACCTTCCTCTAGTTCTTAAATGCTTCCTCCCCCCAACTATCATGATCACAATTCTACCTTGCAAACCTGGTTAGACCAGAGGATGCACAGCGGTACAGATGGGAACTGGAAACACGGAGAATCTAGAACAGATGAACCCCTCAGGACCAGCGATGAGTGGTGATATCTGGAGGGAAGTGGGGGGGGGGGTAAGAAAAGGGAATCAATCACAAGGATCTACATATAACATCCTCTCTGGGGGATGGACAACAAAAGGATGGGTGAAGGGAGACGCTGGGCAGTGTAAGATAAGATAAAATAATAATTTATAAACTATTAAGGGTTCATGAAGGAGAGGGTAGTGGGGAGGGAGGAGGATGGGAAAAAGGAAAATGAGGAGCTAATTCCAGGAACCCCGGGGTCTGAAAGACGGAGTTTCACTATTTTCATTTCTGAGAAGTGAATGCTGTATTTCTTCCAAAACAGATTTATTTGTTCTTCTGGAAGTCCATGATACTTTCAAAATTTTTCTCCAACACAATAGTTCAAATGCATTAGTTCTTCTTCAGTCTTCCTTGTTAATTGTCCAACTTTCAGATGCACATGAAGTGACTGAAAATACCATGACTTGTGTCAGGCTCACTTTAGTCCTCAAAATGAAATCCTTACTTGTCAACACTTTAAAGAAGCCTTATTTAGCAGATCTGACAAATGCAATATGCCATTTGATTTCCTGACTTCTAATTCCATGAGCATTGATTAGGGATCCAAGTAAAATGAAATCTTTGACAACTTCTCTCTCTTCTTCTTTTTTTTATTGTTGGAAGTGAACTTATTTGTCACAAGACTCCAGTTTCACTCTCCTCCTTTTTTCTTTAAATCATTTTATTGGGGCTCATACAACTCTTATCACAATCCACACACACATCAATTGTGTAAAGCACATTTATACATTCCTTGCCCTCATCATTCTCAGAATTCGCTTTCTGCTTGGGTTCCTGTATTTGGCATCACTGCATGTGTTTCGTGAGTCTGAAGAGGGCTTGATAGATTGTTATCGGACATATGTTCTAATATCGAACATATGGACTTGATCTGGACTGGGATGTTTTCTCAATAGTAAACTGCTCTTGTATATGAAGTTCTTTCTTATACACACACATATGACTGTCTAAGAATTTGTTTCTCTACTCTACCCAGACTAACACAGTGGCTATTATTTTGTAGCTATATGTCCACATTTATATAAGCAACCATACACATTACTTCTGTTCAAGAGAGTCCAACTTTTATACCTGTTTTCCCATTTCATCCACTTTCATTCTCAAAAGCTTTCTGCTTTGAATAACAGGTTGCACGGTTACCCAAGAGTGAGTTTACCTATGGGGAAATTGCTGTAAGTGAAATTAAGCAAGGACTAATTGTGATCCAGAACAACCTCCATATTGGAAAGCCAGTGTTAGAAATAGATACCAAAATAGGGATAGCTTTGCTTGAGAAATGTAGGCAATATCACTACATTATAGGAATTGTAGTGATCATCAAATACATGACTAGGATACAAACCCTGAAGACTAACAAGAGTACTGATCCCTTTACTCTTCAGAGAAAATGAAACACCAGAAAACTGAAAAGTGAGCATTACATAAACTGTGCAGTGAGGGGCTAAGGAAAAAATTGCCAGCGAGAGAAGCAATAGGAGATGTGATAGTAAGAGAAGCGGCACGGGGAAAACTGCATTGGTGCGGGGGAAGGTCTCTGGAGCCAACAGGCCGCGGTGGCAGAGAAGACTTCACTCCAGTCATGGTCCTTTTTCTTGTAGGCACAGACTAGGGCTTTACTTGCCAACCTCCCCAAACAGCTAACTGTGGCTGGGTCACTGACTTCTGATCAATGCATGAGGATAACGGCAATATACACTGTTTCTATGGGCTTAACCCATTTTAAAAAGTCTGTACTATCACCATGTTTAAAATGACTTCTTCTACAAAAAGAATGTTCACATCCAAGATGACCACACAATTAAGATGGCAAATCCCACTCCCATCTGCCCCTAATTAGACTTCATGTAAACAAAAACCAAACCGCTTCTATCATGTTAAACTAAGATTTCAAGATTTCTTTGTTATAACAGCTAGCATACCAACACCAAAAAATGAATATACTTTAACTTTTAAAAAGTCTTATTGACATATAATTCAAGTACCATATAATTCAGTGGTTTAAATTAAAAGAGTTGTACAATGATTACCACAATCAATTTTAGAACATTTTCTTCATTTGTGTATCATTGTTATCTCCCCATTTTCTACCCACCCAAACTCTCCTGCCATAACCCAAAGTACTATTAATCTAGTTACTATCTCTATATATTTATCTATCCTGAATTTCATATAAAGAAGATCATACAAAAAACCTCAACAATGACCACAAAATTAAATACAGAAAAACCTTAATTCAAGAGAAAGCAGAAGATAATCAAACCTAGAACAAACTAAACATGGATCAAAGGGGAAAACAAAAGATAATATGCTAAATGTTTACCTTACTATATCTGCAGTAATCCACTTTCCAGTGCACTCTGAGGGCAAGATAAGACTATTCACATCCCTGGTTAATGGTCCAAGGGAATTCAATGGAAGCTTAATTCATGTGGAAACTCTACACGTGGATCTGAGGTTTTCACTGTCATCCACAGCCTTCTGCAAACCAGGTGCTCAGAATTTAAGCTCTAATAAAATTGCCCCTTTGATCTTGTGCTTTAGGATTTACAATTCTTGGGCCACCTGGGCTGGTATGCTATTTTGGTCCAGACTTAGCTGATAGCTCATACAGATGGCTGCTTGCTTTAAGATTAGTCTTTAAGACCCCTGATGTCATTCTTTCGAATAGCCAAAGCATTCTCTGATTTGTTTGACACACTTGACTATACAACTCATATCTCCAGTTGATCACTTTATAAGGGTATACACTTCAACTTCATGGTTTCTGAATGGAGGGGGCAACAACCAGACGTCAGAAGTTTAATAGGGCAGTGGATGCTAAGGTACTATAATATTAAATTTGAACTAAAGCCATCAGCTGATAATAGCCCAGTATGAAAAGTATTATTGTCCAAAAAAACTAAGTTAACTTTTCTCAAAGTTTTAAAATTCCAGGTCCCATATTCTTTCCACTATACCATACTTGTCTTAAAGAAATGAAGAGAGCAAATTAAGAATGTGTATTGCAACTATTTCATAATTAAAAATATATAAAATTAGTTGTAAGAGAGGAAGTAAAGAAATAATTTAATTTATTTTTTAGTAATACAAAGGACAGCTGGGGTCACTGGGAATGAAAGAGCCAAAAACTGGAACTGGAAATAGGAACATTTAGAATAACCCATAGATGTGATGTAGTGGACCACTAGATGAGAGATGATCTGCAGTAAGTACCCCATTTGGTGAAGAGGGACATACTGAAAATAACATGTATATATCTGCATCTTTCCTACAATGTTTTCTATGGTCTCAAAGATTCAAGTATGGCAGACAACCAGTATAGTAAGAAAATCTTGTCTCTGGTGGTTTCAAGAGTCATGTTGAAGTAGTTGACTAGAGAGAGTAAGGAGGGGAAAGATTTCTCAGCATAATTGAGGACAACAATTAACTGGTGAGATGAATGGAACTGTGAATAATCAAAGTCTAGTACAAGATAACAAACCACGTACACGTATGTGAACATACAGAATCCAAGAACAACATCAAGATGCCCACAGTATGATGTCCTCTAACTAGTCTCTTCCACAAGAACTCGAAAGAATCCAATACCTCAGATTCACCCTCTAAGATCCACTAGGTTCTCTGACATGTGGTTTTGTGATTTCAAAGTGGCAAAAGCAGGAAACAAAAATGTGAGCAAAAATCATCTGTCAAGCTTAAATCCTATTGATGCCCACTTACTTTGTTTTGAAATTAACTTTGAAAGTCTGTAGTATATTTTAAAGGCCATCTTTTAATACTTCAGAGCAATATTCTTACATGTTCAGCCTCAAGTTTACGCATAATCAAGAGTTCTTCCATATGTTCTGCACACCAAGCTCTGAATCATCTTTAAATCTGAATTCATCCCCAAGGGCCCTACCCCAGCACAGTGACTTTAGATGCTACTGCTAGTACTTGCATGTCTAAAAATTATGTGTATAATTACTTTTAACTGGCTTCTTGAATTTCTCAAATATTATTCAACTTAGCCTTATTCTACATTATGTATACAGCTGGCTTGTTCTCCTCCCTTGCAAGAGCCTATATTTGTACCTATTATATTTTACCTTCTTTGATAAAGGGTCCATAACTCTAGCCTCTTAAGATATTTGTGAACCCTGATTCTGTCCGACAAAATGTTCACTAACTCATTCTCCTTCCATACATTTTCCTCTACAAAGAAGGGATAAAATTCTCTTCCAATCTTTCTAAACTCAGTTCCATAGCCAAACCGTCTTTCTATCTAGGTCAGATGAGTACTAAAGCTTTTGTTATATTTGCTTCATTCTAAACAGATTAAAGAATCAAAGCATTGTATGATACTTAAATATACTTATCTGCTTTCAAATATAATTCCATACTAAGGTACTTCTCCTATGTTACATCTACAGCATGCTGATTACAAGATTTTTTTTCCCTCTTAAATTACACTTAAATTTACAGAAGACTAAATTTATGTCAAAAGTAGTTAAGTTGCTTGTCTATAAGTTAAAGAACTGAACAAATGGCTTGAGGCCTCATATTTGGAAATTCTAATGAAATGTCTTGTTCTCTTTCACTCACACCAGAAAATTTATTTATTGTAGTTACTTTAGTCATCTAGAAAACTCACGCATATCTACAAATGCCTCAGTGTATGTATGCATTCCCTAGTACAGATTTGGGCATATTTTCTGATTATGTTAAAAGATTAATTTCTGAGACAGGGCATGTTAGTAAAAAGAGCCAAGTGCCAAACAATGTCATTTTGCTGATGTCTATGACTTAGCCAATGACAACATTTGCTCCCAAAGTCAGAAATAGATTGTTAGCCATAGAATACCTCAGCAAAACAATGCTTTAATGTTCTTTGAAATATTGTCACTAAATTTAACTGAAACTTTATTTATATGGCTGTCTGTGGTTTCCTTGTATGCCTAAAAAGCACAAGAAAGGGATAAAAATATCCTAGAATTGGAAAAGTAGTCATTATGTTTGGTTAAGCGTATTTTCATATCTTTATTTTTAAAGTCCTTCCAAACTGAAGTTCACTACTTTTCAATAGAAGAAAAGAAAAAGAAGGTAGTTTCTATTTTAAAATCAAGAAAGTAAATTCACTATGCTCTAAATTAAATACTGGATTTGATTTACAAACGAATAGATTCCCAAAATCCTTCTGGAGAAGGCTTGGAGTTTAGTCTCCAGGCTGAATGCAATTATATTTTGTTTATAATTTAAATACAAATAGGGTTACAAAAATTCATGGAAACATTGAATTAAATGATAAGGGAATTTTGCCACAGACTTCTGAAGCTCCTATCCCCCTTCCCTAAACCCCCTTCCACCTCCCTCCACTCCACCCCTCCATGTGCTTTCTGAGAGGAAGTAACAGAAAATAAATACTGTTCTCTGGATCCAGATTTGTCATCAGATAAAAACAATAATAAATTTGATCTCTATTCAATAACTCAGTGTTCTCTTCGCAGGTCTTTCCATCTCAGTCCTTGCAAACTGCAGAACCCTGTCCTCAGATTCAGAAGCCTGCAGGTACAATAAGATACAAACGCTACCCAGAGTGTCAAGTTTCACTCCTAGAACATACTCACATCTTGGCCAAGAGTAAGGGTCCAAAGACCTGGGTTTGCAGCCCCACTCTGCTACATCTTACATGTCAGACTTCGGTGAAATTTAACCTAAGCCTCGGTTTCCTTACCTGTAAATTAATTAGATGCACCACTATCAATAGTCTCCTTAGGGTTAATCATAGCCTATATATTTTTTCAAATGTTAGATATTAACATTAAATGTTATAAGCTAAAGTTTTTCCACCACCTTGGAAGGAGTAAGATTTTTTTCTGTCAATCACTGGAAAGGATCAGCCTGGAATCAAACCAGTTAGGGACAGTGTCAGACTACCTTCAAATAAACCAACACAATTGGGCTCATCCTGATCATAGTGCTGCAGAGGCAGTGAATTATTTTATGTGGTTTTTCTAGCCTAAGTCTCAAACTCCCACACCAAATGACTTTTCCATGCATGGGTCTGGTAAAAAGGTGGGGGTAGATACTGATAGAATTCACTGGTCAGTAATTGCAAATAAGATTCCCAGGAATGCTATCCTGCTGTGTATAAAATGAGCCCTCTGAGAAGCAGGAGGGATCCCATTACCAGCAAGAGCCAGGAGTGGAACCTGTCCTCTAGACCAGAGATCCCCGCGCAATGAATTTCCTGGGCCCAGAAACAGATATGCCATCAGAACCAGCAGCCAGAGCATGGGACAGAGTGATGGACTTCCCACTCACGGAGCCAGTAAAGTTGATAGTTTTGTGCAGCAGGCTGGCTTGCTGGAGCAGGGTGTGTCTCGGCACTGAATGAGGGAGCTGGGCTTGCTGACACATGGAAGTGGAGCTAAGTGCCTTTGGGCTGAGGCTTATTGGAGTCGGGTGCCTATGGGCACTTAATTCAGGAAACTGGATTGGCTGACCCACAGAGCTTAAACTACACGAATGTCTTTGAGATTGATGCTTATAACAAAGTGGTAAGCCATTTGGGCATTTATGAGCTGACTTGGCAGAACTTTGTAACATGTCCTTATACACAGCTCAACCCTGAGCATTTCTCAACGGTATTACAACTTGTTAACTTCCTTAATATACTTTTTAATCATGAGCTTTCTCTGTGAGTTCTGTGTAGCTATTGCAATGGATGTAAGAACACAGAGAGATAAAATACAGAACACTAATTTAGAGAGCACAGAGCTACAAGAGTTACTCAAGATTATAAGGCATACCTCAGTTATTTATGTTATTGGCTAGACGTCTGTAGGCAGAACAGTTACACATTTCTAACACATGCGATAGCACAAGGCAACAAATAAAAGCAACAAAGCAGTAAATGATTCTACTATGTTAAAAAATAGGATTTGATAGAGATAAAATACGTTTGCCCATCAAAAACACAAAGGATGTTAAAGGATCAGAATTGTTATCAATTATGAAAAAGTTAAAAATTTTCCTAACATAATTCAACAGATCAGTATTCTTTAAAATTTCATCCAATTGAAAAAAAATCTTTGAAATGCTAAGACTTTGTCATAAAGTGAGCTAGGAAACCACAGGTAAAGAAAGGTTAGAAGTTCTGTCTATGTCTTAGATTACAGTGGTTTTCAACCTTTCTAATGCTGTGACCCTTTAATATAGTTCCTCATATTGTGGTGACTCCCCAACCATAAAATTATTTTCATTGCTACTTCATAACTATAATTTTGCTACTGTTATGAATCGGGTGACCCCTGTGAAAGGGTTGTTCGACTCCCAAAGGGGTCGCGACCCACAGGTTGAGAACTGCTGTCTTAGACCGTCCATTTCACCAACTCCAGCAGTACCTGACTTGACTTGTACCTGGAGAGACCCTGACTGCACTAGAACTAACATGTCTTTATAAAAGAAAAAGCTACTCTTTACCAAGAAGGATACTCAATGTATCTCTCTCTCTTGCTACTGGAGGAAGATCGGTGGAACTATGACTCAATATAAGGAAGACCCAAATCCCCACAATTGGACCAATATGTCTTTAGAGTATTGAAAAGCAAGGATGTTGCTTTGAAGACTAAGCTATGCCTGACCCAAGCCATGATATTTTCAATTGCCTCATACTCATGTGAAAGTTCTCTCTCTCTCTCTTTCTCTCCCGCTGCCATCAACTCAATGCTGACTCATAGTGACCCACTGTGGGTTTCTGAGACTGTTTATGGATGTGGAAAGCCCAGTCCAGTCTTTCTCCTGAGGAACTACTGTGGGTGTCAAACTGCTGACTATGCAGATCGCAGCCCAATGCATAACCACTGCACCACCAGGACTCCGTGAAAGTTGGACACAAAATAAAGAAGGCCAAAGAAAAACTGATGCATTTGAATTGTGGTGTTGGATTATTGAAAGTACCGTGGACTGCTGAAAGGACAAACAAATCTGTCTTGGAAAAACAACAACCAGAATGTCCCTTAGAGGCAAGGATGGCAAGACTTCCTCTTACGTACTTTGGACATACTGTCAGGAGTGACCAGTCCCTGGAGAAGGACATTATGTTTGGTAAAGCAGAGGGCTAGTGAAAAAGAGGAAGGCCCGCAAGGAGATAGATTGACAGTGGTTGCAACAATGGTCTCAAGCCTAGGCGCAATTGTGAGGCTGGTGCAGGAGTGGGCAGTGTCTCCTTCTGCTGTGCATGCAGTTTTTATAGGTTGGAACCCACTTGACGGCACTGAACAACAACAACAACACTCCATTGATTTTCAAATTATAAAAATTATCTTTTTTCAGTCCTTACCTAAATAAGACAATCTATGACAATCCATGATCTTCTCTCTGTCCCATAATATCTGTTCTTACTGAAATTCATAAAGGTAGTATTCACTGTTTATATTGTCATCATTTATATAGGGCACTATGAATTAAAATTGATATGATGGCAGTGGGTCTGGGTTTTTTGTTGTGGTTTACATCACTAGACTTTGATATGAAGAGAGGCAAGAGCTAACAAAAGGTTCTGTAAGGTCTCCAGACCCAAATTTTTCCTTTTCGTCACTAAAAAGGATGCTGAAATGGGTTGAAAGCTTTTATAGTACAGAAACCTGATTATCCACACCTTAAGGCCAAGTAATGGGATGTGCAGGCAATAGGGAAAGAATAAAGGTATACAAGGGACTTTCCAAAAAGATCACATAAACTCTCACATTTTTATCCATTTTTAAAATCACAATTCAAGACTTATTCTCTTTGTAGGCCTACAGGACCCACAGCATTCTTTATACAACTGGCTTATGACAAAGAAAAGTAAGCACTGATGCACCTTTTATCCCCAGTTCAGTAGAACAAGACAGTTACTAGCTGGGATGAGAAGTTTTTAACATCAGTTTCATTCTGATAGATACTTCTGATTCATGCTAACAGAAGAATGGTAGTGGGGGTGGGGGTGAGGGGCAGCACAAAATGTCAAACAGACAGCAACAGTAACAACAATAAACAATCTGCTAGCTCATTTATTGACACTTATTTCATGCAAGCCATTGTTCTGAGCATTTTATGCATATTTCCCCACCTCCATTTTTATCTTCACAGCATTCCTATGAGATTAAAGCCATTACCTTCAAGTAGTTTCTGGCTTATAAAGACCCATGTGTTACAGAATAAAATTGCTACGTAGGGTTTTCTTGGTTGTAATCTTTGAACACAGCCTTTGTTCTGTGTTACAGCTGAGTGGATCAGAGCTACAAACTTTAAGTACAGAGTCCAGTACAAACCCTTTGTGCCACTCAGGGACCTTCCCTATGAGATGAGTAGAATCATTCTGATTTTACAGATGAGTGTTCTGATACCCAAAATTGGTAAAGTTACTTAACCAAAGTCATACTGTGCAGTTGGTAATCAACACAGGCAATCTGCTCCAGAGTCTTGTTACCAAATAACCAAATGTCTCTCAGTGAGAACTGCCTGGAGGGCACCACTCATAGACGTGTGTGGGTGTGTGTATACACATGCAATGTATAAATATATACATACATTCACTCCAGTATGGTTGGAGAACCATACCACAAAACATTGTCAGATTTGCCAGACACTTCACTGAGCATCTTGCTATACCTGTATTTTACCACCATACATCTGCCACCACAAAAGTGTGTCCTGGGCATCCGGAACTAGGTTCCCTTTTCTAAATCTCTTAACAATGGCTGACACGGGCTACCTCTACCAACTTCTCTGAAAAGGATCATATTAGAAGGACCTGGATAGAGTGGGGAGAAATGGGGAGCAGAACTCAAACCTATAGAGACCAGGCTTACTGGCTCAATAGAAACTGGTGGGACTCCTAAGACTAACTCTTCATCTTTCAGGTCTGGAATTAAACTCACCTTCATGTTAGAATAATCAAAATGGCAGATTTTACCCAAGGATAAAGTTCCCACCAGGGTTAAGAAACGAAGCATGGAAACAGGAACCTCAGGGCAGATGTGGGATAAATGATGATACACTGAAGATTGTAATGGATGAGTAGAAGCAAAATATCTATGAATTGTTGAATGCCAAACTAATGGTCTGTAAACCTTCATCTAATTCACAATAAAAAGTTTTTATAACAGCTTCATTGGCATAAAATTCTCATGTCATGCACAACTCAATAGTTCAATCACATCCAGAAGAATTGTACAATCATCACTACAATAGGTTTAAGAACATTTTCTTCATTCTTGTACTCACCGTTATTAGCTCAAAAAGTTTTTTTTAGAGGCTGACAAAAATTAAAGGAGTTACAATTCTCTACCATATACAATGCAACCTACAGCTCTTGTAGCTAGGAAGAAAAGAATTCAGATTTCCAGACAAAACTTAAATCCTGACTGTTTATCATTAAACCAACCTCGCTAGCTCTTGGTTTGTGTTTCTTATTGTTTTTCACTAAAACAAACAAAGAAACAAACAAAGAAAACAAGCCTGGCATTTTCAATTCTTGAAATACAATAAATATTTTTGGTGGTAAATCAGCACTCAAGCTAAGGTATTTTTTACTTGAAAAATCTGCGGGATATTTTCCGTTCCCAAAGATGTGAATGTTATCGTTAGTTCACAGACAGTATGTTCTACATCCTTGTTGAGTGAGTCGCATACAGTCTCAAAAGCTTGCAGAGGCCCTCTAAGATTCAACTCTTGGTCTCTTCCGGCCAGAGCAGAGGAGAGCGAAGAAGCCCAAGACCCATGTGTGGGAGACAGAAAGAGTTCTCCCAAATATGTTAGACTTGGAACACTGCTTGCAGCTAATGGTAAATAATTGTCAAGTTACCTCACTGAAGACAGTCAGTTGCCAGACTACAGGTAGGCCCCCTCCCTGCTGTTAAGGACAATGGGCTACTTCTCCCTAAAGATTTACAACCCTTAGCTTGGTCCATGTAGTCGGAGTTCATACCCTACTGATAATGGTCTCTATAGCTGAGCCAAGGAACAGGTCAAACTGGCTCAGTGACATTCAAAATTAGACTGCCATCCTGAATCTAGGATCCGCCCATCTTGCCACATGTATATCCCCAATCCCTCCTCTTCCTATTGCCTATATATCCCTAGACCACCACCCTCCCATTACTGTATTACCTATAGCACAACCCTTTCCTGGGACATATGTCTTTACCTGTAATTGGTGGCCTTGCACTCTCCCCAAAGGTATATGGGCCTGGGTTAGCAATAAAGAGCTCTCTCTTGGGCTCCCCTCTTGGCCTCTCTCAGCTCCCTCTCCTCCCCTGTTCCCTTTCCCCTTGTTCTCCTTCCCCTCCCCCTCCCTCCACGTGGACCACCAAGCAGGGCTGAGGTGAGCATTGCTACTATGAAATGTGTCTGACTCCATTATTTCAATCTCTCTTCTATCTCTCATGCTCCCTATGACTTTAATATAATATTTATATATCTCAACCGTACAATTGCGTCTGTCAAACCCGTGATTAGTGGTGGGGGGCTGGCCCTTCCCCCACACCCATGGAAGCAATTAGTCCATAGAACTCATGGCCCTTATGAATCACAGCCTCTGCTATTGAGACCAGAAAAACTGGATGGTGCCCACCACTAACCTCTCTGACCAGGATCATAGTAAAAAGACTGGGTTAGAATGGGGGGCAGGAGGGCTGTAGAACAAAATTCAAATTCCTTACACATAAAAAAGACCAGACTTCTTGGACTGATGGGCCCTGGGGGAACTCCCCATGACTATCCTCTGAAAATACTCTTTTAACCTGGGGGGGTTCACCTTTAAGCCAATAAAATATTAGGTTACAAAATAAGTGCTAACACGCACGAGGACTGTGCTCCTTAGAACAATCAATTATATGAGCTCAAACCGCATTTGCCCAACAGCAAAGACAGGAAGGCAAGCAGGGCAGGGAAACTAGAGGGATGGGAACTGGGAAATGGGGAGAGAGCTGACAAATTGCTGCAAGAGAAATCAGTGTTATGGAACAATTTACGTGTGAATTGAGTGGGAAATTAATTTACTGTGTAAACATTCACATAAAGCACATTGTACAGAAAATCCCAAACAAACCAATTACTGAAACATTTAAAGACATTTGAAAATATGGGGAAAGTATAATTATTAAAAAAAGAAAAGTGTGCAATAATGCAGCACAAACATACCAATTCAATTCCCTGTGGAAAAGGTGTATCATCCCAGTCCTTCTGTGGAAATCTCTGGATTATTTTCCCCAGGCCTTCTCCTGATCCTGTTAATAAAATCCAAGTGAATTAGCTACAGGGCAATCAGAAAGCTGAGTAGTCAATATATATTAATATTTATTTCTAAATGAACATTTGTTGAATAAATTAATATATTACTTCATCTTTTTATGTTTAAAAGAGCATAAAAGTCTTTAACTTCTAAGCATAATACTGAAGTGAATCCTACCATATAGATGCTCAAAAGTGACACGCAGAAAAACAGAGAAGAGACAGAAAGCTAGAGCCTCTACTGTATCATGGGAATAATTATCCTTTGTTCCCCAATAGGTAATCTTCACAGTATCCTAAATTGAACCTTTTTTAAAAATCATTTTATTGCGGGCTCGTACAAGTCTTGTCACAATCCACACATGCATCCATTGTATCAAGCACATTGTAAATTTGTTGCCATCATTCTCAAAACCTTTGCTTTCTACTTGAGACCTTGATATCAGCTCCTCCCCACTCCCCACTCCCTCTTGAACCATTGATTATAATTTATAAAGTATTGTTATTTTGTCATAAAATTGAAACTTAAGAAGAGCTTTTCTATGAAGACAAGGTAATTTAAGTGGTAGCTGAAATGTACTGTTAGCACTACACTTCTGTTACAGGTTTAAGTAAAATTTTTCAAGCATTACTGAGAATGGCAATTTGACCACTGTCTAGGCGAGATTTCTCAGCCTTGGTAATATTGACATTTGGGACCACATACTTCTTTGCTGTGGACAGCTGTCCTGTCAACTGTGGGGTGTTTAGTAGCATCCCTAGATGCTTCCACCCAAGATATAATGACCAAAAACATCTCCAGAGACTGTCAAGTGTCCCAATGCTCCCTTTCGAGAACTCTGGCCCACCGCACTGTTATTAAAAAATTACCCCGTGACACGAAAAAAGGGATCACCTGGCAAGTCAACTTTAGGGATGCTCTATGTAGTAACTTGAGGATGGACAGGACATGCTAGGAGCTAGACTGCGTTTGGCTATCATCTTCAAAGAACCTTACATGATATCCTATGCTACACGCAGTCCCAGCTCACTCTAAAATGAAAGCCACAACACTCTTTAGATTCTGTATCTGTTACCCATTGGATTTACAGTCCCTGCTTTTTGTTTTGCTGGCACTTATGTACATATGATGCAACTGTTTCAGCTGAACAGCTGGACAGGGGTTTAGAAACTGTCAGAGAGTAATTTAAGTAGATGTTTTTAAAACTAAAAAATGGGGAAATAAATAAATATTATATATATAAAATGTTCAAGAAGTTTACTCCAGAAAATGTTTTTTAAGAAAATCAATACTGGCATAGTTTGATTAATTTTTCCTCCAATTGGCATCAAACTTCCACAGAGTAAAAAGAATCTTAGTCAAAACCTCACTGACATTGGCACCAGCTCTTCTACTTCTCCCAAAGCATTCTGTTTGGAACATTAACATTTTATTAATGTTTCCCCTGGGCTTTCCTCCTCCTCTTAGAAGAGTCTCTCTTCAGAGAAAATGACTAAGTACAGGTGCAATGCTAGGAAAACAGAACTCCTGACTTTCCAAGTACATACACGGGGGCTTCAGAAAATGTGTGTGTGTGTGTGTGTGTGTGTGTGTGTGTGTGTGTGTGTAGGGGAGAAACATTATCTTTTCATTCCATCTGTTCTATGAACTTTTGAGGTCCCTCATATAAATGAAATATTCATTTCAGTAGTTTAGAGGGCAATGAACAGAGGTTAAGCTTTGTGTGTTAATAAACCAAAAAAACTCACTGCCATCAAGTCAGTTCTGACTCGTGGCAACCCTATAGGACAAGGTAGATTGCCCCAAGACTTGGGCCTCCAAGACTACAGGAGTAGAAAGCCTCATCTTTCTCCCACTACATGTTAATAGGAATGATTAAAATGTGGCAATATTCATCTAGCAAGTCCCAAGTTTTCCATCCTTGATTTATAAAATCTGTCTTGTAACAAATCACATTTAAAAAGGTTCTTCTAACTTTGACTCAAAACTATTATTATAATAAACTTAAACAATCAACCAGAAAATCAACATTCGCCCAAACAAGGAGATCTAATTATGCCAATAGAGAGCAACTTTCAAAGAATAAGGAAAGCAAAAGCTGTTCATTCAGTGAAAAGAAAGCATGCAGGAAACAATTTTACAAAAGGCTTTCATATTTGATCCATTTAGAAGTTAATGAAAGAAGTCTGTTTATTACAACTGAAACAAGCCTTTTTGTGGTTATTCAAAAATTTAGGTAGGAATGCAATGTGATTTTCCGATTTTCCAGTAAAGTCTTTTATTATTCAAAAGTTTTATTTGCAACATACAATTTTTTTCCAGAGTTAAACTTAGCAAAAAGCCAACAGGCTTTGCAGAAGTGAAAAAGAGTGTGTTTTTAAATTGAGCAGAATACACAGACAACATGGTATATCACTAAAAATAATAAATTAAACAGATACTGGAAGACCAATATTCATACCAACATTATTCAAAACAGTCAAATGATAGAAAAATGTGATTATTAACAAATGAGTGGATAAACAAAATGTAGTCTACACATACAATGGAATATTACTTTCCCATTACAATACTGAATTCATTAAAATATGAATTGTGAAAACATTATCCCAAATGTTAAAGAAATCAGATACAAAATGGACAACTATCATAGGATCCTTATGGAATAGGCAAATTCATAAACAGATATCCTTTATCTATCAGGAAAATTCCTGGGCCTTCAAAGTCTGTCTGAGTCATTTTCTGAAACATGTTGATTGTTGTTATAACAGGACGCTACAGTTGATTTTGACTTATAATAACCCTATGTTCTAGAGATCTTGAAGCACTTGCTGAAGTTCAAGAATTGCAGCCTTCAGTATGGATTATAACTCAATGTAAAGGAAATAAAAATCCTCACAACTGATCCAATAGGTAACAACATCATGATAAACAGAGGAAACCCTGAAATTATCAAGAAGTTCAACTTGCTTAGATCCACAATCAATGTTCATGGAAGCAGTAGCCACATGAGCAAACGGCATATTGTATTAGGTAAATCTGCTGCACACTGTTGAAAAGCAAGGATGTTACTTTGAGGACTACAGTACATGGTATTTTTCTTTTCTCCATTTCATCATGATGTCACCCACTGGCCTGGTTGTGAGGACTTGGGTCTTGTTGACATTAAGTTGTAATCCATACTGAAGACTGCAATCCTTGATCTTCATCAGCCAGTGCTTCAATTCTTCAGGTTTGATATAGTCAAGGTGTACTTCGGCTGTCGTGGATTCGGTTCAAATTTTCTTCAATTTCAGCTTTAGCTTGCTTAAGAATATTTCCATAGTTGACCCGTCCTTGCTTTGACTAATAATATTCTCCAGCATTTTCCCCACAAATGTAGTCAAAATGATTTCTGTGTAGTCCATCTGACAAAGGCTACATGCATTGTTGGGTTAAAAAGTATTTCTAATGAATAAATTGAAGATCTTGCAAACGTTTTTTCATGCAATTTCCTGCATCAAATCTATCGCCAAGTCCATATTTTCCAATTCCTTCTTTTAAAGGCTCTGGTGGCTCCAGTTGAAAGCCACCAGCCAATCGGTGGGGGAAATAAGGCTGTGTGCTCCTGTGAAGATGTTCAGCCTCGGAAACCCTGAGGAGCAGAACAACTCCACCCTACAGGGTCACTGCGAGTCAGAATGAACCTGATGGCAGCAGGGTGGACCCGCCTTCTTTCTTCCAGCCTTAGTATTTCAATCGTCAGTAATTAGCATTGCATCTCGTCTGTGCTCATTCAATTTTAGACTGCATAAATTGGTCAAACAAACTCACTTCAACTTCTTCGTCTTTGGAATTAGTTGTTGGTGCACTGGTTTAAATAGTACTCAGATTAACTGGTCTTCCTTGTATGAGTATCCTGTCATTGGTAGCACTGTACTTCAGGGTACTGAAATCTTTCCGATGATGAATGGGAACATGATGCTCTTCCTCTTCAGTTGTCATTCCTAGCCATCAGACAACATATGAGTGTCTGATTCCAAGTGACCGATACCCATCCACTTCAGTTCACTAGGGCCTAGGAAACTGATCTTCAAAACTAACTTCGTTTTACTAACTTCAAAATTTCCTACTTTCCTATTCTATACATTCCAAGCTCCATTTATTAACAGCTATATGCAGCAGCTGCTTCTTATTTTAAGTCTTTCCCAACTCAGGAGGGGGCTCACCTCCGGCACTCTGTCAAACAATGTTCTAATCCCATGCACTACGTGTTCACTGGCTAGTTTCATAGTTGATTGCCAGGTCCTTCTTCCTAGTCCATCGCCATCTGAAAATTCAAATGGAATCTGTTGACCCTGGGCAACCCTATTGGTATTTGAAATATTGGTGGCATAGCATCTACCGTCATAGCAACACACAAGCCACTAGAGTACAACAAATAGACAGACCAGAATTGGCTTCCTACCATAGGAATTCTTAATCCATGGACATGGTAACCAATTTTGAATATTACTCTGAGCACCCTTATTATAAATATGCCTTAAGAAACAATGTAGCCACCAGATAAATTCAAAGACCCACCAGGGCCACCGTGAAATAGTTGCAAGCCCAAGCTCCTCTAGCTCCTGTTCTGCCTGGTGGAGGACAATGGTATTATCAATCACTAGGAACTAGCATTAGCTAAAAACCAATAATCCCTAAAACGTTTGCCTACTTTTCTTTCCCTGGAAAAGTTATATTCGTAATTAGACTAAGGGAGACTTTCTGCTCACATAAAGATTTAGTCTTGGAAACTCTCTAGGGGTCCTTATGAGTTGGAATAGACTCAATGGCAGTGAGTTTCTTGTTTGGTAAGGAGACTTAGTTGTATAGTGGGTCACACGCATTGGGCTGCTAACTACAAGATTAGTGGTTCAAAGCCACCATCTACTCCACAGGAGTAAATAAAGATTTACCACCTTGGACATCGTAGGGCACAGTTCTCCTCTGCCCTCTGGATTTACTATAAATTGGGATTACCTTGAGAGCAGTTGGTTTGGGGGCTTGGTACTTGCTGACAGTAACATGGAGTCCTTCCTCCAAAGAAGATACATTCTCCGTTACTCAAGGAGAGTAAGCTCTGAAGTGATAGTGTGGGGAATTGTGTTATTCCATTATAATGCCTAAAATAATTCCTACAGACGTCAAGCTTAAAGTGTATCTTGTTGGATTGTTTTTGTTTTTAATTCAGGTGTCAAGATGAAATAAGACCTTAGTGAGCAACTTTTGGCCAATTTGCCAAGAGCATTGGCAATAATCATGCTCACCATGTCACTAGTGGTTAGATTCTGTTGCTTGACTGTTAATTCTAGAATCCCACTGGAATCAAGGAGACCATTTTTAATAGCAGCATCTCTCAAATTCTTATCAAGGCCAGAGAAGACAATCACTGCCGCACTTTTTAAGGATGTTGGCATGACCCTCACCACTGTATTTTCTCAAAAGTGACCATGAACATCCATTTTAGGGGACTCAGAGAATATATGTCAGCTGCACACAATACATTTACCCCAACATCACCAGCTCCCCAAGTTTGACATTTTAACTCTATTCAATGTAGGTCATTACTGAATCTAAGTTTCACTCAACCAAACAGGTAGACAATGAGAACCAGTGCCAGCTGCTTTGGCAAGCACTATATCTGAAATATTTCATAGGTGAACTTACATTACAAAATTTAGCCCACCATCAGAAAACCCAAAACAATCATACCAATGTGAATGAGTGGGGTCGGTCGGAGTGGAGACCCAAAGCCCATCTGTAGACAATTGGACATACCCTCACAGAAAGGTCACAGGGAAGGGACAAGTCAGCCAGGGTACAGTATAGCACTGACAAAACACACAACCTTCCTCTAGTTCAGTGGTTCTCGACCTTCCTAATACCGCAACCCTTTAATACAGTACCTCATGTTCCTCAACCATAAAATTATTTTTGTTGCTACTTCATAACTGTATTTTGCTACTATTATGAATCGGGAGACCCACGTGAAAGGGTCGTTTGACCACCAAAGGAGTTGCGACCCACAAGTTGAAAAACGCTGCTCTAGTTTTTTAATGCTCCCCACCCCCCACCACACTATTACGATCCCAGTTCTACCGTACAAACCCAGCTACACCAGAGCATGTACACTGGTACAGATAAGAGCTCTCAACACACGGAATCCAGGACAGATAAACCCCCGAGACACAGAATGGGAGTAGCGATACCATGAGGGTAGGGGGAAGGTGGGGGCAGAAAGGAGAAACCCATTGCAAGGATGGACACATAACCTCCCCTTTCCCCCCATCCAGCGAGACAAACAACAGAAATGTGGGTAAAGGGAGACAGCAGTCAGTATAAGATATGAAAATAATAATTATAATTTATCAGGTGTTTACAAGGGTGAGAGGAGGGGGAGGGAGTGAAAAAAGAGGAGCTGATACCAACAGCTCAAGTATAAAAAAAATGTTTTTAAAATGATGATGGCAACATATGTCAAATGTGCTTGATATAATTGATGTATGGATTGTTATATGAAATGTAAGCACCCAATAAAATGAGTTATATTAAAAAAAATAGCCCACATTAAAATTAGGTTTCTCTTTCCCTGGCCTAGCACCCCTCAGATTTTAGTTACCTATCTATTTATTGGGTTTTGTGACTATAAATTAGCAAAAATCTTGCAATTATTTTGAAACATAAAATTTGTTTGTTTGTTTTTTAAGGCTCTTGGACTTACCAGGATCTAATTCTAAGTCTAAAGATTATCAGGACTGCAGGTGAGGTTATTAGAACATCTAATGCAAAGCACTACCAGTCACATCAGATAAGGGACACTCCAGGGGATTGCTTCTGCTAGCAAGAAAGACTCAACAAAAATTATGGGTTGAGAGTAACTGGAGTTATCCAAATACTCCTAAATATTACCATCCCAATTCTCAGTATCTTATTCTTTCCCAAGCCATATCCCAACTTATACCTATTACCTAGAGCTACTGACTATGAATTCAATCTACATTGCAGTTTAGCAATTTATTGTTTCAGGTGCTGCACCTGATTTTGGCTATAAAAGTCCTGGAGTTTTAAGATGTTAAAGATTCTCTTAAGTCGGTCACAAAACTCCTTAGCTCTCTAACCATAACATCAATCAAGATTTTAAAACTCTGACCCTGCCATTTTTTTTTTTTAATCAGAGTTCCTCAAACTCAGCAAGATTGACAGGTCTTTGTTGTTAAAGATATTCCTGGGTACTGCAGGATATTTAGCAGCATCCCTGGCCTCTATTGACTAGATGACAATTACATCATGCACCATCCATTATGAGTGTCTCCAGTTATTGCCAAACACCCCTTGAGGAGCAATATCACCCTGGGTTGAAAGTTACTACTAGTTTAACTGCTGCAGTGAAGTTTAAAAAAAATTTTTTTGTGTCTTTTATTTTTATTATTTTAAATTATTTCTATTATATTTACATCCTAAAAATTTTATGTTCTTTTGTCTCCTTATACACAATACCACTAAGTCTACCTGAGCCTTTATTCCATGTGACCACAAATGAAAACTTAAGTAATTTTCATCACTAGGTGCCTTGGTGTATGGCATTTACATAATCTCCTGTCAACTTGAGTGAAGGGGTGGATTCTAGCCTGTCAATCAGGTCACAGCTTGATGACCTCATTTGGAGGCGCATCAGAGATAAATAGCTTACTAGAGGCCAGACCCAGTTCTCTCTCTGTTTTCCCTTTCCTGCTGTTGAGACACTCAGAGAGCTGGAGGAGACACGTGGAGACCCACACCGCGGCTTAGATACTTCCACTGCCACTGGACCCACAAGACCTTCTACCCACTGTCCTGTGATCTTCCTGCATTCGGCATCACTGCATGTGCTATGTGCGTCTAAAGAGGAGTCTATGGACTAGTATTAGACATATGGGCTAATATCGGACTTATGAACTTGATCTGGACTGGGCTGGGATGTTTTCTCAATATACAATTGCTCTTTTATATATAAAGCTCTTTCTTATCCACATGAGTGTCTATGAATTTGTTTCTCTAGTCAACTCGGACTAGCACACATGGACTAATTATCAGTGACCCTTCCATAATCCTATGTCCTTGAGGATCTGTGGTCTGTAACACTTTTGGTACCTATTATAAACTGGTCCAGGACCGAACACCAGAATCCACTAGGTAGTTTAAGCAAATAGGAATTTAATACTAGGGTCAGTTGCACACAGAATGGAAAGGCAGTCTATAAAGCACCACCACCACCACCACACCATCCCACAGAACTACTGTCCTCAACTACAACCTGTAAAGCTCTCAGCATCACATCAGGGAGCTGGCAAACAAGGAAGCCATTGCAGAAGCTGTAGAAGCAAGCCACCTGCTAAATAAGGAAGCTGCCATGAGAGATGCTAGCTCAGAACATTTCACCTCTCTCATATTCTATGCCAGCAAAATGCATGCCACAGTCTACTCTCTTCCCATGTGACTTCATTCCAAGTCAAAATGCACCTGAAGAGTAGAATTTCAACCATGTCCAGAAAGAAAGTTGCCTACAGAGAGGAAGATGTATGGGTTAAGAAAACAAGTACTCTAATTCTGAAGGCTGTATTTCTTTCATTGTAATTTTTAATATTGGATTTCTCCATGAGATATATTGAGTTTTAATAATGTAGTTTTCTGAGCCTGAATTGGTATAAGCTAGAGTCTAAATTATGGCAAATGCCACTGTGTAGGCACCTTTTTGTGTGACCATCTGGCCTTCCAAAAAGAAGAGCCCCTACATCAATAAAAATCATGTACCTCTTCTGGTTTTGAACTAAAGTAATCCCCACTATAGCCATTTGTTTTAGAGGATTCATCATTTATTCATGAACTACAGCAACAGCTTTCTAGCTAATTTGCATTAGCATTCTAAGTATTTCCCCTTTTCCTAATTGTTCTGAACTTCTCCCTAATTTCACTGTGGCTCACTCCAAACCATTCTCATCAGGACTGTTAAAATTTGGATAGCATGCCACTCCAGCCAACTGACTTCTCATCACATTCATGATGTTGCTTATTGGTCCAGTGTAAAGATTGTTTTTTTCCCTTTACATTAAGGTGTAATCCATGCTAAAAGCTGTAGTTTTTTATCTTAAAACAAATATAAACCCCATAGTATTATTAGCTTGAAGAACCAGAGGGCAGAAAAACCAAAGATGCTATAAAGCAAAAAAGAAATAATAAAGCTAGAAAGGGTGATTGTACACAATCTATGCACAAACAGCACACAATTTCTCTTGATCTCTGAACCATACATACAAGTAGACTGCAAGCAATTAGCTAAGAATAAAAGAACTGGCCTGTGAACCAACACCACAACCTTGCAGTCTGAGATCTATCTTATTGTTTGTTTAATCGTTTTATTGGGGACTTCTACAGCTCTTATCACAATCCACACATCCATTGTGTCAAGCACATTTGTACATATGTTGCCATCATCATTTTCAAAACATTTTCTTTCTACTTGAGCCCTTGGTATCAGCTCATTTTCCCCCTCCCTTACCCTGAGATGAATCTTAATAATTGCATGCTAAACAAAAATAAATAACATTCTTTGGAGAAAGATAACATAATCCAGTTTCCACAATTTAGCATTTACAATGGCCAGGAAACAATCCAAAATTCTCTGACATTAAAAAAAAAAGGCATGGAAAGATATCCCATTTTTAAGAGAAATGATAACCAATACTAATTAAGAATGAGATACCTACTGAAATTAGCAAAGCATTTTTAAGCAATTCTCATGACACATGAGAAAAAATGATTGCATAGTAAATGAAAAGATAAGGAAGTTTTACCAGAGCATCTAGAATAAAGAACAACATTAATAAACAAAGAAAAAAAATCCAGACTTTAAGATGCAATATCTGAAATTAAAAGTCAATGGATTATCTTAATAACAAAATAAAGATGACAAGTGGATGAATATAATTATCTAATTTGAAGAACAAAAAGCAGATGTCAAGAACAGAAAATAATAATAACTAAAGATTTACAGGCAAAATTTTAAAAATGAGAGAGAAGAGAGCGTTGGGGCCAGCAGACCTGACATGAAAGAATTATTTTAAGCTAAAGGGAAATGATACTAGATAGAAACACAGACACTCAGAAATAATAAAAAGAACATGGAACTATCTTGAGGTCCCTTCATTAATTCAACAAATATTTACAATGAACTTGAACAGAAAATGTCCTTTACTCAAAAAATGTACTTCATTGATTTTATAAAAATCACTTAATACTTGATGAAAGATTTTTAGGGGTCTTTTGTCCGGAGTTCTCTATATTCCAACCCTAAGTCTCTACTTCCCAAATTTAAGGTCTATTTCTTTTATGAAATCAAGAATCCAAATTAACAGAGTATGCACATTTTGTTCAGTAAATTTTTAAAAACTCATTTTATTGGGGGCTCCTACAGCTCTTATCACAATCCATACATCCATCCATTGTGTCAAGCACATTTGTACATTTGTTGCCATCATCATTTCAAAACATTTTCTTTCTACTTGGTATCAGTTCATTTTCCCCTCCCCCTCTCCCTTAAGAACCCTTGATAATTTATAATTATTATTTTTTCATGTCTTACACTGACCAATGTCTCCCTTCACTCACTTTTCTGTTGTCTGTTCCCCAAAGAGGGGGTTATATGTAGATCCTTGTGATTGGTTCCCCTTTTCTCCCCCACCTTCCCTCCACCCTCCTGGTATTGATTACTACTCTCATTATTGGTCTTGAGGGGTTGATCTATCCTAGATGCCCTGTGATGCCAGCTCTTATCCGTACCCGTGTACATGCTGTGGTCTATCTGGATCTATAGGATAGAATTGGGATCATGATAGTGGGGGCGAGGACGCATTAAAGAACTACAGGAAAGCTGTATGTTTCATCAGTGCTATACTGTACCCTGTCTGGCTTGTCTCCTCCTTGTGACCCTTCTGTGAGGTTATGTCCAATTGTCTACAGATGGGCTTTGGGTCTCCACTCTGCATCCCCCCTCATTCGCATCGATACGATTTTCTGTTCTGGGTGTTTGCTGCCTGATACCTGATCCCATCACACCTCATGATCACACAGGCTGGAGTGCTTCTTCCATGAGGACTTTGTTGCTTCTCAGCTAGATGGCCGCTTGTTTATCTTCAAGCCTTTCAGATCCCAGATGCTAATATCTTTTGATAGCCGGGCGCCATCAGCTTTCTGTACCACATTTGCTAACGCACCCTCTTTGTCTTCTGTGATCATGTCAGGAAAGGTGAGCATTGCAGAATGCCAAGTTATTAGAACAAAGTGTTCTTGCATTGAGGGAGTACTTGAGTAGAGGCCCAATGTTCACCTTCTACCTTGATACTTAACATAAATGTATGTACATATATCTATTTCCTTATCATTATATATAAATATATTTACATATGTACATGCCTGTATTTAGACATCTATAAATGCCCTTTGCCTCCTAGTTCTTTCGGAATTTTGTCCAATCTGACCCCAGTAAATATTTTTATTTTTATTTACTTGCTGTCCATAACATCTGAAAAACCAGAAGTATGAACATGACATATATTTCCTCCCTGACTGACATTCAATTCCTCAATAAATCATTCCTATGTCCTAAAAAGATATTGAATCCATCCCCTTCTCAGTCTTTATTGCCTCCTCTCTAGATCAAGACACTCCCGACTTTGGCCTGGCTAGTCTCATCTCAACTCATGGTGCTCCAGCCATCGTGCCTCCTTTCAAGTCCCAGAACATGGTGATTCCTTTTCTACGTGAAGTTCTTTGTGCAGGCTTTTCCTTCAGAGTGGTTCCTTCCTCCACCCTGCCACCCGCAATGGTTCACACGGCTAACTCCTAATCCTTCCCCCAATCTTATTAACTGGCAACTGAAGCTTTCACATTTTCACACATCTCCAGTATGGTCTCATTATAAATCACTTAACAGCCATCTTAGTTTACTATCTGCAGGGGTAAGGATAGACTTAAATAAATAGTCACAAAAAGTTTTTATTGACAATAAAAGGGGGAACGTACAAACAGAATTTCAAATTCCCATGAACTCTAGACATTCTGAAGTCACGGAGGCTGGATGAGCCCTGACACTGTGACTCTGAGATCATCTTTACTCCTTAAGCCAAAATATCCCCGATGTCTTCTTAACCGCCAACAGTAGTTCAGTTGGCCTAGTGAAAACGGGCTGTGTGAGTGTGGTGTTTCTTTCAGAAGAGCTCTACAGATCAAATTGGCAACAGCAACTCAAAAGTTAGACAGAAACTTCAGAGGGCAGTACTTCAGGTTAACGAGGGAGAAAGATCTCAGAAAAGAAGATGAGAATGATTGTCCAATTAGAAGAATATAATCAGTGTCATTAGTTTGTACCCATAGAAACTGTTGAATTGGTATATGTTCTACTTTATATATGCTTCACAATAAAATGTAAAGAAAGAAAATATAACATAAAAATCATTTCCTTTATTGTCCTTGAGAATCCACGTTATTCAGAATTAAAACAAAAGCTTTAGTTATCTGCCATCAAGCCAGCCCCTTCCCGGCCCCTGACTCCTGGAGACCCCATGCCCAACAAAATTAAATGAAATCCCTGTTTGGTTGCAGATCGGACTGTGGTGATTCACGGAGTTTTAACAAATTATCAGAAGTACATCGCCAGACCTTTCTTCCTACTCCACCTTAGCCTGAAAGCTTCCTGGACACCTCTTCAGCACCACAGCAACATGCGAGCCTTTGCTGACAAGCCAGTGGTGGCTGCACTTGAAGTGCACTCGCCAGGAACAAGCCTGCGTCTCCTGCAGGGAGGCGTGAATTCTACCACTAAACCACTACTGCCCCGAGAGACACTTAAACTTATACAACAATGAACATTAATTGACTACATGATTAGTTTAAGCGCTGCCAATCTTCCAGACTTTCCCACATCAGGAGTATTATCTTAAAATAGACGTATATCAAACTGATTATTTTACAATTTCAATGAACAAAAATCAAGCATTTTGATGCTTATAAAAAATTATCCAAATCAAACATTAAATTATTTCAGATAAAAAGAAAGCTGAATACATATTGTAGTTTGAAAACCCAGTATCATATCAACAAAAGCAATTGTCTCAGTAGTATAAGAATGTTCTTAAAAAAACAGTAAACATCTAAATTCTAGACAAGGAGTACTCTCTGTCCCTAAAGACTAGTCACAGAAGTTATATTTGTGCTGTTATAAATAGAAATTTATTTCCTAATAATTGTTCTATTTTTGATTCCCTTTATTATCTCCACAGGCGTTCCAGATGACAATCATTAAAAAGAGAAAGAAAGAAAAGAAAAAGCAGTCTTCAATGCATCCACCGAACTACGAAGGTTCTTAAAATAACATTCTGTTCAGTTTGCTTCTATCTAATTGCCCCGAGGGAAACTATTTCTACTACATCCAGGAACATTTCGTCACTTGACACTCGAACATTTGCAGTAAATTAAAATATGATACCATTTACTAACAGGCTGACATACATTAAAGCAGTGCTTCCCAAAGTGGGTGACACCTCCCCTAGGAGACGCTGGAATGATTACGGA
Source organism: Echinops telfairi (assembly GCF_000313985.2). Lineage (NCBI taxonomy): Eukaryota > Metazoa > Chordata > Mammalia > Afrosoricida > Tenrecidae > Echinops > Echinops telfairi. Next base: position 42,136,482 of record NW_022103958.1, on the reverse strand, counting down.
GAGCGGCAACTGGCAAAAGCAGATACCCTGGAGTATGGGCTATGGTGCAAAAGTTGGTCATTGCTAAAGGGGTGCTGAGAGCAAAGGTGGTAAGCTGAATGAGTTCAGCTGACTAGTAATGCCCAGAGCTGACATCAGATTTTTAAAAATTGAAGACTACAACCTCTATACTATCCCGGCTGCGAGAAACATAAATTGGCAAAATCTGTACAGGTCATCTTAGTAATATACTCCGGAAACATATTTAATGTCCACATGCCTTTTGAACCAAGATTTTTTATCCTTAAAATTTTATCCTAAGAAAATAACCAGTCAAAAAAAGAGAAAGAAAATAACCAGGCAAGAGAGATGCATATACAATGTAGTATTTAAAAAAATTAGATAATCTACATGTCCTCTGGTTGTTGACACTGGTAATTGGCAAAATGAATATTTGTGTACCAGGCAGGGGCCAGTCATAACAGGTACAAATCATTTTTTAAGAGGTTTTTAAAATATTTTCATTAAAAAGACATATATTCTATTTTAAAATAGTGTATACCTTACATTTATTCTCATCAATAACAAAATTATGTTAAGCAGCATAATCTTTATTTATTAGCATGTACAGTAATGTGGGTTGTGTTACAGTCTCGGAAAACCATAGGGGCAGTTCTGCCCTGCCCTAAAGGGTCTCTAATACACTGTCCTTAACTTAATGGTAGTAAGTTTGGGGGTTGTAAGTTTATGGTGCTGTGGGATAGGCTTGGATACTAACCTCAAGGTCAGGGGTTAAACCCAGCAGCCATTCTCTGGGAGAAAAATGAGGCTGGCTGGCTGGCTGGCTGAGCCCATTGGAAGGGGCCTAATGCGATGTAGTTATCTTACAACTAAACATCTTATCACTGTTCTCCCTTTTAGCCCATTCTAAATTTGTTCTAGTTTTTATTATTTTCTATTATCTTTTCAACTGTTTTATTTTGTAACTGATTTTTGTGTTTTGTTTGCTTGCTTTCTGTTTTTGTATTTTTTTTTCTTTATATGAAATCCAGGATGCATAAATCTATAGAGACAGCAAGTGGATTAATAGTTTCTTGGGGTTATGGCATAGGAGGTTGGTGGTGGGGAGGGGCAGGGAGTGGGGAGCTAATAACAATGAGAACAAGAAAGAAGAAAATGTTCTAAAATTGATTGCACAACTCTTCTTACTTTATTTAAACCATTGATTTACTGGTACTTGAATTATATGTCAATAAAACTTGTTGTTTTTAATGAGGCCGTCTGCTCCCTCAGTCTCTGAAACTCTGCATAGGTTGCTGTTAGTCAGAATGGCAATAGGTTTTTTCCCGTTTTATTTAGTAGCATAGGAGAATATCCAAAATATAGTAAACAGGAGGAAAAAAACAATCACAAAACAGTACGAAGTCAATGTTTAAGAAAGAAAACCGTGCATGTGTAACAAATACCTTTTTTTGTAAGCTGGGAAGTATATATACCAAAATTTTAATAGAACTACCTGTGAATAGTAGGATTTCTTGTTTATAATTTTGTATTGTCTGATTTTTTTTTTAAGTTTTATAGTACTTCTGCTTTCATTATAGGGCAAACAAAAGATGTCTCCATTTGGAATAAGTTTATTTCCCAAACATCAAATATACTTTGAGCTTTTCCCAACTGAGTGCTTTTACTTCCATAACACTACAAAGTCCTTCAAATAAGACATTCCCTTTGTGCTTAGAAATTATTTTCTTTGGTGGTCAGTATGAGTCTGTGCTGCTTCACTCACACTGCGAGCAGCCTCAAGGTGACCAATAGTACACTAGGGAGCCACACTGGTTTGAAGTTAGGAGTACAGTACAGGACACAGAGTTCTGAAAATATGAGCAGTCCCACAAAACCCCTTAAGTAAACATCTTCAACTAAAGGAATTAATTGGCCATATACAAAGACTTACACAAGAACTTCCAAAAGTTGGTGGAAATATTCCATTACCTTCTAATTCAATTTTTCCAGAAACTTTTTGAAATCTCCTTATATTTTTAGTATTACTGATTTTTCTATCTTTGCATTATTTTATTCTACCATTAACGTTTCATGTCATTACACAAAGTGAGTTCAATTTTCCCTTAAAAGTAGTTTTGTCATTTCAATGATTTCACTCCATCTGTATCACTCGGACAAGATTTCTTCACATAGTTAATAAGCATTATGGTGGGTTTTTTTTTTATTGAAGCTGAGAGGCATCATGTTTATTTTTACTGCAGATATGAAGTCTAGCTGCCAAATAATGAATAATATAGTATGTAATGCTTTGGACTGCCAGATTTACCTACTCTTAAACAATATCATTTTTTGTTTTAAGATTTTTTATATCATTTTATTAGGAGCTCATACAACTCTTATCACAATGCATACATACATCAATTGTGTAAAGCACATTTGTACA
>NW_022103958.1:42097369-42133957 GCF_000313985.2 Echinops telfairi | reverse complement strand
TGCCCTCATCATTCTCAAAACATTTGCTCTCCACCTAAGCCCCTGGCATCAGCTCCTCATTTTTCCCCTCCCTCCCTGCTCCCCCAAGCATTATGTTTTAATCTTCATCACAACTGTATAAAAGCAGTATTCTCTCCATATGCATAAGAACTATAGAGTAAAATTTACAATCTTTTTCTACTGCCAGATCATCATTCAGAGATATTTGCTTAAGAAATGCATATCTTGCCTCATTTACAAAGCAAATAAATTTTGCAAAATAATTAACATTCCAAAACTTATGAAATTTTAAAACAAACTTCAGAATTTTGATTAGATATTATAGTCAGGAAGCAAATTAAAACTACTATATTTTAAAGGCATTTGTTATTATTGGTTTCAAAATCTTTGAAATAAAGGAGATGTATAGTCAAATAATCTATGATTAGTGTGGTCAACAGGAAGAGAAAGAGAAAACCAGGCAAGGATAAAACACCACCAGATTGGAAGGTGAAAAGCAGATGGACAAATTTAGCTGAATTAGCTAGCTTGTCTCAAAATGCTAAATCCTAAACCAGTGTTTCCCAAAGTAGGCCATACCCACCCCCTTCGGGCAGCTAGGACAAGCTTACAATTCATACCCTGGATTATGGGCTATAGCACATACGTTTTTCATTGCCAGGGGAGCACTGAGCAAATTTCCCTGAAAAGGGGGTCACATAGGCTAAGTTTGGGGACTTTTTCTCAACTATCAGTGGGGAAAGACACCGGATTTACACTTCAGGACCCTCAACAGGCTCTGCAATTGACAGTATCAGATACTTCTGGAAACAGAGGGCAAGTGGGACGTGTTAGAAGCCTGTTTAAGACAGTGTGACTGCTTCTCCTCCATCCCAGGAGGAGACAGGAAGCTCACTATCAGAAGAGAATAAAATGAAGATAACTGGCCTAAAGGGAAGACCTGGAAATTGAGAGTAAGAAGGTCACACTGAAAAGAAGAGGAATTGTGTAAAAGGTTATAAATTAAGCGCTGCAATCCCAAGCAAACTTTTCCTACTTTGCTCCCAAAATTCTAGTAACAAGACTGATTCATTCCGGCCGCAAGATAGGAAGTGCCTTCTCAGGAAAAGTTGGCCGGTTCAAGATAAAAAACCAAGGCAAGGTTAGCAAATGAAATAGCCCAGCAAATTCACACCAAAAACTCACTGCCATCGAGCCGATCACAACTCACAGTGACCCATAGGGCACGGTAGCACTGCCCTGTGAGTTTCCAAGATTGTGACTCTTCATGGGGTAGAAAGCCCTGTCTTTCTCCTATGGAGTGGCTGGTGGTTTCATATTGCTGACCTTGTAGAGAGCAGCCCTTCACATAACCACTATGCCACCAAGGCTCCTAGACCAGTCAACAGTAAAGCCCAATGGGTGCAAAATCATGCGACAGTGAAGGGAAAGCTTCTAACACAGAAAATCAAAACTAAAGCAAATAGGAAAAGAAAGAAGAAACTAAAAGAAAGACTTGTTCAGGGGAAACAAATTTTTTTAAACTAGTAATATCGTTGCATCCATAAGAAAACCAGGACAAAAGGGCTCAAGTAGAAGGCAAATGTTTTGAGAATGACAATGGCAACAAATATACAAATGTGCTTGACACGATGTATGGATGTATGGATTGGAATAAGAGGTGTACGAGACCCCAATAAAATGATTTTAAAAACAAAAACAAGAAACCAGGACAAAATGTTACCCAAAAAAGTATCTAGTAATCAAAGTAACTATTTAGATTAAAAATGACAGTACAAATTAAAACTTCAATCATAGCAATGAAAGAAAAGGAGAGGAGTTGGCTTAGTCATCTAGTGCTGCTATAACAGAAATATCCTCAGTAGATGCCTTCCACAAAGAGAAACACATTTGCTCAGTTGGGAGGGCTGGCAGTCTACAGTGCAGTCAGCGTGCCAGCTCTGGGGCAAGGGCTTTTCTCTCAGCTCTGGAGGAAGGTGCTAGTCTCCTCAGCTCCTACTTCCTGGTTCTTTGGAGATGGCCATGTGTCTTGGCATCAATCTTACCTCCACCTCTCTCTCAATTCCCTTGCTTAGTCTCTCTTTTACATCTTGTAAGAGACTGACTCACAACACACCCTACACTAATCCTGTGTAACACTAGTAAATATTCCCAAGTAAAATTACAACCACAGCATAGAGGTATGGGATTACAGCTCATATTTTACGGTGGACACAGCTCAATCCATAACAAGAGTGAATAAAATAAAGCAAACAAACAAAAAGCTCCAAAGAAGGATAAATAACAACTGGACTCAGTGTAGGAGGTCTAACAGCCTACTTAAAGGAGCTCCAAAAGGAAAGGATAGCTAATGGTGATAGAAAGACATAAATTCATAGGTTTCCAGTCTGGAAGAGTCTAAAGCAAGCCCGGCACAACGAATACATGATCATTTACCTCAAGGCATGAAATTTTAGGGAACCAGAAACAAATTTAAAAATCCTAAAAACTGAGGGGAAACTGAGCTATACAAAGATCGAGTGTCAATCCAAACTATCAATCAAGAATAAAAGCATTTCAGACATGTGAAGAATGCAGAACACAAGCAGCAACCTGCACATGGTGTTGGTTGAAGCTCTGTTCACTACAGCCAAAAAGTGGGGGAATTCGACATGTCTATCAACAAATGGATACACAAGATGTGGAATATACTCAGCCAAAAAGAGAAATGAAGTCCTGATGATAAAGGCCATCGGAAACATTATACGATGTGAATTAAGTCAGTCACAGAAAGACAAATACTGTATTATCCCACTTAGATGAAATAAGCAAATGTATAGCGACCAAAATTTACTGGATTACCAGGGATAAGGAGGCAGGCCTAAGGGAGAATCGCTGCTTGGGGAGCACTGAGTTTCTGTTACTGGTGGTGCAATCATTCAGAAAATCACAGTGGTGAAAATGGTTGCTTTGATGGAGGGTAGCATGGGGGAATACAATTAATGTCGTGAACGGTGCATTTCAAGGAGTTCAAGAAGTAAGAAAATGTTTTGAAACTGATACTGCTTGATGTGATTGAACTACGGAATGTTATGCTATCTATCAGAGCTCCCAATAAAATGTTTTAAATTTCTAAAAGAAAATAAATAGATAAAATGTGGTTAACTGGGAAATGTGGAACAAAACACAAATTCTTTAAAAATGCATACTTATTGAACCAGTTGAAACTAGAGTACCTGGCCAAACCTGTGGCCCTGAGATACTGTGTAAAATCTGAATTGAAACTACGCCCTGGGGGAGTGCAGATTGGGGACCAAAGACTGATCTGTAGGCAACTGGACAACCCCTTACAGAAGTGTGGTGGGGAGGAGATGAGCGAGTCAGGGTGCAGTGTAGCAACACTGAAACATACAACTTTCCTCTAGTTCCTAAATGCTTCCTTCCCACCACTATCATGATCCCAATTCTACCTTACAAATCAGGCTAGACCAGAGGATGTACACTGGTACAGATAGGAACTGGAAACACAGGGAATCCAGGACAGAGGATCCCTTCAGGACCAGTGGTGAGAGTGGCGATACCGGGAGGGTTGAGGGAGGGTGGAGTGGAAAAGGAGAACCGATTACAAGGATCTACATATAACCTCCTCCCTGGGGGATGAACAACAGAAAAGTGGGTGAAGGGAGACATTGGACAGTGTAAGATATGATGAAATAATAATAATGTATAAATTACCAAAGGTCCATGAGGGAGAGGGGAGCGGGGAGGGAGGGTAAAAAATGAGGAGCTGATACCAAGGGCACAAGTAGAAAGCAAATGTTTTGAGAATGATGATGGCAACAAATGTACAAATGTGTTTGACACAATGGATGTATGTATGGATTGTGATAAGAGTTGTACGAGCCCCCAATAAACTGATTTTTTTAAAAAGTTGTTAAGGTTTATCTCTGGGAAAGAGAAAATGATAGAGATGGAAGAGTAGTTGTGAGGAATACTGGTTTTTATGATATACCTTATAAAGCCTATACACTTGACTTTTTAAAATGTGTGTGGGGGGGTATCATTTGATAAAAAATAACATCTTAAAGAGTGATAGGAGAAAAGGAGTTAGAAATGGAGTCACAACTTTTGGGGGTAATGACACAGTAGAGATTAAGGACTATATAGAAATCAGAAGGCAGTTCTATCTGTACATGACCTTTGAAACAGTGATTTTGACAGCATGCAGTTTTTTTAACTTAAAAAAAAACTTTTCGTCCCTAGTTCTGTGGGAAAATACACTTGTATGGCAAAGAATCTCTAAATCGCATAAATGATCAATATTTGATTATTAATCCACAAATACAAAAAGCACAATAACTACTTTTAAGGAAACCTAGAGTGTTTTTTCTTAAAAGATAAGACTTTTTCTTTAAAAGGTCAGAATCACTTTTGAGCTAAGATACTGCTACATAATTCTGTTTGTCAGTAGTACCAGAAAAGTTACAGAATAAGATTTGCCTACTGAAAGAAGAGATTTGGTCTTTTACCTCAGTATCAAATTGACACTAGATAAAAGTCCTAGGTAAGCACTAGGCTGAAAAACAGATCTACCTGTTTATTCAGTTCTTTGGAGAACAAAGTGATAAATATTGAAATATAGATAAAGGAAAGCAAACAGGAACACATGGCTGTCAAAGTAGAAGAGTTAATGTTACAGCTGTGAAGATGGGCTATCCTCTAGAGTCTAGACATTCCTTTCTCATAAACAATAGGGTAGAGCAGCACTGTGTACTGTTAGATTTTCCTGGCTCAGCTGCATCAATATTTTAATACTTATGTAGCTTGGTCATAAGTTTCCTCTCTCATATTTCAGGTATATTGTCATTTCTAACCATTTCTAAATTTGAGAGAATAACTTTGCAAAGGTTCTCCTTTTTAGACCAAAAAAATCAATTTGAGTAATTCAAATTATAGAAAGAAAACTGTGGTCCAAGAAGTTAAGAGGATTATCCAAAATTACAGATACCTGATAGGTGACAGAGCCATAAACTCTTGTCTCCTTACCCCAACAGTGTTCTACTATGAGACAATTACATCAGAACAGGAAAGTAGCACTGTTTCAATCAAGTTCCCTGATCAATAATGGTACACTCAAAGTACCTGATCTCCCTACCTGTCTAATGAGTTAAATCCTATGAGCAATGCATTGCCTTTCTTAAAGGATATGAGTAATTGTATCATGCAAGAAGGACTCTTTTTGGTGAAGTAATTAGCCCTGGAAGGAGTCCTGGTGGAACAAAGAGTTACAAATGGACTAAGCACAAGGCTATCCATTGAAACCCACCAGCTGTTTCTGGAGAGAAAGATGAGTCTCATGGTTTCCACTTAACCCAAAGAGAGAGTACAACTTTGTCCTATGGGGCCATTGGAAATCAGCTCGATTAACGTGGGTTTGGTTTGGGTTTTAAGGAATAATGGTGGCACAGCAGATGACAAATTCAGTTGCTAAATTAGAGGTTCAGCAATTTGAAACCACTATCCACTCTTCAGGAGAAAGATGAGAATTTCTACTCCCACAGAGTTATAATCTTGGAAACCCACAGGGGCACTTCCTCCCAGTCCTACAGGGTTTCTATGAGTCAGAATCGACTTGATGGCAGTGAGTTTGGTTTTGGGTTGATGGTGGTATCAAAGCGCTCTGAAGGCATAGTGGGTTTCAAGTTGGGTTGTTAATCACAAGGTCAGCAGTTCTAAGTCACCATTCACTCCTCAGGAGAAAGATGAGGCTTTCTGCTCCCATAAAGATTTGTAGTCTCAGACCCGCAGCAGCAGTTCTACTCTGTCTGATAAGGTCTCTCTGAGTCAGTGGGATATGCAGTTTCATTCAAATTACCTCACAGTGAGCATTTTGTGCAAGAATGAGGGGGAAGTGTGGAAGCATAAGAAAACTCCTGATGTAAATACTCAAGGTAAGATAAAATTGGGAGCCCAATAAGAACTATTACAGCTGACTGTTGTCATAGTAAGTCAGTTTTCCAACTCTGCTTCTACTAGGACTGTGGTTACTGTCTGGTTACTTCTACTTTCTCCTGTGACTACTACACTCTACTGGTTTCTACTTTGCTGCACCTTCTGCTTACTACCTTCTCTGGCTACCTTGTTCAAATTCTCCCAAGGATGAGGAGCACACTCTTGAATATGAGTAAATTCATCATATTTTAAAACAGAATGATGATTTGGCCCCAATAAATCTTTTTTTTATATATTCCTTTAGCAGAGTCTCTTCTCTAAAATAATGCAATGGTTCCTAAACACTGTTGAGCAAGATGGTGAACAATGAGAGTTCTGTGGTCAAACAAGTGTGGGAAATGTTTTGTGAAAAAGAGATAATCAAACTTGCAGACAGCAGGACTTCCTAGAGTTTTTTCTATGCCAAGCCACCCTGTGCATCTCTTAAGAGTTAACTAATGAACACCCAATTTGTGGAAGGCTGTGGAGGACAGTGGGGGCCCAAAACCCATCTGTAGAGTATCTAGTCAGATTAAGTTGCTGGTAGATCCCCTCTAGCCACAGGCAAAGATCTGGAACAGCCTGTCATCCTGATTATGCTGGATCAAACTTGATACTTTGTCAGTTAATCTCCCTCCAGACCCAATCTGAATTTTTTCTACATATAAGGATATCTTGCTTGTTCCAGGACAAAAACTTCTTGGCTGGCTTTTAAATATTGATGGTGGTCCTTTATTCTTACTAATTGTTTTTATATCTTTATATTACTATTGTTTTATCCTTACCACTTCATTTTGTTTTTGTTCTTTATTGTTTCTGTTTGTCAAGCACAGAAGAAGTAGATGCATCAAGATATTAACTGATGCAAGGGTTTGTAGGGAATGTAGGGATGGGGGGAGATGGGGAAGGTGAGGGGATTTCAGGAGTAAACAACGAAGGTGGGAAGGGGAGTGAGCACTAGAACTGAAGGTGATTACACAAGTCATTTTAAAGACAATTTAATCATGGGAGTAAAAAGAAAATGTTCTGAAATTGATTGTGTAATGATCTATAATTCTTCTTGATATGATTGAACTATTGAATTGTATGATATGTGGATTAAGTGCCAATAAAACTGGAATTTTGTGGGGTTTTTTTAAGAGGTAACTAACTACATTAAGCAGTTTCCCATATATATTTGATCAAAGTTATCATGATCCCTGTGCCATTTTCTAGAATTACTGTTTTGTGGAATGCACATTAGAAAATGCTTATTGACAATAAAGTTCACATGGAAGAAGCACACCAGCCTGTGTGATCACGAGGTGTTGATGGGATCAGGTATCAGACATCAAAGAGCAAAAAATCATACTGTGAATGAGGGGGAGCGCACAGTGGAGAACCAAAGCCCATCTGCAGGCAACTGGACATCCCCTTACAGAAGGGTCACAGGTAGATGAGCCAGCCAAGGTGCAGGGTAGCAACGATGAAACATACAACTTTGCTCTAGTTCTTTAATGCTTCCTCTCCCCCATCCCCCACTACCATGATCGCAATTCTACCTTACAAATCCGGCTAGACCAGAGGATGTACACTGGTACAGATCAGAGCTGGAAACACAGGGAATCCAGGACAGATAAGTCCCTCAAGACCAATCATGAGTAGCCACACCGGGAGGGGACGGGGAAGGTGGGGGAGAAAGGGGAACTGATCACAAATGGTCTACATATAACCCCCTCCCTGGGGGATGGACAACAGAAAAGTGGGTGAACGGAGACATCACACGGTGTAAGATATGAAAAAATAATAATTTATGAATTATCCAGGATTTGTGAGGGAGAGAGAGTGGAGAAGGGGGCAAAAATGAGGACCTGATACCAAGAGCTCAAGTAGAAAGAAAATGTTTTGGGAACGATGATGGCAACAAATGTACAAATACGCTTGACACAATGGATGTATGTATGGATTGTGATAAGAGTTTTATGAGCCCCAATAAAATGATTTTAAAAAAGAAAAAGAAATGCTTATCAAGTAAAAAAATCTCACATGACCACCTTTTTCTTTTATTAAAAAAAAAATAAGCCTTCCTACTCATAGTGACCCTATGGGACGGAGTAGAACTATCTCTGTGTGTTTCCAAAACTGTTATTCTTTATAGAAGTAGAAAGTCTCTTTTTTTTTTTCCCATGGAGCCATTGGGGGTTTTGAACTGCTGACCTTGCAATGAGCAGCTCAATGCATGGCCACTAGGGTCACCAATCAATCTTCTGTGGAAGAAAGACCTGAAGATCTGCTTCTGTAATGATTTCACCCTAGAAAGTCCTATGAAACCATTCTATCCTGTGTAAATGAACTTGGCAGCACCTAATGACAGGTGAATTAGGTGCCAGTAAATCGTAAGGTTTTGTTTTGTTTTCTTGAGTTCTTTCAGTTTCAGATAAACTGTGCATGGTCTTCTGACACAGAAACTACTGAAGAAAAAATTCAAGCCTCAAGTTGTAATCTTGAAAGATTCTATAAGAAAAATATTGAATGGTACAGGAGGCTTCAAGAGAAGATAGAAAGAATACACAATTACTGTACCAAAAAGAACTAGTTAAAATCCCACCATTTCAGGAGGTAGCATATGAACAAAACCAATGGTGCTTAAGGAAGAAGTTCAAACTGCAGTGAATAGCCAAAATAAGCATCCAGGAAGTGAGGAAATACCCACTGAAGCATTTCAGCAAGCTGAAAAAGCACTGGAAGCACTCACTCAACAGGAAATTTGGTAGACAGCTACTTGGCCAATTGACTGGAAGAGATCCATATATTTGTGCCCATTTCAAAGAAAGATGACCAAAATTTGGGAGACAGCTACTTGGCCAACTGACTGGAAAAGATCCATGTATTTGCGGCCCATTCCAAAGTAAGATAACCCACACTATGGAACAATATCATTGACATGACACACAAGTAAAATTTTGCTGAAGACAAAAAGAAAAATTTTGCTGAAGATCATCCACCAATAGTCGCGGTGGTATATTGACAGGAAACTGCCAGAAGTTCAGGCTGGATTCAGAAGAGAATGTAGAACAAGTGACATCATTGCTAATAACAGATGGATCTTGGCTCAAAGAAGAGAATACCAGAAAGATGTTTATGTAGACCATAATAAGCTGTGAATAACCTTGAGAAGAACCGGAATTCCAGAACGCTTCACTGTATTCATTCAGAACTTGTACATGAACCAAGAAGCAGTTGCTGAACAGAACAAGGGAATACTGCATGGTTTAAAATCAGAAAAGGTATACGTCAGGGTTGTATCCTCTTACCACACTTGTTGAATTTGTATGTGAGCAGAGCATCACAGAGCTGGATTATGTGAAGAAGATTATAGCATCAGGATGGGATGAAGGCTTTACTACAACTTGGGATATACAGATGATAACCTTGCTTGCTGAAAGTGAGGAATTGAAGCACTTGCTGATGAAGATGAAGGACTGTAGCCTTCACTACAGATTACAACTCAATGTAAGAAAGACCAAAATCCTTACAACTGAACCAATAAATAACATGGTAAATGGAGAAAAGGTTGACGTTGTCAAGGATATCATCTTGCTTGAATTTGCAATCAGTGCTCATGGAAACAGCACTCAAGAGATCAGACACCGCAGTGCATTACGTAAATCTGCACAAGACCTCTTTGAAGAACAAAGATGTTACTTTGAAAACTAAAATGCACCTAGCCCAAGCCATGGTATTTTCTATTTTAAAAATCATTTTATTGGGGCCTCTTACAGCTCTGGTAACATTCCATACATTAATTGTATCAAGCATATTTATACATATGTTTCCATCATCATTTTCTAAACATATACTTTCTATTTGAGCCCTTGGTATCAGCTCCTCTTTTTTCCCTTAGCCATGGTATTTTCAATTGCCTCCTATGCATGTGAGAGTTGGACACTGCCTATGGAAGACTGCAGAAGAATCGACGCATTTGAACTGCGATGCTGGAGAAGAATGCTGAAAGTACCATGGACTGCTGAAAGGACAAACTGATCTGTGTTGGAAGAAGTAAGGCCAGTGCTCCTTAGAGGCAAAAATCACAAGACTTTGTCGTACATACCTTGGACACATTGTCAGGAGAGACCAGTCCCTGGCTAAGGGCATCATGTTTGGTAAAGTGGAAGGGCAGCAAAAAAGAGGAAGGCCCTCAAAGAGATGGACTGACCAAATGGCAGCATCAACGGGCTCCAGCAGAGAAACAATTGTGAGGATGGCACAGAACCAAGCTGTGTTTCCTTCTGTGGTACAAAGGGTCACTATGGATGGGAACCGACCCAACGCACCTAGTAAAATCTTAAAATATTTAATGCCCCACATCCCATTTCTAGGTGAAAATGCCATGGTCATGTTGTGGGCCAGTGGTCATGCTTTGTATCACATGACTTCATTCTTATGCAGAGATGAACACATAGGACAGACACCAAAGGTCAGTACAATCACTAATGTGGTGTGCCTCCAAAGGTGAGCTGGGCCAGTAAGATGTACCACAAGAAAGGGAAACAAGCACAGAACAGAGAGGCCAGGAGAGCTGAAAGGGGCAAGAGAGCAGATGAAATCGTCACGGAATCAGGAAGTACTGAGCAGAGAAACTGGTCATGCAGAAATAAGCTAGAGGAAGACTACATGACAGCATTTTCGCTTGTTGTAGCTTCTATGAACTGAAACCTTGAATTTCTATAAATATCCCTGCTATGTATTTATAATAAACTCTCTTTGTTTGAACTAACACTTTTCCTTGAAACAACTGTTCAAATTCAAACGATAAAAATTTAATTCCTTTTACAAGAATGAAGCAGTATAACTGTTCATATTATATGAGATGGCTTCAAAAAGTGCATGAGGAAATGGAACTGAAAGATAATAGAATCTTTCTACTGCTTTCTGAAGTCTCCTCCTAGATTCCAACATCTAAGTCAACTAGTAAAACACAGCTCATAAAGTTCCATATTCTAGTCAAGTGAGTAGTATCTGGGGTTTTAAAAACTTGTGAATGGCCTTTGAAGAAGCCAAGGAGAATGAAGGAAACAAAGTCAAAGGCCTAATGGCCCAAATGAGTCACCTCCTCTAACCTGAGAACACTAAGATCTTCAGAGTGCCAGGTTACCATGACTGTCCACGCTGACCAGGACCACAGTAGAAGGCATCCCAGAAAGGGGGCGGGGGTGGGGGGGAGGGTTAAAATTAAAAATAAATGAGAGAGGGAAGTGGAGCCCTAGGATGATTGCCACGAAACTACCTGACTCTTAATGACCCATGCACATGGAGTAAAACTGCTCCATGGTTGGAACTTTTGGGAAACGGATCACCAGATGTGCCTTTGGAGACACCTCTGGGTGGGTTCAAACTGCTGACCTTTCAGCTGGGAGTGCTTAGCTATTTGTGCCACCCAAGAGTCTGAAATTGAAGATTTGGAGGGTAGAGTTTAGGGGTGAGAGAAGACCTTTTGGTTAGCAGCCCAAGACGTATCCCATAGACCTGCCTAGGACTCCTAAACAGCAGAGACGCCTACTAAAGAAACACAGACACTTGTGAGGAAAGTGCTCCTTCGATCAACCAATACTAGACCCAACGGGTGACATTTGCCTAAAATCAAAGAGAAGGCAGAGAGGGGCATGGAAACATGCAGAAAGGAAACAGGAAAGCCTGGGAGGAAACAGGGAGAGTGCTAACACATTGCAGGGACTACAACCAATGTCACAGAACAATTTGGGTAAAAATTATTCACTGGAAAAATAACCTGCTATGTAAACTTTCACCTAAAGCACAATAAAATGCTCCACAAGAAAGAGGAGGGATTTTAGAAGTTAGAATGTTTGGGACTGAATCCCAGATCCACTGCAAAATGTAAAGCTTGAGGCAAATAGCCTAACCTATCTACAGCCTCCAATTCCCACCTATAAAATCGAATTCATGCGAGTATCTCTACTTCATAAGACTGAGATTTCGTGGACAGTCTCCCCTTCCCCCAGAAGAATTTACTTCAGAGGACAGCACTGAAGCTACAGCTCAGGGAGAGGGACATATCTGATCAGAGCACACGAGAGCAAATGAAGAGGGAGGAAGAGAGAGTGGAGTACATCCTGGCCCACCAAGCCTTGAGGATGATATCCTTGCTCAGAGCAGCCAATGCACAGAGAGGATCACATGGCTGCCCCACTACAAGACATGACATCCCTCACTGACCCATAGCCCTACGGGGACAACACTGGAGACAGTGTGGGAACTGCACCTGATCTGACCCCACCACACCAAGACAAAACACTAAGGGCGTGCAGCAGAACAGCAAGGGGAGCAGAGCAAGGAAGTCCTGAGGGAATACCAAAAATAGACTTTGGGCCCAGGCCTTGGCACCCCATCAGACTCGACCAGAAAATACTCCTAACGGTCAACAAACAGACCTGGAACTACTTATAGGCTTTTCTTTTTTCTTTTTTTTTTTGGGGGGGTGCCATTTGTTTTTTGTTGTTGTTTTGTTTTCTTTTGTTGCTTTGTTGTACATATTATTATCTCTGCAGGTCTATCTAGATAAGATAGGCTGGATAAACAATCTGAAGGAGAAAACAATGGGACCAAGGGTTCCAGGGGCACATGGGAGAGGGGAAGGTGGGGGAAAGGAAGTGGTGTTAACAAACCCAGGGACAAGGGACACTGATCCAAAATCAGTGGTGAGGAGGGTATAAGAGGCCTGGTAGGGCTTGATCAAGGGGAATGTAAGCAAGAGGAAATACTGAAACCTAAATGAAGGCTAAGCATGATAGTGGGACAAGAGGAAAGTAAAAGGAAATAGAGGAAAGAACTAGGAGGCAAAGAGCATTTATAGAGGTCTAAATACAGGCATGTACAAATGCAAACAGTTATATATGATGATGGGGAAATATATCTATGTGCATATATTTATAGGTTTTATATTAAGGTAGCAGATGGACATTGGACCTCCACTTCAAGTACTCCCTCAATGCAAGAACACTTAGTTCTATTTAAACTGGCATTCCATGATGCTCACCTTCCCAACACAATTGCTGAAGACAAAGCAGGTTCATAAGCAAATGTGGTGAGGAAAGTTGATGGTGCTCGGCTATCAAAAGATATAGCGGCTGGGGTCTTAAAGGCTTGAAGATAAACAAGTGGCCATCTAGCTGAGAAGCACCAAAGTTCACATGGAAGAAGCACACCAGCTTGTGTGACCATGAGGTGTCTATGGGATCGGGTATCAGGAATCAAGGAACAAAAAAATCATATCATTGTGAATGAGTCGGGGGAGTGTGGAGTGTAGACCCAAAGCCCATTTGAAGGCCATTGGACATCCCCTTACAGAAGGGTCTCAGGGAGGAGACGAGCCAGTCATGATGCAGTGTAGCAACAATGAAACATACAACTTTCCTCTAGTTCCTAAATGCTTCCCCAACTCCCCATTATCATGATCTACCTTACAAATCTGGCTAGACCAGAGGATGTACACTGGTATGGATAGGAACTGGAAACACAGGGAACCCAGGATGGATGACCCCTTCAGGACCAGTGGTGAGAGGGCAATACCGGGAGTGGGGAGGGAAGGTGGGGTAGAAAAGGGGAACCTATTACAAGGATCTACATATAACCTCCTCGCTGGGAGGGATGGATAACAGAAAAGTAGGTGAAGGGAGATGTCAGACAGTGTAAGATATGACAAAATAATAATAATTTATAAATTATCAAGGGTTCATGAGGCTAGGAGGGAGCGGGGAGGGAGGGGAAAAAATGAGGAGTTGATACCAAGGGCTCAGGTAGAAAGCAAATGTTTTGAGAATGAGGACAACAAATGCACAAATGTGCTTGACACAATGGATGTATATATGGATTGTGATAAGAGTTGTAGGAGCCCCAAATTTAAAAGACTGAGATTTAACTACAATGTTTACTTAGCACAGTGTCCACAATTAACTGCAACTCAGACGCATAACTGCCCCCACCTCCCAAAAAAAAATGAAAAAGCTCTGTTGGGTGGAGCTTTTATAGTATACATTTTTCCCACTAGGTGAGCATCAAGCAACTAGCTCTGAGTTAATGTATCCAGTGGCATCGCCTGAGCAAGTTCTGTCTGTTCACAGTGAATTTTTTTGCAAAAGCAGTTTCTGCTTCACTATCATTTTTTTGTGATGGCCAATTCAAGAAAACAGTGTGTGGCTGTGAAATTTTGTTTTCTGCTTGAAAAAAATGCTGCAGAAACTGTTGTGGAATTGAACACAGCTTACAAGTACAGTTCCATGGGAAAAACGCAAGTGTACAAATGGTTTTCTCATTTCAAGAAAGGTGTAATGTCAATTGATGACAAACCTCTTACTGAATGCCCGTCAACTTCCCTACAGATGAAAATGTGGACTCCTAGTGTATTTGGCACTCATTCCACCAGGTCAGACTATTAATCAAGCTTTCTATTTAGAGGTTCTGAAAAGACTGCATAACGGTGTGCGACAAAAAAGGCCTGCATTGTGGCAGACTGGTTTTGGCACCACGACAATGCACTTGCTCAATGTAGCCATCTCAGTGTGCCAATTTTTGGCAATAAAACAGCATACCTCTCTTGCCCCACGCACTTTACTCACCTGACCTTACTCCAGATGACTTCTTTTTATTTCCTCAAATGGAGAGGGACATGAAAGGACAGTGATTTGACAACATAGAAGTGAAGGAAAAACACAAGGGAGATGCTGTCAGCCATCCAAACAGATGAGCTTGAAAAATGTTTCCAAGAATGGAATTGACAAATGTATTAAGATTTGACAAATGTATTAAATGTGATGCACAGCACTTTGAAGGTAATAAGGTTGTTTTGTAAAAAAAAATTAATTACATAGCTTTGGGGAAATAATTTCATTTTTGTTTGTTTGTTTTGTTTTTGGTACACCCTCATAGGAATTTGAGGAACAACAGAACAAAACACTGCTGGCCCTGCACCATCCTCACAGTTGCCATTGTTTTGCCAATCCATCCAGCAAAGGTTTCCCTTGCCCACCTTAGCCCAACATGAGGTCTTACTCCAGGGAAGCTCCCTCCTCACAGCCTGTACAAAGCAAGCATGTCAGTAAGGGTTGTTGTGATCTGTAAGGTTCACATTGGACATTTTCAGAAGGGAATCACACCGGGCCTTTCTTCTTAGGCTGTCTCAGTCCAGAAGCTCTGTGGAAACCCGCCCACTATGAGTGACCTTGCTGTTCTCTGACATATCAATGCCCTAACTTCCAGTCTCCTAGCAATACTCAAGTCAATACAGAGTAACAAACTGACCCCTAGTAGTGGGTTTTGTGCAGAGAAAGAACTGAATAAATGCTAGTTAGTACTGGTATCAATTCAAATTGTTTTTCTCTAACTCAATGTGAACACCATGTCCTTAAAATGTAACAAAAAAAGAAAATTATTTCTAGCTATAAAAACCTATAGTAAAACTTGGTAAAACAGTACACATCAAGAGCATGAATTATGCATCTTATCTTTCACATAATTAAAAAACATCAAAGACTCTTCTCACATAATCTTCTTGCTTAGTGTAGAAATATTGTTGTTGTTTTTTAAATTGCCAGTGTAATCTAGCCACAACATTTTAGGGAATCTCTCACCCTTTGTACAATTTTGCAGAACTAATAATATCAAATACTCTGAAAATATTTTTTATTTTAATGAACTTTTCCACAACATGGTAAAACTGTTACAATACCAGATATACCTTTATCTGAAGCATCAACATGTTTTAAGATACCAAAACATAACAACACTTAGAGGGCAACAAAATAAAGCTATTTTGTAAAATAATAAATGTTTCCTTTGTCTAGGATTATTATATGTGGACTGAATATACAGACCTACTGTAATGATAAGAAGGACAAAGGGAACAAATGCAGGGCAGCTTCTACTGATGTCGTTTCAAAACAAACAATCTCAACTCCAAAGAGCACTCACTACCATTTGCTGAGTTTTTAGGCCAACTAGTGCTTGAGTCATTTTTAATTCACTCAAAATACTCAAATAATTGGGGCAAAAATGGGTAAGCAAAAGGTTGGCAGTTTGAAACCGCTCAGAGATGTCTACGGAAGCGGGTCTGGTGCTCTGCTTCCAGAAGCTCCCAACCTCGAAAACGCCTATGGAAAGTTCTACTCTTGCATGCATGGGGTCATTATGGGTCAGAACGTTAGGTAGCAGACACGTGACCAGTGTTCAACCTCTTTACATAATCAAATGTTGTTGGGGTTAAAAAATAAAGATACCGGAGGGTAGGCTAGAATAAAGGCCGGGAGAAAAAAAATAATAATAATAAAATAAAGATACCTACTCAATCCTCAAGGTTCACCTCAAAATCAGTTATTCTCATCAGCCTTTTCCTGTCACCCTCGCCTTTGTTTTCTGAACTCTGGTCTCACTGCCTGCATCCCTCATCTGGCAACTTTCTCTTTGTTATCTTTCCACTTGTGTGTCTGGTCTTTACAAAAGGCTGCTGTGGGGATGGAAAAGTTTAGTGACCTGTTGATTTTGCTTTCTGTGTAAGGATAAATTCCTTCACAAGCTATAATCTCCAGAAGACAATCTGTCAGACAATTATTTATATGTATGCACATACACCAATAAACATTTCTCAAATAAATGACTAAGTAATGTATTTATCCTCAATATCAATAACAACTTTATGGCACAGAAGTAAGAGCATGTGTCTTGCATTAAAACAGACCAGGATTCAGATAGTGACTGATATCACCAAAACACAAACCCATTGCCATCAAGTCAATTCTGACTCACGGTGACCCTAGAGAACAAGGTAGAACTGCCTACTGGGTTTTCGTGACTGTAATCTGTACAGAAGCAGGCTGCCATATCTTTCTCCCACAAGCCACTGGTGAGTTTGAACAGCTGACCTTTTGGTTAGGTGTCAAGTGCTTCAACTACTGTGCCAGCAGGGCTCCTCTGATGCCACCATACTCACTATATACCTTTGAAAAAATTAGCTAATGTCTCCAAGTCTCAGTAACTTCCCCTAACATACACTGCTATAGTAAGAAGTTAAGGAATTTAAGACAAAGACAGTCTAGCACAAAGCAAGCCATTGGTGAAACAGCACACATGAAGACCAGGAAGTATGCATTCTACCTTTCACCTAATTTACAAAGGCCAGAGACAATTATCATATCATCTTCTCCTAGTTCACACTGTCTCTTTATCAAATACTATATGCTTTTCAATTTTCCTTCAATCTTCTACAACCAAATTCATCAAACATACTATCTGACAAAGATATTTTTGCTTTTGTGCCATAGTTTTATTATAATACAGTTAACTAGTATTTTCAAAGGCCTTCAATTTTGTACTGTCCTAAATGAATTTGTTATTTTGTTTCCTCTCATGCTTATCCTCCTTAAAAAATAAAAAGTTTTTATTAATTGTAATGCTGTGTAGATTTTTATTTACTCAGGCTAAAATTATTTGGTAAAATATTTGTCCTAGAAGAAAAACAATCAACATTCTGTTCATATTCTCTACAACTGCGTGGGACAATTATATAAAGCATTTGTAAAATTTGCTCCAGTCCCAATGGCTACTTTCCATTGTAAATTCATTTTCTTTCTTTTTTTTTTTGTATATTCATTTTCATGCTATGACTTTCCAAGTTTCTTCTGACACTTCATTTATCTAAAGGTCTTCACTTGATCTTAGCCAAAAGCCGAGAAGCGATTCTAAAGGTCTTAAGCAAGATAATTGTTTGCTGAAAATCATGGCTCTAAGATTGTAAAACAATAACATATCTGTGATCAAGGGAATGTTGACAGCTATAAATGGCTTCATTAGTGGAAAAGTGGGTCTTTCCTAGGATGAAATTCCTACAAAGCATCCACTCCACAAATAGTAAATTACTACTTGCTTCCATTATGTATTCTGCTACAATAATACTAATATCACTGCTATAAGTACTTTTTCTTGTTTGTTTTTAAGGACTTCTCTACTCATAGACCTCTGGGATTTGGGCCACAGCTTCAAAAATTCAGTCCTGGTAAATTGACAAAGACAAAAAAGGGCAGCTGCAGCTGACACTGAGTTGAAGCTGACTCAAGAGGACCCCGTGTGTATCAGGGTCCAACTGCAATCAACAGACGGTGCAATAGCTGATGCTTATCAGAAGTGGAATGCCAGGTATGTCTCCCGAAGTGCCTCTAAGTAGACTCAAACCATTAACCTTTTGGTTAGCCTCTGAACACATCAACTGTTTGCACCATCCAAGGCCTCTAAAACTCAGATGTAGTTAGATTCTGGCATGGAGTCAACTGCGGCCCTCTGCACAACAGAACAAAACACTGCGCAGTCCTGTGTCACTCTGAATCCACTGCTGTGGCCACTGTGTGTCAATGCATTGCCTCAAGGACCTTCTGTCACTGCCCCTCCACTTTGCCAAGCGTGATGTCCTTCTCTAGGCACTGGTCTCTCCTGACAACATGTCCAAAGCATGGAAGACCAAGTCTTGCCATCCTTGCCTCTAAGGTACACTCTGGCCTTACTTCTAACACAGATCGGTTTGTCCTTTTAGCAGTCCGTGGTATTTTCAATATTCTTCTCCAGCCCCACAATTCAAATGCATCCATTCTTCTGCAGTCTTCCTTATTCAATGTCCAACTTTCACATGCATTTGAAGTAACTGAAAATACGATGGCTTGGGGCAGATACTCTAGTGTCAACATTACTCTGACTTAACTAATGATCTATAACTTACCTCCAGGTCCTAACAGCCTTTGTGGCGGCTAAAAAGAAGCTCTCAGACAAATTCATGATTAAGGGTTAGTTTAGGTTGTCAGCAAGTTGTAATGCCAGTGAGAAATGCCCAGGTAGCTGTTTACCAGGACACACTACAAAGTTTCAGTTCTACTAATAAATGCCCAAAGGTGCATACCACTCTGTTGTAAGCTTCAACCCAAAGGCACTTGGCTCCACTTTATTTTTGTTTGTATGCCAGGAGTATTGCTTAGGATAAACTCTTGAGGACAGCACTCCTTCATCTGGTGGTAAAATGTGATAGCGTATTTCATTTATTAGTCATAATTTTTTTTAACATTTTATTAGGGGCTCATACAACTGTTATCCCAATCCATACACACATCAATTGTGCAAAGCACATTTGTACATCGTTTCTCAAAACATTTTCTCTCCACTTAAACCCCCGACATTAGGTCCTCATTTTCCCCCTCCCTCCCCGCTCCCCCTTCCTCATGAGCCCTCGATAGTTTATAAATGGGTATTTTGTCATATCTTGCCCTGTCCGACGTCTCCCCTCACCACCTTTCGGCTGTCTGTCCCCCAGGGAGGAGGTCACACACATTTCCATGTAATCGGTTCCCTCTTTCCTACCCATTCTCCCTTCACCCTCCCCGTTTTGCCACTCACACCACTGGTCCTATAGGGCTCATCCATCCAGGATTCCCTGTATTTTCAGTTCCTATCCGCACCAGTGTACCTCCTCTGGTCTAGCTAGACTTGCAAGATCGAATTCGAGTCATGGTAGTGGGAGCGGGGAGGAACCATTTAGGAACTAGAGGAAAGTTGTATTTCTCATCATCGTTACATCGCACCCTGACTGGCTCATCTCCTCCCCGAGACCCCTCTGCAAGGGGATCTCCAGTGGCCTACTAATGGGCTTTGGATCTCCACTCCGCACTCCCCCCATCATTCACTTTGGTAAGATTTTTTGTTCTGATGATGCCTTACACCTGATCCCTTCGACACCTCGTGGTTGCATAGGCTGGTGTGTTTCTTCCATGTGGGCTTTGTTGCTTCTGAGCTTGATGGCCGCTTGATTACCTTCAAGCCTTTAAGACCCCAGACGCTATACTTTTTTGATAGCCGGGCACCATCAGCTTTCTTCGCCACATCTGCTTATGCACCCATTTGTCTTCAGTGATCCGTTCGACACCTCGTGATCACACAGGTTGATATGTTGTTCCAAGTGGGCTTTGTTGCTTCTGAGCCGCTTGTTTACCGAGTCATAATTTTTATTACTCAAATTTAAATGAATGTATTTCTTTTCAGACTTGTGTTAATCTACTGTCTGTTAGGTTGTGTTTGTTACAGAACTTTTATCAAAGAATGCAAGAAATGAAGGATCTTAAAGAATGAAGCTAAAAAAAAAGAAGGGAGCTATGTTCTTTAGGAATCCTTAAGCGTTTCTTAGAAAGATAAGAGTAATTTATAGCTCAGATATATATGGAAAGTGCCTAATTATAGTGGACACAAGCATTGGCCTTGGAGTCATAAGATAAGGATTTAAATTCCAGATGTAAGGGTCAACCACAGAGTAGCCTTGGGCGAATCACTTTTGGCCTCCAACCATGGTTAACATTTTAGTAAAATGACAAATCTACTTGACATACCTATTTTTCCTAAGATTGTGCAGGGAATAAAAATGAGAGTATACTGTAAATTGAAATTGGTATACAATGAAAGCAGTGGTCTCCTACTGTGGTGTGGAATCACCTGGGGAGTCCCTTAAAACATACTGATCTCCATGCCTAAGCACCATGAGTTTCTGATGAATGTGATTTGGGATGTAGCTCTGGCATTACAATTTTAAAATGCTTCTCATGTGGACCTGCAGCATAGTCAGGGTTAAAACCAAGCCCCACATCAAACCCACTGCTGTAAGGCTGATTCCAACTCCCAGTGACCTTCTACAGGGCTTCGGAGGCCGTCAATCTCTACAGGAGCAAACACACTCATTTTACTTCTGCAAACCGAATGTTCAGAATGTAAGTTCTATATCCTTCTCTGGATTTGGATTTAATTGTTCACAATCCTTGGATCACATAGGCTGGTGTGTTACTTCCATGTGGACTTCACAGCACAAAGAGCTCTCTGCATGGTTTACAATGCACCTGGGTGCACCTTTCCCCACGCTTACGCAAACTTCATGCTGAGCAAATCATCTAAGAAGCTAGAGCATCTGTTTTTATCTATACATATATCAAAATTTGCATTTTTTCTGGATTTTTCTAAATGAAATCTGTCTAGTTTATTGTTGGTGCTAATATTTATACACAAGAATCATCAATGATAAATGAATATATGCAAGAGAAAGGGGAATAGGGGAGTACTTAGACAATTTCTGTTATTAAGAGTTCTAGAAACCAGCACAAACTGGCATTCAGAAAAAAGGAGAAGGCATACTCAGTAAACTATATTAATCAGCAATAAAACTATCAGTTAAGTTTTGGAGGCAGAAATTTCGAGATAAATATATAAGAATATAAAACTATTCACCTGTGTGTAACTGCAAACAGCATTCCCTGGAGAGCCATCCTGCTGTATATAAAATGAGCCCTCTGAGAAGCAGGAGGAGGGATCTCAATAGCTTCCTATTTCACTTTCCCACTTTTTTTGAAGCCCCTTTGCATTCTCAGCAACAACAAAATAAATGCAAAAATAATAGCAAATGTTGGCAAGGATGTGGAGAAATCTCATACAATGCTGGCAGAAATTGTAAAACAGTACAGCAACTTTGAAAATAGTCTGGTAGTTCCTGAACTGTTCAGACATAGTTCTTAGTGTTATTGCTGCTGTTGGTTGCTTAGAGTCAGCTCCAACTCATAATGACCTCATATATAACAGAATAGAAGGCTGCCCAGTCCTGTGCCATCTTCATTTGGGTCCCTATGTGCAATATGATGGATATATCCTTTTCTAGATAATGTGTCCAAAGTAAACTAGCCAAAGTCTCACCATCCTCACATGTAAGAAGTGTTCTGGTTAAAAGACCCCTTATAATTCAGAGAAATAAATTATTCTTCTGTCTTCTTTTTTTTTCTTTCTTTTGTTTTCAAATTTTCTCAGGCAGGTGATTGAAAAGACTGCTGCTTGAGTAAGGCACACCTTAGTTATCCAAGTGATATACTTGCTTTTTAAAGAGGTCTGTATGTCCCAGCACGTCTCCCCAGTAAACCTTGAAAATGTTAGGTTAAGTGAAGGAAGGGCAAAGAACAACATATTTATGAGTCAGTCGCTATTAAGTGTCTAGTACTGGCACACCTACAAAAGCAGAAAGTAGCTTAGTGGTTGTCTATGGGTTTGGGAAGGGAAGTAGAGTGGAAATTGAGATTAACTGCTAATGGATATGGGGTTTCTTTTAGGGTAATGAAATCTTACAAAACTGATAGTGGGAAAAAAAACAACTGATTGTGCCCCCTCCCTGGGGGACGGAGAACAGAAAAGTGGGTGAAGGGAGATGTCGGACAGTGTAAGATATGATAAAATAATAATAATTTATAAATTATCCAGGGTTCATGGAGTGAAGGTGGGGAGGGAAGGGAAAAAATGAGGAGCTGATACCAAGGGCTCAAGTAGAAAGCAAATTTTTGAGAATGATGATGGCAACAAATGTACAAATGTGCTTGACACGATGGATGGGTGGATGGATGGATGGATGGATGGATGGATGGATGGATTGTGATAAAAGTTGTACAAGCCCCCAATAAAATAATTTTTTTAAAATTTATTGTGGTGATAGTGTCACAATTCTATACACATACCAAAAAACACTGAATTTAAATGGATAAATTGCATAGTACATGAATAAAGTTGCTTTTTTTAAAAGTTACCAGAAAAGTGTTTTGAGTAGAGATATTAATGGGGTTTTCTGTTTATATTTTAATTTTTCTAATATAAAAATGGCTATATAACATAACTAAAACTTTGATTGCAAAAAAAAACCAATATAAGAGAAGATAACAGATCTAAACAATTTGTTAGGGTGCAAGAAAGTTTTACAGGGGGAATCCCGTCCTGTTCTGATATTTGAAAATTCAAAAATCAAGGAAAATATAGTATATAAAGTGTTCTGACAGAGAAATGCACAAAATGCAAGCAAGTGCAGAGAGGCATATCCTGGCTAGAACAGTAAGAGGAAGTAAAAGGAGAAGGAAGAAATTGTCAAAGTTTCTCAAAGAAGGTAGCAACTAAATTCAATAATTAACAACCAATGGGAGAAATAGAAAAGATCAGTCTAGACCAGAGGTTGGCAAACTGCAGCTCTCAAGCCATATGTGGCACTGCTACATGTGGCTCTGAAAAAACTTAAGAGGATATTATTTAGATAATGGGGCTCCAGTGGTGTAGGGGTTATGAGTTGGGTTGTGATCTGCATGGTTGGCAGTTCAAACCACTCTCAACTCCATGGGAGAAAGACTGGGCTTTCTACTCCCTTAAACAGTGGCAATCTCAGAAACTCACAGGGGGTCACTATAAGTTAGTGCTGACTCAATGGCAGAGAGAGAGTGAGATTCAGATACTGGTAATTCCATTTGTCTGTAAAAATACATTTATAAAAAAATACATTTACAGCTCTGGAATAATTTTTATATTGTTATGAGGAACAGGACTGAATCGCCTGACTCAAAAGTTTCCAGACTCCTGATCTAAACCGAGGAAGCTGCAACTGTGAAATCAAGGCATGAAGCCTTGATCCCTTAGGAGAATAGTAAGAGTTCACCATCGCTCAGGTTTACTTATTTGCCTGTTATCAGCTACTCACACAATTTCCTAAAGTCTTTGAATTTCTCCAATAGTTCCCAACCTCATGACCCATATGTCAGTTATATAATCTACCATCAACTTGAGCTAAGAGGTGAAGTCTGAGATTGCAACTCTCAATCAGGCCATAGCCAATGAGGCCTCTTTGTAGGCATGGCCTTCTCCTGAGGCTTCTGAGAACTCCTGTCTTCCTCCCTGGAGGAGGGACACATACTCTCCCTGCGAGACATTCCCGTTGACAAGACACATGGAGCTATGCTGATGGAGCCAGAGCCCTGGAGCTGGAGGAGCCACATGGAGACCCATGCCAGCACTGAGATGCTTCCACCACCACTGGATCCACAAGACTATCCACCCACTGGCCTGTGATCTTCCTGCATGCAGCATCACTGCAAGTGTTGCATGAGTCTGAAGAGAAATTTATAGACTGGTATCAGATACATGGGCTAATATCGAACTTAAGGACTTGATCTGGACTGGGCTAGGATGTTTTCTTAATATACAATTGCTCTTTATATAAAGCTTTTTCCTATACACATGAGTGTCTTTGGATTTGTTTCTCTAGCCAACCCAGACTAACACAACCTACAAGTATAAATAACCCTTGGAAAGCACAGTAATTTCTTTTACAATATTTACTGAAAATAAACAATCTCTGGCGAGCCTCTGGTTCCACAAAAGTGGACTACTTGCCAAAAGGTTGGCAGTTCAAACCCATCCAGGAACACCTTAGAACATAGGCCTGATTATCTCCTTCTGAAAAGTCACAGCCATGAAAAACTCTGCTACTCTGCAGCACATGGGGTCACCATAAGTTGGAATTGAATCAGCAGTAACTGGTTTTAGGGAATCTCTATGTAACATACACAAAAAGAGACAGGTTATCCATTCCATTTTAGGTTGTGAGTCTGATGTAACTTAAGGATTATATTGTACTCCCCCAAAATAATGTGTTGCAATCCTAACCCTAATACCGGTGATGTAATAAGTCTCAGGCCATAATGCAATTTCATGCAATATAATCCAACAATCAGGTCACACCAGGTTGAATCCTAAACGGCTACATTAGGTGAAAGCAGCACAGACACCCCGAGGAAGGCAGATACCATGTGCGAAGCTCCAGGATCCTACAACATGGAAGGAACTGACCTAACCAGGACCTGGACTTGGAGTTTTCACCTCCAGAACAATGAGAAAATAACTATCTATTCTTGAAAGCCAGCGTTGTGGTATTTGTATTACAGCAGCACTTGGATGAGGGTGAGTGGGGGATCTAATTGTTCTGCTTAATCATTAGTAGGAAAAAATAAAACTCTTTGCAAGGGAGTAAAAAGAAAGGGATAGGACAGATTTCAGAAATCATATCTTTAGCTCAATTACATAAATTCTATGAGTTCAGAATCTGGATGTTCTGTTTCAAGTACCAGTCATGCTTCCTCATAATAAAATGGTATCGTTATTTGTCCAGATTCAAATCACACAGGAAATATCATACACCACCAACTAAAAGCAAAGATGAGCACATGATTATCCAGAACTTATCTTTCTTTTAAAAGTAACAGAAAAGAGCACATGATGCTTATTTAGCTGTGCTTTGGTACATGAATATGTTATGACCATGTTTCTAGGTAACAGCAGAGTTGTGCCAAGGCTGGACCATGGGTAGCAAACAGGTACAAATACAAACACGTCCCCTTCTCATAGTTTGGCATGTACACATTTCTTCTTGGGCTGAGTTCTAACAGCAGCTCAGTCAATGCTAGGTTTTATGGCCAATAGATAAGAAATGGAATAGCTCCTGAAGCACAGTCCTGGCATCATTCATCCAGGAAACAGATCTAAAATCAGGCTAGTGAACCTTAGATCTATCTCACAGAAGTAGATTGCTGTTTGGCCTCTATCTAGTGCCTAGCCATCCAGGAGGCACGTGGAAAGTAAAGTTAATTGTCATCACATGATTTCAGGTCAGAAATTAGGCAGGAAGGCATCCCTTTAGACCACAGACACAAAGTAATACCCTATGCCTTGCAAACCAGATGACCAACTTAAAAGTTACTCAATTGTTTTAGTCTTTAGAAAAGTTTTGTTTCAATGTGACTACCTCCTTCCTCAGCAAGGGGGAACTGATTTGGTGGAAGGGAGTTATTTGAGCCAGAGTATTTTAAATTTTGGAGAGAAAGGTTGGAGCTTTCTCTTAAAAAGTAAGAGGCTTATCCAGCTGAGAAGCATCAAAGCCCACATGGAAGAAGCACACCAGCCTGTCTGACCACGAGGTGCAGAAGGGACCAATTATCAGACATCAAAGAACTAAAACTCAGATCAGTGGGTGCCCACCTTCCTGATACAATCACTGAAGACAAATGTGTGCATAGTGAAGAAAGCTGATGGTGCCTGGCTATCAAAAGATATAACGTCTGGGGTCTTAAAGGCTTGAAGATAAACAAGCGGCCAACTAGCTCAGAAGCAACAAAGCCCACATGGAAGAAACACACCAGCATGTGTGACCACGAACTGTCGAAGGGATTGGGTGTCAGGCATCAAGGAACAAGAAATCATGTCATTGTAAAGGTGGGTGAGTGCAGAGTGGAGACTCAGAGTCCATCGGTGGGCAACCGAACACCCCCTGGCTGAAGGGATGTGGGGAGGAGACGAGCTAATCAGGGTGCTGGGTAGCAGCGATGAACCATATAACTTTCCTCTAGTTCTTGAATGCTTCCTCCCCCCCAATATCATGGTCCCAATTCTGCCTTGCAAATCTGGCTAGACCAGAGGATGTACATTGGTACAGATGGCAACTTGAAACACAGGAAATCCAGGACGGATGACTCCTTCAGGACCAGTGGTGAGAGGGGCGATGCCTGGAGGGTGGGGGGAATGTGGGGTGGAAGAGGGGAATCAATTACAAGAATCTAGGTATGGCCTCCTCCCTGGGGGATGGACAGCAGAGAAGAGGGCGGGGGGAGACGTCAGACAGTGTAACTTATGACAACACTATAATAATTTATGAATTATGAAGGGTTCATGGGGGAGGGAGGAAGGAAGGGGAATATGAGCAAATGATATTACGGGCTGAAATGGAAGGCAGGTGTTTTGAGATAGATGAGGGCAACAAATGTACACATGTGCTTGACACAATGGATGTATATATGGACTGTGATGGGAATTGTACGAGCCCCCAATAAAACAATTAAAAAAAAAAAAAAGTAAGAGGCTTTTCTTCCATTGTCAACCTGGGAGGGCTGGGATTTTAAGAGAGCTACAAAGTTTCTATACAAATTTGTAGGTGAAAATTAAGTGGGACAAAGTTAGGTACCACAGTTACGAGTCATTAATTTTCAGTAATGTTTGAGATGCTTGAACAAGTATGTATTACTACATTAAAACCCAAGGTCATCATGTCCACTCCAATCTATTAAAACATTAAATAAACTATAAAAACTAGACAGATCAAAAGAAGAACAAAATGATAAACCAGAACCAAGAGAGTTATACATCAAAATCGTATAAGAAGGCATACAGTTTCTAAATCAATTAGAAAGAAGAGGAATTCATGAGCCAAGCAGGCAGGATCAGAAAGCAGGTCTATGTGGAAGTAAAATTAAGACAGGAGTACAACAGGAAGCACAATTTGTAGACAGAGGAGACCAGATTACCAATCTCAAACCAAAGGTAAGGAATCTGATTCCAAGAAAGGCAGGAGCTCTTCCAAAGGCGGTGCTCCCGTGGAGGCCTGCAGCTTTGACTTTGTGTCATTAGCACACCCTCGATTTCGAATACCCTCGATGTTTAGGCCATAAAAAAGGGACTGTGTACCCCTCTAAAGGCCTACTTCTCTATTAGGGCATCTTGATAAGCACGATGCCCATCCCCACAATTTCCTACACAGCTATGTAAAACTAAAGCACTTTTAAGTTATTTGTTGAAAGTATTAAATATCACTTTGATTGCCATTATTCTTACTCTCTAAGCGAAACATACCCTTACAAAATTAAAATTACTTATATGACTTCTCACTAGCTTTTATTCTATGGCTTATTGGCCTTTTATTTAAAAAACAAAAGCTCTCCCATCCTCCTCAATTAGAAGGCTTACGAACAGAAACACTGGTTTAGAGTCCATTTCAACTCACAGTCACCCTACAGAGGATTTCTGAAACTGTCAACCATTATAAGCGCAAACAGCATCTTGCTCCTGCAGAGTGGCCGGTAGGTTTGAACTGCCAACTTGTTAGCGGCCCTAACCCACAGCAACAACACCAGAACTCCTTTGAAAGCTAAAGAAAACAGAACAAAAACCAACACACTGGAAGGGGTAAAACAAAAATTAATCTTAAGGAATGAGTAACGTGTTAACAATTCACTGTTGCAAAATAACCGTTTTAACATAAAATGAAATTATATAGGCTTATCCATTTTTAAAGAAGACCTGATAGAGAATAAGTTACTCTGAGTTGCTAACCACAAGGTCAGAAGTTCTAATTTACCAGATGCTCTGATGGAGAAAATGAGGCTCTCTATCCTACAGCATTTCTATAGTCAGAATTGACTTGATGGCAGTAGGTTTTATTTTTTAATAATGTCACAGATTGTAAAATGCTACAATTTTATAAAACTTGAAGACTCACTTCAAGTTTGGGTCCTATGTACCTGTGAAGGTCCACTAGTGACTGACCCTATCTATGAAGCTGTGTTTTCCAGAGTGAGTCTTTGTCTCTGGGGAACATTGGAAGGACTGAGGAGGGCTGCAAAAGCAGATACCTTATACATGATCCTGGATTATGGGCTAATGTACAAAAGTGTTTCATTGACAGTGGGGCACTAAGGAATGTTTTTTCCCCTGAAACATGGGAAATAAGCTAAGTAAGTTTGGGAACCTATTCTTTCAAACGAGATTTAAAAGTATGGATCACAACCATATGAAATTTCATTGCTGTCTCTGACTTCATGAATTCTTAGTACTGTGTGTCCCTGTATGGCACAAATGGTGAGCTATTAACCAAGATGTTGGCAATCTGAGGCCCCTCAGAAGAAAGGCCTGGCACTGTACTTCTAAAAGATTGCAGCCATTGAAAGCCCCATGTTACATGTGGTGTCAATGAGTCATAACTGGCTGAACCACACAAGGTTTGGGTTTGGTGGTGGGTTTTGTGTATACATATGTTGCATTGTTTTTAAACAATGTGGCAGATTATAAGATGCTACAAATTGTCAAAAGTCACAGTTATAATCTAAGTTTTAAATTTAAGAAACTGAAAAAGTACCTATATACTGGAGTATAAGCCAACCCAAATATCCACCAAGGCACCTAATTTTACCACAAAAACTGCATTAAAAATATGCTGAAAAACTCAGCTTATACTCGAGTATATATGGTAATTTGTTTCTGAAAGAATAGCTAAAACCTTTTAAATTATCAACTTGCATAGTTTATCTCATAATTCATACAAAAGATTTGACACTGATAAGGGGGGAAATGTCTTTCACATCAATTATGAGTCCAGACTCATTTGCTATACAAAACAACAATAGTCATATTTTCCAACAGAATAATATTTTCAAAAGCAGGCTCATCTTCCTGGATGCCAAAATTATCCTGTGGAAAACTTTGTAACTTCCTAGGGAGCAGGGCTTTTTGGCTTTGTTTTTATTTATTTATATTGATTATTCACAAAGTACAAAATAGCAGCCAAAAAGGTGACTGGTTTGTGAACACAGTTAAAAAGAAATCTGTTTACCCACTCTAGCATAATCTTCATTTATGCCTTTCTAAACTTTCTTTCCTGATCTCCATATCTCAGACAAATTGAGGCTCTCTCGTTGTGTATTACTATGGTTTTAATGAAAATGGCATGCATTACATTGGGTGCAACAACCTATAATGTAAATTAACCTAGAACGGGAAAATAAAATTCCGACTCCAAAGTTACTTTGTAAAGTTGATTTAAGTCCCTTAGGTCCCCATCATGATTCCTCATGGACATCAAGTTCTTCTGACTCACAGCAACCCCCGTGGGTTTCTGGAGCTGTACTGTCTACAGCAGTAGAAAGGCCAATCTTTATCCCATGGAGCCGCTGGTGGTTTTAAACATCCAACCATGAAGATTGGTCGCAGCCCACTAACCACTAAGCCACCAGAGCACCTATTTAGATACTCCAAAACTCCAAACTCACTGCCATGGAGTAGATTCCAACTCATAGTGACCCTATAGGACAGGGTAGAACTGTCCCTATGAGTTTCCTTTATGGGAGTAGAAAGGCCCATCTTCCTCCCAAGGAGCGACTGGTGGTTTTGAACTGCGAACCTTGTGGTTACCAGTCCAACACATGCAGAGAAGGATAATTTTCTTTGAACTCAGAACTCACACATGTGTCTGTATCTGTTAGAAACCCAGTCTTCTGTATGGTCACACAACTAACCAAAAGTAGGTTTTTTGGTTTGTTTTTCTTTTGTTTTCTAATGAAATGGCAAGGGGTTCCAAAAAGAGAAAGAAATCTTGAAAGCAAAGGACAAAGTAGGAGGGCTCATAATTCCCTGATTTCAAACATACTACAAAATTACCAAAACAGCCCGCTAGGGATATTAATAGTAGGCATATAGGGCAGTGGGATAGAATCGAAGGCCCGGAAATAAATCCATATATCTACAGTACACTGATAAAGCCAATCGATGGAGAAAAATACTCTCTTTAATAAATGATGCAAGGACAACTGGATCCACATGCGGAGGAATTCAAAGCTGGCCCAATACCTGACACCATATAAGAAAATTAACCTGAAATTGACTAAAACCATAAAACACTTAGAAGAAAACAAACGGTTACTGTTTCAGGACATAGTTTTTAACTATGTACAAAATTGTTTAACTAAAGTATAAAAAATGGCCTAGGGGCAAGGTTGTCTGCCCTCCTCTAAAGTCACATGTCTATGGAGACTGACATCCTCAGAAACCCAAAGGTGCTACAACTCTATTCTGTCCTATAGAATCACTGTAAGTCTGAGTTCACTCAATGGCAGTGATCTTGTCTTTTATTTTGGCAAATCAAATAACTAGAATACTGTGAAACCAAATTTACATTAAAAAGACATTTTACTTTTATCTCAAGAGAAGCCCCAGTAGTGTTGTCTGGTAAGCTAAACAAAAGGTCGGCTCAAACCCACCAGCTGCTCCTCTGGAAAAAGATGAGGCTATCTGCTCCCATAAAGATTTAGTCTTGGAAACCCTTATAGGGTCACCATCATTCCGAATCTACTTTGTAGCAATGGGTTTGGTTTTGGGGGTCTAACCAAACACTGTCATCACGTTTATTCCGATTCATAGTAATCCTATAGGACAAAGTGGAATGTGCCCCTGTTGGTCGCCGACTGTTAACTCTTTATGGGAATAAAAAGCCTCACTTTTCTCCTGTGGAGTGGTTGGTGGTTCTGATCCACTGACCTTGTGGTTAGCAGCCAATACACAACCATTACACCACCAGGGCTCCAAGACAGACACCCCATACACTCTTTATCACAGCTAAAATAAAATGCTCAATAATAAAAATAAAACGGAATCAAGGCTAACAATATAAAGTGCAGGCAGGAATGGAGAATAACTGGAATTCTCATATACCACTTGAACCATGTAAAATGTTATCTACAATTTGGAAGATACTTTTGGAAATTTCTCAGAAAACCAAACAGGGCACTTCTCATATGCCTAGCACTTTTTCTCGTAAGTGCTTATCTAAGAGAAGTTAAAATATATATGAATGATCAAGGATTGGTGTATAAATATCCACAACTAATTTGTTTATAATAGCTCCAAACTGGACATTCAAATGTCCACCAACTGGTAAATGAACAAGCCAACTGTATTATAGTATTTATGTGTGTGTGAAGGGGGGTAGTGTATAGTGTGTGTGTGTATGAA
Organism: Echinops telfairi; assembly: GCF_000313985.2. NCBI lineage: Eukaryota > Metazoa > Chordata > Mammalia > Afrosoricida > Tenrecidae > Echinops > Echinops telfairi. The sequence continues at coordinate 42,102,523 of NW_022103958.1, read as the reverse complement.
AAACAACTGTATTATAGTGGGGGGGGACAAGTATATTATTGTGGGTGGGTGGGGAACACCTGTATTATAGTGTATGGGGGGAGGGAAACAACTGTATTATAGTGTGGGAGGGACAACAACTGTATTATAGTGTGGGGAGTACAACAACTACCCTGTTTCCCAGAAAGTGAGACATTCTACGAAATAAGACCTACTTACAGTTTTGCCTCTCACTGAAATATAAGGCAGCCCCCCGAAAATAAGGGTTTGGATTGTTATGATGATGCTCCAGAAGATGATGACATAACTGTCACTGAATAAATGAGTAAATGTACCATAGATTGTTGTACATGGAAATAATGGTAGTAACAAGAAATTCTTGATACTGTAGGATTCAGTTTGTCTGGTTATGCTGGTTTGTGATGACAACTACTACCATACTGTATACAGGTAATAAATTTCCTTTTTTGTTGTTAAACAATAAATGTATACCGTATTCTTCTTCATGGAAAAATAACACATCCCCTGAAAATAAGACCTAGCGCATCTTTGGGAGCAAAAATTAATATAAAACACTGTCTTATTTTTGGGGAAACAGAGTATTATAGTGTGTGTGGGGACAACTGAATTACAGTGGGGGAGGGAACAACTGGTGGTATGCAACACGGACAGATCCCAAAAATATTAGACAAAATTATAAAAGCCAGACATAAAAGACCATAAAATTCCATTTTATGATTATAAAGCATTACACAAAATGAAAGAAGCCAGACATAAGAAACTAAGATTCCATGTACAGTGAACCCTCGTTTATCGCGGTTAATCGGTTCTAGACCCTACCGTGATAAATGAAATTCCGCGAAGTAGGATTCCTTATTTGTAAATCAAATATTTTCGTAGTTAGAGCATAGAGGACAAGAAAAAACACCCTTTAGTCACCATCACACTCGTATTACCCAATTTATTAAACGAAAAAGGGAAAATGCAGTAAAACATTTTGGACGTTACAATTATCATTTATTATTTATTATATTATGAAGTACAACGGATGGAGCGAACGGAAGACTCATTCAAGTCGAAATGGCGTGCAACCTCCACGATTTTCTTGCCATCTTTGATCATATCCAAAAGTTTTACCTTTTCCTATGGATGGTGAGCATCTTCCTCTGGCGCTTATTTTTATTGTCAGAAGGCTTAGAAGAAGCAGCTCGTTTAGGAGCCATCATAGGGCTTAGATAAAATTTCTTAAAAATCGCAAACAATTACAGTACACTGTACAAAAGCAAAAATGCATCTGATACATAGCTCCGATACGTAGCGATGCAGACAGAAGCGTGTACAGTATGAGCCAATCAGTGGCAGTAATGACAGAGCATGCGCTGTTATGCAAAAACCGTATAGAGTGAAGCTGCGGAAGTCGAAACGCGAAGTGGCGAGGGTTCACTGTATATGACCTTCTAGAAAAGTTAACGGTGTAAAGGCAGAAATAAGATGAAGCATAGCAAGAGGTTCGGGGAGAATGGAGTACCAGGGGACTCAAAGAGCAAGGCTTTGGAGGCAAGGACACACGCTGTGTCTGGTCACTACACTAATGTACACTTTTACCAAACTATTCACGTAAAGGGGTAAATGTTAATGAATGCAAGTTATAACTCAAAAAAACACCCAAACTCAAAAATACTTATCTCAAGCAAAGAAAGAGAGAGATGCATTTCACCATCAAGATTCTGTGTTTTACACCAACTTCTGGGCTTTGTCACTAAGGAGAAAAACCACATCTTCCCGCCCCTGATGCAGTTAGGGGAAGGAGTGGTGCTGAGACAGGCAGGAATCCCCGTGGCAGAGAACCAACTGGGTGTTCTGAATCTGAGTCTGTGAGGTGGGGGCTCAAGCAAAGGGGCAAGCTGGCATGGGGTGTGTGAGTAAGGACATCTTTCTCTTCCCTGTGTGGAAAGTCAGTGCTGAGGGGGGTGAGATGTGTGCCCGCAGACAGTGGGGAGGCCCATCTTGGGAGTCAGAGCAGGGTGGGCCATGCTACGGTGGACTATTACATCCTATATTTTCACAGGGTGGGGTGTTGAGGGTGGAGTCCAGTGAGGAATCTGCTCTACAGCAAGCAGAAGAGGAATCTGGGGGAGGGGAGCAGAGAGAGAAAAGATTCCATTCAGGATAATGGGAGCCAGAGTTCACACTCTGAGTGGAAGAAAGTCCTGATCAGTCCTGACCCATGGCAGTCCCAGGCGAACTGCTTGATCCGGTTTGCTATATTATAGTGTGTGGGTGGGGGGAACAACAGGGGTGCCTCTGGAAAAACCACCAATCTTCAGCAGCAACCAATTGCACCATGGGATTTTTTTTTTACCATGGAATATTATAAATAAGAAAAGACACTGGAGTATCGGGTTGAAAACGGAAGTACCGGGTATAAACTCAAGCTTTTTAGCATGTACATACATGCCAGCAGCCCGAGTGGCACAATGGGTCATGCACCAGACTACAAACCACAAGGTCAGCAGTTCAAACCCAGTAGCCATTCCAGGGGAGAAAGATGAAGCTTTATGATCCCGTAAAGTTTTAAAGCCTCAGATCCACAGGGCCAGTTCTAATCTGTCCTTTAAGGTCACTATTATTCAGAATGGACTCGATAGCAGTGCGTGAGTTAAATATATGCCAAAACCCATTACTCTTTGCCATCAAGTCAATTCCAATTGCTGGTGACACCACAGGACAAAAGACCTGTCCCGTCGTGTTTCCACGACTGTCATTTTCACACACACAAGCTGCCCTATCTTTCTCCCGCAGAGCAGCTGGACAGTTCAGTGTCTTCCTTTAAGTTAGCAGCCGAGTGCTTGCCACCATGTCACCCACCAAAACCCCAACCAAATCACTGCCACTGAGTCAATGCCGACCCACAGTGACCCTACAGGGCAGGATGGAACTGCCCCTGTGAGTTTTCAAAATCGCAACTCGTTACGGCAGTAAAAAGCCTAACCTTTCTCTCAAGGAGTGTCTGATGGGTTCAAAATGCTGACCTTGAAGCTAGCAGCCCAACTGTAATGACCACCCCACCACAGGGCTCCTTAATCTATATATGCATATTAAAAAATAAATATATATGTAGACGTAAATGTGCATGTGTGTGTGTATACATGTATACTGCAGTGCTAGACATTAAGAAGGCTTAGTGACACTAACAGTGCTGCTGTCCAACAGCAGTGGACACTTGAACTTCTCAATATGAATTAAAAAAAATGCCTGCCATCCAGTCGATTCTGACTACTCACTCACTCACTCGCTCACTCACTCGCTCACTCACTCACTGCCATGAAGTTGATTCCGACTCAAAGTGACCCTGTAAGACAGGGTAAAACTGCCCCTGTAAGTGTCTATGACTGTAACTCTTTACTAGAGTAGAAAGTCCCATCTTTCTCCCTTGGAGTGGCTGGTGGTTTCAAACTGCTGATTTACGATTAGCAGTCCAATGTAAAATCACTATGCCCCCAGGGCTCCCTATTCTGACTCACATTGACCCTATCAGACAGAGCAGAACTGCCCCTGTAGGTTTCTACAACTGCAACTCTTTATGGGAGTAGAAAGCCTCATCTTTCTCCTAACACCTTGCATTTCAAAGCCCACCATGTAGCTTCTAACACCTTGCATTTCACAGCCCACCATGTAGCTCGCTATGCCACCATAGAAACCAGGGCTCCCTAGAGAAACGGTGGGTTCCAGGCCCAAAACAAGGAAAGTACCAAACAAGCTGAGAACATTATTGTATGCCAAAAAGTAAAGACATGCTCAAAGGTGGATGGAGACATGCCAGAAAGACACAGAAACCAGCTGAGTGGACTCTTGGTGATCAAATGAAATACACAGCAACAGAAAATCATCCACTGGAAAAACAGAAAGTCAGGGATCCATATAGCTGTAAACGAGTAAATACATTCACTCAAAGTATGATGAGGAATAAGATATTTATGTAGTTTCAATGTACTCCTCCAAAAATAACTAGTTATTATTAATTAGCTTCCATGGAGTCCATTTCAACTCTTTTTTTTTTAATTAAACCACACGGTCATCAAGTGGATTCCAACTCACAGCAACCCCATACAACAGAACAGAACTGCCCCTGTGGTTTTCCAAGACTTTATGCGAACAGCCAGCCTCATCTTTATCCTGGGTAGTGGCTGTGGGTTCGAACTGTTGACCTTGCAGTCAGCAGCTCCATACATAGCCCACTATGCCACCAGAGTTCTTTTGACTTATAAAAGCAAAAAAACAAAAACAAATTCCCTGCTGCCAAGTCAATTCTAATTTAGAGACCCTATAGAGCAGGGTATAACTGTGTTTCCGAGACTATAACTCTGTCCAGGAGTAGAAAGACCCCTCTTTCTCTCAAGCAGTAGCTAGTAATTTTGAACTGCTGACTTTGAGGCTAGTAGCTCAATGCATAACCACAGCACCACAAGTATTCAATGTTAATGGGCCAAACTGAAATCACACACTATCTGAAAAGAAGCAATTAGGACAGAGCATCACTTCTGTGGCATTCCTGCCCAAATGCATACCCTGGATCTAATCATGAGGGAATAGATGATCCCAAACTGAGGGGTACTCTATAGATTAACTCATCTGTCATCTTCAAGTGTTAACATAATAAAAATCAAGAGAAGATGGAGAAAATGTTCCAGATTGGAGAAGACGAGAGAGACATAACAAAAGGCCACCTAAAATTCTGCACTGGACCTCCAATAGAGATTAATGGCGAAATCGGCAAACGCTTGTATGAGTCTGAGAATTAGATGGAGCATGTGCCAGTGCTAATTTCTTGATTCTGATAATCACATTGTGATCTCGTAGGAGAATATCCTTGTTTGTAGAAAGTGTACACCAAAGCATTATGGGGTAACAAGCATCAGGTCAGCAACTTCCTCTCAGATGCTTGAGGGGGGAAAAATGTCCTTGGTACTGTACTTGCAACTGTTTTGTAAGTTTGTGATTATTTCTCTTTTTTTAAAGTGGGAAGAAGCAGCATGTTACTAAAAATGAAACAAGTGTGCCTGTTTAGCTAAAAATACCGTAAATGGTGTGGTTCTCTACACTGCCAATCTTCACAAGAAAGCGACCATACGAACACTATGCAAAAGTACTAGAAAATAATATAAAAATTTAAAG
>NW_022103958.1:42095447-42097269 GCF_000313985.2 Echinops telfairi | reverse complement strand
GGGGGGGGGGGCATTTTGAAAGTCTGACGGTGCTGTGTTGGCTGCTAACTGAAAAAGCTAACATTTCAAATCCACCAGGTCCTCTAAGACTGAAAGATGAGACTCTCTGCTGGCCCTCAAGATTTAGTTTTAGCATCCCCTCACAGAAGGGTCTCCAGGAGACGAGCCAGTCCAGGTGCAGTGTAGCACAAATGAAACACATCTTTCCTCTCATTCTTTAATGCTTCCTTCCCCCCACTATCATGATCCCAATTCCACCTTACAAATCCGGCTAGACCAGAGGATGTACACTGGTACAGATAGGAACTGGAAACACAGGGAATCCAGGGCAGATTAACCCAAGACCAGTGGTGAGAATGGTGATATGGGAGGGTGGAGGGAAGGTGGGGTAGAAAGGGGGAACCTATTACAAGAATCCACATATAACCTTCTCCCTGGGGACAGACAACAGAAAAGTTGGTGAAGGGAAACGTCTGACAGTTCAAGACATGACAAAACAATAATACTTTATAAATTATCAAGGGTTCGTGAGGGAGGGGGTCTGGGAGAGAGGGGAAAAATGAGGAGCTGATAGCAAGGGCTCAAGTGGAAAGCAAATGTTTTGAGAATGATGATGGCAACAAATGTACAAATGTGCTTGACACAATGGATGGATGGATGGATAGATTGTGAAAAGACTTGTAGGAGCCCCCAGTAAAATAATTTAGTCTTAGAAACCCTGAATAAGGATTCGGACTCAAGGTCAGCACTCCAAACGCACCAGCTGCTCAGTGGGAAAGATGAAGCTATCTTCTTGTCCGAGAACTTTCTACAAGGGTCACAATGAGGACATTTCAACTCCACGGTAGCGGTGGCTTTTTGGTTTGGTTCGCTTAACATTTGACTCGACAGGTCCTGGGCGGTAAACGGGAAAACTGCAACGGTCTCCCAGAAAAGGAAGTTATTAAGGACAGGATCAAAAAGGAGCGCTGACATCAGGTGGATTCCGACTCTTAGCGACCCTAGGAGGCAGATTAGAACTGCCCCTGTGGTGTGCTGACACAGTATTTCTTTATGGAAGTAGAAAAGCTCATTCATTCTCATGAGGAGGTGTCCATAAGGCTGGAACTTGTGGTTGCTGCCCCACCGCATGACCCACTAAGCCATGGGGATCTGAGGAGAGGGCAGGACAATGGCATTCTGGGACTACTATTGGCTGCAACCTTGAGCAAAACAAAGCAGTGCCAACCTCTCCTCAGAAAAGCTGCCATCTAACATTCCTTGCAAATGCAAGCCTGGGCTTTCTGGGAACTAAAAGTGTTCCCCGCTCCACCTGTTACTATATCCTGCTTCGCTACACAGAGATACAAAGGAATACAAATGTAACCGCGCGCTGCCAGTAAACCTTGGAGCCTCTGGAGTGGTGCACGTCCCGTCGGCCTCGGTGCAAAAGGCAAATGAACGCGTCTGCCAAATCGTTCCTCGGGAAGAAACCCGTGTGACACCGCTCCACCAATGAAAAGACCGATTCGGACCCACATTAAAGGGAAGTCAGCGCACCTGTCAGGGGTCAGTTGGCTGTCCGCACTGAAAAGGCAGTGCTCAGCCTCAGTCGGAAACGCCAGTTACGTTTGTCCTGTGAGAACAGGGAGCACTTCCTAGAAATGTCGAGGCGTGGGAGTTGCCCCGGTGCCTCGCGTCCACCGGGGCAGCGCCCAGGCCACCCCGGAGCACAGGGGTGAGTTTGCACGGGACTCCCGGCGCTTCCTGGTGGAGAGGACAGCCCCTGCGTCACTGGCGGCGCGCTCGGCATGCGGGGAAGAAGTTTGTCCCCCAGGACACC
>NW_022103958.1:42075919-42094491 GCF_000313985.2 Echinops telfairi | reverse complement strand
CCCAAAAAAAAAAAAAGAAAAGAAAAGGCCAGCTTCTCCCGCCCTCGGCTGGTAGTATGGAATTTGCACCGCCAGGGTTTTTGCTGCACGTTTCCTGTTTATGTTGCGCGGCTGGGAATTTAGGAACACGCCACGGAGCGGGCGGGGGCGGCGAGGCTTCTGCGCAATCTTCGCGGGCGCCCGGCCTGCGCTGCTGGGGGGCCGGGGGCGGTCAGCCTGGGCTTCCCCCGGAGCGCCAGGAGTCCATGGAAGAACTCAGGAACTCCACATCCCCGGGATCCTCCTGGGCCTGGCCGGGCCGGTTTGGGTTGGTGCTCAAGAGGCCGAGGGAAGGGTCCCATCTGCCCCCCACCCCCATCCTCTGCTTTCTCTTTTCCCTATCAGCCCGGGCAGGTGGTCATTCCCCACTTCCCGCTCAAACATGCAATGAACAGAATTCCAAGTTTATATCCTCCGATCCAGATCGCTTAGTTTTTCTTGCGGCACCTCTTTATCGATCCGTTTCCACTTGGGACGAGATAGACGCCAGATCCCCTTTGCTTGACCACTTGTTAATAACAGTTTTAAAAAGCACAATCGTCTATGGATTCCGAAGAAGGAGACAATTATTTGATAGCGCTGTGATTTAGTTTAAAACGTTGCGAACCGGAGAAATGTTTCGTCATGCAAGAGGAAAAGGCATCTAGAGCACGGGGAATTCACACGAATAACTTGTGCTTAAAGAATACCGATTTCCAGGGTGAGGATTTCGTGGCTACTGAGCTAGCGTTAAGGAGGCCTGGTGGCGCTGTGCAACAGGCGTGGGACTGCTCGCCGCCAGGTTGGCGGGTCTCGGGTCCAGTAGGAGAAAGATAGTCTGTCGGCCCGTCAAGAAGCAGTCTGCGAACCCTGTAGAGGGGCATGATGAGTCCGAATGGACCCGGTGGCATGGGGTTCGGGTTTAGGGAGTTAACATTTTTAAGTAACTGCATAGATAAGCGGTTCTCAACCAGTGGGTCGCGACCCCTTTGCGGGTCAAACAACCCTTTCACAGGGGTTGCCCGATTCATAACAGTAGCAAAATGACCGTTATGAAGTAGCAACGAAAATAATGTTGTGGTTGAGGGGTCACCACCACATGAGGAACTGTATTAAAGGATCGCGGCATTAGGAAGACTGGGAATTGCTGTCATAGATCATCCCCGCTACTCACCTGGATTCCCAGGATCTTCAGAAATTCAGATGAAAGAAGCGCGAGCCTTTCTCAGTCCGAAATTGATGGTTTTGTGACCTTCTGCTCTCGGGACACGCTGTCATGGGAGAGAACGGGGATCTAACAGCTGGCGGGTTCATTTTGAGGGGCACTTTGACGAAAACCGAAAACAAAACCCACCACCGGCGCGTCAATTCGGACTCGTGGCGATCTTATATAGCGTTTCCCAGACTGTAAATCTTTACCCAGACAGCCCCGACTTTCCGATGTGCAGTCCAACGCTTATCCGACAGCGCCACCAGTACGTCTCTTGAAATAAAACTAAAATACCCACTTTTAATGTAAATTTTATTTCACAGTTCTTTAGTCGCTCTGCGGGAGAGAGATGTGACAGTCGGTTACCATTAAGATTTTCCACCTACGTAGGCACCATAAAGGACAGATCTATTACATCCTGGGTAGGGTCTCTAAGCGTCAGAGTCAAATGGCGCGCAGCAGGCTGTTGGGTTTGTTTGTTTGTTTTTCTAATGATGCTTGAGTAGCAGAGTTATGTTACAACTAAGTGGTAGACTAAAGTTTGGGGAATTTCCGTTTGTTGCAAAGGTGATGATTCTCCTTGTGATCGCTTATCGCTAAGCGAGCCGAAACGCGTTACCATCTAGTGGCTTCCGACTCTTGGCGCATCTATAGGCCTAACCGCCGGAGCTTTGGCTCGCAAGGCTGTCACAGGTTTGACATAGCATGTAAGCGCTTTCTGAAAAGGTGCATTAAAAATAGTAATAAAACTAGTTCCCCTAGAATAGGCGCCAATTGATACCAACCCATGTATGTCCAAGTAGAACCGTGCTCCACAGGGCTGAGTTTAGGACGTAGGTCTTTCGTCATTGATGTACTGGGATGGACTCCAACCTTCGCTACACCCAGGGACTCCTTCCGTAAATCAACAAACATTTTTCATCAGCGACTAGGTCCCTCTGTTCCTGCAGGTGGGCTCCAACTGACTAGTCCCTGCCCTTGAGTGTCACACTTTCTTCATTTACAGATTGAGAGCATTGGGCGGCAGAAGAATAACTGAAAATGCCCGCAAGGAAGACTGGACGGCTTGGAACTCATTTCTGTATTGCGAATGGTCAAGCGGAATCACCCTGGGTTACAGGGCAATTGCAGGTATTGAAGATAACAAATATAATCCAACTAAGAGAAGAAAGGCACCACAAATCCAGGCAGAAATGCATTCTCTGACTTTCCTGAGAGCTCATTATCTAAAGATCAGTTTCAGGGAAGAGTAATCTTAATTCCTTGGGGGGCAGCTCTTTCTAATGTTTAATAGCGCTATTGTTGGAAGTTCTCCCTTAATTGTGTCAGAGTTGTCCTCTTGTCACTTCTCCTGATGCTGCTCTCTGGAAGGAACTAGAGAAAATAAAATTTATCTTTTGTTTGATAGTCCTTCAGCCTGCTAAGGCAGCCCTCCTGTTCCTTCCCCATTTTACTTTCTTTTTCTGAAAATTGAGGTGAAATTCACATGTAAAGTTAATCATTTTAAAGTGTACATTTTAAAGTGACATTTAGGATATTCAAAAACTCTATAGCAGATGCTTCTATCTAGTGCCAAAATATTTCCATCAACCCAAACCAAACTCACTACCATCAGCCAATTCCAACTCACAGTGACTCCATAGAATCAGATAGAATTGTCCCCATGAATTTCCAAAACCATAGCTCTTTAGGGGAGTAGAAAGCCTGTCTTTCTCCCAAAAGAAACCCCTAACCCTATTAAGTAGGTATAGGTATTTAACATAGGTATTAAATAGTCACTTTCCATCCTCATTCTCCTAAACCCCTGGCAAACACCAATTTCCTTTCTCCTTCTCCAGTTTACCGATTCTTGATATTTCATATCAATCAAATCATAGCATGTGTGGTCTTTTGTGCTTGGTATGTTTCATATATTAGTATGTTCATATAATAGTATAATATGTCAGAGGTTTATTAATGTTGTAGTGTACATCAACATTTCATTCCTTTTAAATTACATACCTTATGTTTATCCGTTCATCCATTGATTTGGATTGTTCTCAACTTTGAGCTATTGTGAATAGTGTTGCCATAAGCATCTTCTTCCACATCTTTGTTTGAGGATCTGTTTTCAGTTCTTTGGGCTATATACCTAAGTGGATCGCTGGCTCACATAGAAATTCGGTGTTTGATTTTTTGAGGAACTCCCGAAATGTTTTCTGCAGCGACTGCACCATCTTACTCTCCCACCCACAGTGCACGAGGGTTCCAGTTTCTCCACAGCCTTGCCAATGTCTGGGCACTATTATGCCAGCCATCAAGAAGTCCCTGGGTATTGCAAATAGTTAATGCACTCCGTTACGAACTGAAAGGTTGAAGGTTCAAGCCCACCCAGAGTTGCCTCTGAAAAAAGGTCTAGTGAGCTACTTCTGAAAAATCAACCATTGAAAACCTTCAGTGTGCAGTTCTACTCGGACACGCGTTGGGCCATTGTGAGTCTGAATTAGCTCTAAGGCTGGGGGAACGGTAAAGGGGGTGAGTGGGCGAAGGCCCTTGTGTGAACATAGTGAGCATCCTCTGGAGCTGAGCTTTGCTCCTCAACCGACAGCTGCCTGCTTGCCCCAAAGTGATACACCCTGAAAAGGCAGCCTGATTACAGAGGTTGGCCAAAGACCAGATCACCATTACCTTTCACAAAAGCGAGAGGGACTACAGCAAGCCCAGATCTGTTTCGCTGGAGGCAGGCAGGAGCAGAAAGAGAAGCAGGCTGTGCAATACCATGATAGTGTATGTAGAGCAACATTTCTCCTTTTGCCTGAGAAGAAGAATTAGAACTGGTTACCGCTGCGCAAGGCTTATCAGCCTGCTGCTCCCCCAGCAGGGCTGTCCTAGGTTAAATGGTTGATCACAGTCATTTCAAGTGCTTCCTGTGGTTAGCCACTACAGTTGAGAGAGGCTATAGGAGAGTTTGATTTAACCAAATATACATAGGCAGGCCTGGGTGTCTTTAAATGGTCTTTACAGACCCATCCATACATAACAAAGAAGCTCTAGCAGGAGCGAGAAACTTCCTGGTCGTTTACATGATCTCCTTTCATTCAGTTAGCTAAGCAGGAAATATAAGGGCCCTGGAGGCATAGTACTGTATTGGCCTGCAAGCCACAAGGTCTGCAGTTCAAAACTGCCTGGGGCATCTCTGGAGAAACATTGGATTTTCTACTCCTGTAAACATTTACAGTCTCAAAACCCACAGGGGCAGTTCAGCTCTGTTCTATAAGGTCGCTCTGTTCTATAAGTCTGAGTCGACTCCCGGTTGTGAGAGTTGCTTCTCTTTCAGCACCATTTTCATCACTCAGTCCTATTCATCCAGCTTTCCCAATATGTCCCCTTCTCTCCAATCTCACTGCTATCACATCAGTCTAACACAGCGGTTCTCAACCTGTGGGTCGTGACCCCCTTTGAGGGGTCAAACGACCCTTTTACAGGGGTCGCTCAATTCGTAACAGTAGCAAAGTAGCAACGAGAATCATTTTATGGTTGGCATGAGGAACTGTATGAAAGGTCGTGGCATGAGGAAGGTTGAGAACCGCTGCTCTAACACATTAGGAACACTCATCTCAACTATTCCAGTAGCTTCTTAACTGGTCTCCCTGTTTCATTAGTGGTTCCAAACTTTATATAGGTAGACCGTAAAGACAGGATCCTGGTTTAAGAATGGCATATTCGTTTTGTCTTAAAATCAAACTTGTAGAACAAACAGCCAGAGGATATGTTTCGGAAGTGTGGAGGAGGCTCCAGCAATGACTGATGGAAACTGATATTAGCAGCTAAGTGTATCTAGGTGCTGTGTGAGTTTGCAAGCTGCTTTTACTTAGAATGCTTATTTATTTGTTTTGTGTTTTTTTGTTTGTTTTCAACTTTGCAAAGTGTGGAAGTAATTTTTAACCAACCACTTTAAACCATATATCCATCCTCATAGGGCTGAATTGTTTACAACATCTTTCAGGTTTTCTCTCTGAATGCTTGTTTATTTGGTGAAAAAGAACAGCTATATACTTTGCTGGGCCCAGAGCAAAATGAATATATAGAAACCATCCCAATTCAAGAGTTACAAGAGTTTCAAAACCATGGCAGCAGAACATTGATCCAAGCCTCGTGACCTTCTGAGCACCAACCCTCCGGACGGACCTTCTGAGCACCAACCCTCCGGACGGACCAGATGGCATGTCCATGAAGCAAACTGTGTTCAGACCAGTTAAGGTGGAGTGGAGAGGAAGGGGAGGGTTTAAAGATTGAAGAGAGATACAGTTCAAACCCATCAGCTTCTCTGCGGGAGAAAGATGTGGCAGACTGGTGCACTAAGGATTAGAGCCTTGGAAACCCAAAGGGCAAGTCTGCGCTGTTCTGTAGTGCTGTTCTGTGTTGGAGTGGGCTCAGTGACGATGGTTTTAGGTCTTCTCCCACTGTGCCAGGTGCCGCCATGGCACCGCTTCCCTTCTGGCACTACCAGACACACTTCCTCATCATCCAAGATATACATTTAAATCTGACCCACCATGCCCATATCATTTAAATCCGAGGAGTCCAAATGTATTGCTCTTAAATCATAGAAACCCTTATTAAATGAACAAAACTTTATTAAACAGTAACAACGAACCATGAAGCTATTGTTTCTCAATTGCCTCCAGCTGGGTTTATACACTTCTGGAGCCACCGTGTACATCTCTCAAGCCCTTCCCCATAGAATCCCACTCTCCTCGATTTACCCCATGTCCAGACGGCAGCTCTGTCTGCTGCAAGTGCCTCAGATGGCGTTCATTTCCATGTTGAGTTTGGGGAACCAAAAGTAATCTGAAGGAGCAAGATCCTTGGGGCTGTAGGGTGGATGTGGTAAGGTTTCCCAACATACATGAAAAGTAAGCAAGTACATCGTTCTGATTTTTTTTTTTTTTAAGAATTTCCTTGGTGTAACTTTCCTGGCCTTTTTTATCATCAATGCAGATTTTCATTTCCTTAAAACCTCTTCCTAAAAAAAAGACCCCCAAAACAAAAACTTCTTCCTAACAAGCCTCTGTGATTGTCCTGTGTCCTTTGAGAAAATCAAGATGGCCCCTTGGGAATCCCAGAAGCAAGCTGCCATAACCTTTTGAGTTGACCTCTTTGCCATGAAGATAACTAGTCCAGCACATCTCCTCAGAAGAACCACTAGTTTGATTGAACACTTTTATTTTCAGGCACCGTAAAGAGACTAAGACAAGGCTATGACTGAGAGAACTTGTCTGCAGCTGTCCATCAATATCAGAGTCATGTTTAAATATACTTTGCAATAAATCTAAGCATCTATGAACTGGAACCCTAGTACCAATACTTTTTGACATGCCTGCCTTCATATATGTACAATTACCATATATACTCTAGTGTAAGCCGACCCAAATATCAACTGAGGCACCTAATTTTGCCACAAAACTACACAAAAAAATGTGCTGAAAAACTCAACTTATACATGAGTATATACGTATATCTCTCCTCAAATCTGTAAGGTGTGTCCCATGTCACCAGGGAGAACATGTAAAATCTTTAATATGATTCCAATGGTCCTTTATTCTATGACCCCAATGACTGCTTTGATCGCATCCCATGGCCATCCTCGCCTTTACCCATTACGTTCCAACCCCAACCAAATTGGCCTCCAAATGTGCTTTCCTCCATTTAGAACATCAGAACCCCGTAGTCTTAGCACAGAGACCTACCACAGTTTACCCCCTACATATAGCACAGTGCTGTGCATGTAATCTATGCTTAAATTCCTACTGAAAGAATGAATGAGCTTTCAAATCATACCTCAGAGTTGGCTCATTTCAATTGCTCTTCTGATTGTGCAGGATATCCATAGGAGGCAGGTGTCCTGATAATTGCTCTCCTTAAACTTTTCAGTTGCTAGGGATGATCATAAATCACCTCTTTCATGATCTGTTCACTAATGCCATTCATTGTGCCATTGGTAGTAAATTTATCAGGAAGCCATTTCACCTTGTTCTGTAATAGCTATTAGTGTAGCAAGCTTCTATATGTGTTCCACCTTCTCTGTGGAACTTATCTTCTTCAAATTTCAGGACGTTTGTCTTCAGGCCTCAACACGTATAAGGACTAATGCTCTTGGTTTGTTTTGTGCCTGAGCAAAAAATCATTACTTTCTCTCAGTCCAATGATCCAGACAATGTTAGACCTGGAAATGTGCAAATGGTTGGGGTAAATCGTTTGTGCTCAGCCACTAACCTAAAGGTTGGTAGTTAAGGCCTACGCAGGGATGCCACAAAGGAAAGGACGGGCAATCTGCTTCTATGCAGGCAAGAAAGTATGGGGTAATTGGATTAATTGTCCTTTGTGAAGTCACCACGAGTCAGAATCAACTTGGTTTTAAGAGAGACTTATTTTTGGTTTTAAGAGAGAGACTAATGTCCTCCCTGCCCTCACTTCTCCAAGCCAGATAGAAACAAAAGATGGAAGAGTGCTTTCTAATCTGTACCAGACACAATTTGGCCAGTCCCCTGAAAGAGTAGCTTATTGTATACTTAAACTGATTTTAAAAAATTTTTTTCTGAAAAAAAAAAAAATCTCTTTTAATGAGCTCTTTAGGGAAATTCAGGACCTGGTGGCTGGTGGTTACACATTGGGCTAGGATCCTGCAATATCAGCAGTTTGAAAGAACCAGTCACTCAGCAGGAGTGACTCCAGTACAGTCACAGTCTCAGAAGCCCACAGGGGGCAGTTCTAGAAAGTTCAGGAGTCGGCATCAACTCAATGGCAGTGAGTAGTTTGGTTCTTTTTAGTTTCAGGGAAACCAAGATTTGAAAAGAGAATGCTCTGAACTTTGTGGCCTCTTTCCTTCTCCGAGGGAGGGACCAAGTCGGAGACGCTAAAGATGTCCTTTCTCTAAGCCACTGGAGTTAGGACTTCAGGATGCTTTTTGAACCCTGTTTGCAAACGGACTCTATAAACCAACCCTCAGCTGAACAAAGGCATTTTATACTACAAATAACAAGTGTATTATAAAAATTTCCTGTTAGAATACAAAAACCATCTGAGATGATTATGCAAGTCACTTAGCTGCTATGTTTTAGTCATGCTTATTAATATCAGGAATGTTACTTTTTGTTTCTTATTTTCTAAATGACTCAAGTTATGTTCTCAATGCCGTTAAGAGACTGGGTTCACTCCTTTTTCTTTTTTTTAGCTTCAAATATGACTCAGGGTAAAGGTCAAATGTAAGGCCTAAGAATAATTGCAGTGGAATGTGACGAAATTGAGACACACTGTGTAAGAAGCCTTTGGTTTATTTGTATTGACATCCATGTAGATGATAGCAGATATGTACATCTCTCACAGGGCTTTGGAGGACAATCACCCTCTGCCCTCTTAGGATTCTCCAGCACACACACACATACATACACACTCACATACACACACAGAATTGACTGTCATTACTAGGATTCCCCCTCCTCTTCTTCTTTTAAAAATCCTTTTATTGGGGGCTTGTACACTTCTTATCACAAGGATTCCTCTTCTTGCGAGATTTTAAGGCTGTTTTTCCCTTTCGCTTCCTTCCTTCCTTGAACTGCCCGGGCTCCGTGTGACTCAACAGTTGAGAGGACTGCAACGCAGGCGTAACAAACCACCGGAGAACACTCGCCGCGCAGTTTCCTTCTAGCCCCGTCATTGAGTGCAAGATCGCGGCTCCTTCATCTTCCTGATGAGTAAGTAAGCGAACACGAGACTGCACCGGTGCAAAACAACAACAAAAGCAAACGCTGCCGTCAAGTCCCTTCCAAGTCTATATTGATCCCAGAAGGCAGGGCGGGCGGCTTCCGTGGGTTTCTGAGATAACTTGCTACAGGAGTAAAAGAAAACCTCATCTTTCTCCCATAGAGCTGCTGGCTGTTTCAAACTGTAGGCTTTGTCATTAGCAGTCTAACATGCAAGATTTAGCAAATTCCTTACCTTATTTTTTTATTTAACTCCTCCCTATTTGGAAGGGACTGTTGTCCCTGTAGCCCATTCAGGCGCACACACACACACACACACACACACACACACACACACACTTTTGTAGAGAAAGGTGTACTGGCAAAATTCTCGATGCTGCCAATCCAGGACTTAGTTGGCAGGGTTGTGGGAGCATCAGGTGCCAAAGTGACAAAAGCGCACCTGGGGTGAAAGGTTTTGGTGCCAATGCTCTCAGGTGGGAACTCCTGGCACTGAGACACTGCTGAGGACATATGCATGGGAAGGTGGAGCAGAGCCGAAATTCCACCCTGGGTGAGTTTTGCTTGAAGGCAACAGCCAAGTTTGCACCTAGAACCCGCTTCTTCTCCACGATCAGCGCCTTCTGCGCAAGAGCCCAGTGTCCTGCACAGAAGAGGGGGCTTTCCTGAAGGATTCCGTGAGGAAACCAGTTCCCCAGGGTTGGAAAGAACACGTTCAGACCTCCCCTGGCTGTGAACCAGCGCCCAGCTGTCCTTGACCTCTTCTGCAGCCAGGGGTGCGAGCCAAGGAAATGAAAGTAAAACTTGTCCTGGCATGCATCCAGCTGGAAGTTGGTGACAAGTAGGTGGCAGCCACTGACGTCAGTTCTGGACAGGGTCCGTGTGAAGAGCCTGGTCCGCAGGGGAGGAAATGAAAGAAGGAAAATGAGGGGCAGCAGCAAAAATAGGTTAGGCTGGGAAGCTTCTGGAAACAGAATAGGTGCGCAGTGCAAACAGACCCACAGCCGGAAGCGATGGGCTTCTGAAAATGCCCTAAGGCCAGGAAGTCAGCCTGAGCTGGGCAAATTCACTACGCGGCACACACTCCACCCTCCCCACACATACAGCTGACTTGGGGTTAGTATCTCAGTCCTTACTGGAGCCCAGGGCATGAATTTGCTCCCCGCCCTCAGCTGAAACTCAGTCCCTCAGATGACTACCTCCTGGAAGGAAGAGTCCTCAGAATAAATCACCATTCTGAAGCCATTCCGGCCCCAGGTGCAATGTCCACATTTGTCCTGAGAGCAAGACGGTGGCTGAGCCAGCACTGTGCTGTCCGGACCGTGCTGTGGTCAAGGTCCGGGCAGTCTCTGAACATGCATGTCTTAGAGAGGTCTGCTTAGAGATGGGGAAACTAGAGCGGGAACATGACTCACCCATCTTCACACAGCAAATTGTCACAGATTTTTAAATTGACAACCAGTAGCCCCAGCGGTCTGACCACCTCAGCCTTTCCATGTAGGTGAGAGAGATTTTCAGACCCATGGCTGAGGTAAATAGGTAACAGGATCCCGGAGACCCACATATAAGCAGCAGTGTGTGTTTGAGGGTGGGGGGAGGGGGAGGGTGCAATGAGCCTTCTGTCTCCAGTTGGACCCCCCTGATGAGAAGTATGAAAATTAAGCCAAGCAGCAGCCAAGAGTACAGGTGACAAACACATTTGTTTGATTCATCATGAACAGGCACAATTTTGGGGTGAGGGTTGGGATTCCTCTCTCCCTTGACATGCGGATGACCCCAGCCTAGAAGAATTTCACCCACGTTGTAGAGGTCTGGTTCCGAGCTGGAACACGGTTTGGGCAAGATTCTCCCCCTCTCTGAATGTCACGATCCTCCGAGGCGAAGTGGGGAGCAGAATGCTGCCTTGCTCGCTTAGCTCAAGGGTTGGTGTGCAGATCAAAAGAAGTTGGGCTGTGGCAGGGCTTTGTGAACGCTGTAGCGCTTCACCTACACGAAGGAAGCCTTCGTGTTCTCCCTGGCAGTCAAGCCTCACGTTCACGATGGGTGATTGGAGGTTTCGAGAGAGGACAGCCAGGCCAAAAGAACCCCACAAAAATCCCCTCGGGTTGTAACCTTATAAGGCATCATTGGATTCGAGGGGCGTAGGGGGTGAATCGGCATCTTCTTAATTTTGGTTATTCCTAGATTTCCAAATAGGCGTGTGAGATTTAAATATGCTGATATCTCCCCACTCCAAATCCTAATTCTCAAAGTAGCCCTGCCCTGCTTGCGAAATCTTACAAACCCACCCTGGGATCCAGGGAAAAGGAAGTTTTCAGGAATGGTGGTGAGCGCCGCCCCCCTACTGCTGTCCCCCCCTGCTGCCCCGCGGGGGTCTGCTGGAGTCTAAACCTGGCCAGGCGCCAAGCCCACAGGAGGTGCAGTCCCACTAGCATGGCTTCTAGTCCCGGGACTTGGGACAACTCTGCGGTTACTCCGGGCTGGTTTACAGGACCTGTTCTCTCTGGGCTGCCGACGACCTCAAGAGAAAGGACCCCCGGAGCTTGTATCCGCCCTCCATCACCCAGTCTCCAGGCTCAGACTTATGGCATTCTTGCACCAATCTCCTAGGGGGCCGTCTCTAAGCCCTTTGAGGGGCCCATTCCCCCAAGCCCCACACTCACTGGCAAGCAGTGCGCACACCGGGAGTGCAGGAGCGCGCGCGCGCCGGAGGGGAAAAAAGGGGCGGGGTGGGGGTGGGGGAGGCCGCCCAGGCCCCGCCCCCACGATCTTATAAAACCCGAGGAACCGAGCTGGCCACTCGGTGGTTTCTTGGTGACACCAGGCAGAGGAGCTCGGCTCTTACCACCTCTCACTTCTCGTCACAGTCGGACTTGGACTCTGGGGTTTGCCCACTGCCAGAGTCTGGTCTCTGACTTTCTCCTATTTTTGGCAGATTCGCCCTCAGCAGGTAGGTGCGGGGAGCCTCGCGGGTTAAGGGGTTCCCTTGCTAAGGCTGGAGATTGGGACCACGAGTGAGTCAGGGGTACTATCTACCCTGGAGGGTCTTAGGCGGGGGCTGTATTCCCCTCCCCCATTCGGTGGGTAGAGATCCAATTCCCTTTGCTCCCGAAAGTGGAGTGGGGAACCCCTGGGCGCCTTGGCGCCGTGCAGCAGCCTCGCTTTCGGGGTCTGTTACCGGCCGGCCGGCGCAAACGCCTGTTGGCGCCTCTCTGCGCCCCTGGGAGATAAGAGGCTGAGCCCAGCGGAGCGTGGCTGGTCTGCCCGGGCTGGCCCTCCACCCTCCACCCTCCCTCCCTCCCCGCCTCGCCCGCTGGCTCTGGCCGGGTGCTCACCTCTGCTCTTCGCTCTGTCCGGTCCCCAGGGGTCTGCGCCCCGCCGCCGCCGCCGGGATGAAGCTGGTGCCGGTCGCCCTGGTGTACTTGGGCTCGCTCGCCTTCTTCGGCGCAGAAGCCGCGCGACTCGACGTGGCGTCGGAGTTCCGAAAGAAGTGAGTTGGGGCAGCCCTTCCCGCAGCCTTCGGGCCTGGCAGACCAGGCAAATTGGCCGTGGGGCTCCAGTTGGAATGATTGAGGGCAGGGACCGCTCTGGTGGGGGATCGCCACGGGGGTCGGATGCCGGGCGAGGGCCAGGACCTCCCCGAGACACATGCAAATATAGTCTGTTTGTGTTCTCCAGATGGAATAAGTGGACTCTAAGTCGTGGGAAGAGGGATCTGCAGGTGGCCAGCAGCTCTTCCACCGCTCTCGCTGCTGTGAAGGACGCGCCAGCTCAGACCCTCGTGCAACTCCAGGACGTCAAGGACACCTCTGCCAGCCTCCAGACCAGGTACACGACGCTGGGTGCCTCACCGGGAGCGGTGGGTGTTGGCGGGGAGGGTTATCAGGTCAAGGGAGAGTCCGGGCTGCATGGCAGCTGAGATGGGGGGGAAGCCATTTCTCGTGGCTTAGTCTCGGTGGCTTGGGGCCAAAGCCCTCCTTGATGGGGGTTTCATCTCAGCCTTCCTCTCCCCAGCAATCCCGACGCCTCCCGCATTCGAGTCAAACGCTACCGCCAGTCAATGAACAACTTCCAGGGTTTGCGAGGCTTCGGCTGCCGCTTTGGGACCTGCACGGTGCAGAAGTTGGCGCACCAGATCTACCAGCTAACAGACAAGGACAAGGACGGCACTGCCCCCAGAAACAAAATCAGCCCCCAGGGCTACGGGCGCCGGCGCCGGCGTTCGCTGACCGAGGCTGGCCCGGGTCGGGTCCCGGGCTGGACTTGGCTGTCCCTGAATCGGAAGGCACGCAGCGCTCCAGCCTCCCGGGAGCAGCAAGTCCTTGCCGCCTTCCTCCGGATGTAAGCGCCAGGGGCCGCAGAACCGCAGCGCCAGCCCGGCAGCCCGCTGGGGACTGAGACCGTCCCGCAAAGACCCCAGCCGAGGAGGCACCGCCTGGCAGCGAGTCCTGGCTTCGCAGGGGTCGCTTTTCCTCTTGGGCTCCTTTCACCTGGATCTGGCCTCCCCCCTCCCTTAACCCACCCCCGGGGGGGCGGGGGGGCTGAGGAACTCCAGGCTCTCTCGGAGAGGAGAAACTGAGAACGAAAAACGCAGAGCCTCCGGGGCAGGGGTCTGAGCCATTGCCATGCCCGCTCACCCACAAACTGGTTTCTCAAGGGGAGTCACCCCATCCATCGGGCACGAGCCTCGCGATTACTTGAACTTCCCAAAACCTAGAGAGGAAAAGTGCAATGCGTGTTGTACATACAGAGGTCACTATCACTATTTAAGTTTGTGATTGTTAACGTGTTTCCTAACTCCCAATATAGAGCTATTTTTGTACGGTGTATATTGTATTAAGGGCATTTTAAAGCAACTGTATTTACTCCCTCCCCGTTTTCATAGAATGTCTCAGTGAAGTGTAACGTTGTTGGCTGTGTAGTTCGTGTGTCTGTGCGTGTGGAAACCAGAGACTGGTAAATGGGTGATACGCGAAATAGCAAACCAATAAACTGTCGTATCTCTCTGCCGCCGCCTCCTTCTTGGCTCCAGGGGCTGGGGGTGGATGCCCTCGGGCTGTTAGCACAGGCTCCGGAGTGGGGGCTCCCTCCTCCTCCCAGCTGCGAGACCAATGCCCACGGAGGCGCCCTGTGGGCACCGGACCTGGGGGGGGGGGGCGGTGAGCGGGTCATGAGCTCGGCCGTCCACGCCGGGTGTGCGGAGCGTGTGCCCAGGGCGTGGTCAGGGCTTCACGAAGGCCGCCGAGGTCACTGCCTCGCGGGGCAGCCCGGCGGGCCCGGGTCGGCCCTAAAGCAGCGGCGAACAGGGACCCTCCCGGTTGCCCAACAGCACCCCAATTATGGAGTTGCTGCAGGCGCCCCGCGCGGAGAAACGTGCCCGAGAGAGAGAGAGAGAGAGAGAGAGTGAGTTGGGGTAGCCTCCTCCCTTCTAAGCCAGGGGTGGGGGGTTGGGGGGTAGAGGAAAGCGGTGGGGGGGAGAGGGAGTTCCCCCAGGTTACCCCGGGAGTTAAAGTGAGAAGCAAAGTGTGGCGACACGACACCTTCTCCGGGAGACCCCAGCCAGACCTGGTCCCCAAGCCCAGTCCAGTGCTCCCTGGCCGCGAGCAGCCGGGCGGGCCGGGGGCTCATCCGCGAGGCCGCAGCGCCTCCAGGCGGCCGCCGCGCCCCGCAGGCGGACGTGCAACCGAGTACACCCTGCTCCTACGTGGGAGTCAGCACATAGCCTTCATAAGAGGAGCGGGAATAAAAAAACTGTCTGCAGAATGCCACCCGGGGCCGGCCTCCCCCCCAGACCTGCACGGCAGCTCCGTGTTCTGGGACAGTGACTCAGCGCCCACACGCTGCGCCACGTGCAGCTGCTGGGCTGGCGGGAGGCGGGCCGGGCCGGACGGACGTGCTGCCGGAACCGTGCCTCTCCGACAGCCCCCGGGCCCTCATTGTGTCCCGCCTCCCCTCTTCCTTCCTCCTTCCCCCCAAATTCTTTTCCCGTGCCCTCCCTCCCCCTACTTCTCTTCCGCCATCCTTTTTCTCTTTCCTCCCCTCCTTCTCCTTGCTGGCTTCAGGCTTTTCCATCTGAGAGGGTCGAAGGGGACAGTGCAATGGTCTGTTCAGGACACTCACCTGTGGCAGGGGCACCCATTTATGACTTGGTTCTCCCCTGGTGCCATTCCAAGACCCAGGATGGAGAGAAACATACTTGTCCTTTCCACCGAGTTCCCCCGGTCTTTCCACTGAAAACCAAGACTGGCAACCTTGGTGCATCTCAGAAATCTTCCTGGTCAAAGGAAACTTCGAGGGTTTGGAGAATGGAAATCATTCCAGAACAGCCTCCTCCTTTCTAGGCCTCCTGCCTCGATTGCATCTCAGAGGCCTCCTTCGCAGCGGGACTCAACCTGTGAGTCGCGACCCCTTTGGGGGTCCAACGACCCTTTCACAGGGGTCGCCCGATTCATAACAAACAGTAGCAAAATGGGGGGGGGGGTCACCACACCGTGAGGAACTGTATGAAAGGGTCCTGGCATTAGGAAGGTTGAGAACCACTAAGGGGCCAGGGAGTTCTTTGAAAGAGGTCGGCCCTATGTCTGGGGTCTGAAGACAACAGATACAGAAGCAGTGTACTTTGAGAAGAAAGTGGATCATTGTGCAAGGAATTTCCCCGAGGTGACGGGAGACCTCTATTTGGGACAACATCAATCCTCACACCATTCATTTCCCTGCTTGTGCTTAACAATAAATTGTTGTGAGGTTCTCCAGAATTGAGGGGCTACAACTGAAGCAGAGGCTCGTCAGTGTCCTCAGGGCCATTTTGTAAATAGCCGCCTGCAATGCTGGGCAAAGTGTACAGGGCATTTGTGAACGCAGAACACATTCCAGTGGCTCATTTCTGTGCCAGTGTGTGGCTGCGGGTGGTCGGAAGGGGCTACAGAAACTAGGGAGAGCCACAGACACTTCCACCTCACAGCCAAACCCTATGATTAAACCATGGCCACAGAGGCGTCCAGCCAACACTTACCCTGGCTGGGCTTCAGGCTGCAGCGAAAATGCCAGCGGCGGGCTGATCACCAGCTGGGGGCTGTTCTACCTATGCAGGGAACCAGGATCTCGCCTTCTGCGGAGGGAGTCTTAGGACTTAAGGGAATGCGGAGCAAGTGGAAGGCACAGTTCAGCTTTGAGGGAAAGAGGCAGCTGCTCAGCCGTGGTCCTTCCTAACTAGAAATCCCGTGACTGGAGACAAGACTGCAGGGACAGAGCCCCTTCTGAGAACAGTCTAGTGAGAATTCAGGATTGACTGAGACTCTCCATTAAACCCTGGGACCCTTCATGTAAGCATGGAAGAGTTTAACTTTCTTTTCTTCCTTCCCTCCTTCCCTCCTTTCTTTCTTTCGGTTTTTAAATAAGGTAGTGAAACCTATCAGGGTGGGGCCTCCTGATGCCAACAACACCTCTGTTATCAACCGTGATGAGTCCTTTGTGAGCCGATTTGACCTGTCCACAGCTCAGGAGTAGTCGTCAGTCATAGCTCATATCTTTAGCTACTGTTGCTGGCTGTGGGAATGGTCCCATCTATTTGTAACCAGACACGGGGCACGGGGTGATTTCTTGAAAAGCCAACACCTTGGCTGAACAGCTAAAGGTGGAGGGCAGGAGTGGGGAGGTGTAAACACAGATTCTTTTCTTAGCACCTAGTCTGTGTCAGACCTTCTCCTGGCTACTCTCTCTACCTTATCTCCTTTGGTCCTTACAGCAGCCTTGTGAAGTAGGCGTCTTTATCTCTGCTTATAGACAAAGACACTGAACTTCAGAGACCTACAGTAGTAACTCAGCCAAGATCTCACCGTGAGTAATACGTCGTGCAGTCTGGATTTGTACCCAAAGCTGCAAGCTATTTTAATGCTATGAAGACATGGGGAGTAGAGTGGGATAATTTTAACATCTGGGTTCTCAAGCCAGACGTCCCCAAATGTCCTCCAATACCAGGATGGCTTAGCTAGGTGAATTGCACCTGTGGTTGTGGAAGATTTACATGAGGGCTGGCAGGGCTGGGAAGGAGAATGGCTTCAGCCCTCAACTTCATTGAGTGCAAAAATAAATGAACTGAGTTTAAAATTTTTTAGTCTTGGTTTGAAGCAGGGATTATAAATCAGGAATAGCCTTCCCCCTCCCCCAAGTAAAGCCACTGACCTTTTGGTTTTCATTGCCAAATATAGTTAGAACATACACTGAAGTCCTCAAGAGCTGCCTGCAGAGGAGGGGCCTTCTGAGCTATTCCTGGCCCAACACAGGCCCACACTGTAGGTCTTGAGTCTCCTGGAAGAACACCTGTGTCTACAAACACTTCAAATAGAGATTCTACCCTGGAGGTGGAGCCTTTTGTCTTTGGCAACTGCTGCTCCAGGCGTATTTTGCAGTGGGTATTCGGAGCTGGCTCTGAGAGTCCTGAGCGGTGCCCCGCCTTCCTCCAGCCACGGGGGAGGGTCTTGTTATCCTGGGGTCCACAGAGGTTTCTGACAACGCTCGATTGGAGCCTTGGTCTTCATTTGCATGGGAAGAAGGGTGAGGCTAGATAGCTATCTGGTGGTCCCACTGGTCTTATTCCAGAACTATTTTGGAACATTCTGGAAAAACAATAAAATGACTGTGGCCACACAGGCAGCTGGCTTTAGTAGGTTATTGTACATTTATCCAACAGCGGGAAAGGAGTTACAAGCAGGAAGATGAATTTTTAAAGCATGAAAAAAAATGCATTTTTCTTATTATACAATAGTTTTCAGTGCAGAAAGGAAGAAAATAACACTCACCTTTCACACCACCTGCAGAGAGCACTACAATTAATATTGTCGTTTATCTTCTTTAAAATGCCTGCAAGCAGTATGTGTACTGCATACATAGGAGGCCTGGCAGGGCAGCGCTGTTCAACCCAAGCAGCCCCTCTATGGAGGGAAGAAGTAAGTGGCTGCTTCTGCAGAGAGCTATCGCCCTGGGAGCCCAGTCCACGGGGTGGCTGCACTCGGGCCTTTAGGACTGTCGTGAATTGGCATCGACTCCAGAACTATGAGTTTGGTTTGGGTTATAGGAGAGGGCTCTTAAAAAGATTATGGAAAAAATTCCATTATCTTTCCATTCTATTCTTCCATCCACTTTCTGAAGCCTCCTTGTATGTGTATACATATAAACACTGTTTTATTGTGTGTGTGTATGTGTGTGCTTTATGGACAGAAAGCTGAATCAAATGCGCTCCTCAATTCAAACAAATTATCATCAGTCAGTGCGAGTCCTCTTCTTTGTTGTAATTATTTTTTTCAATCTCTCTCTTTTTGTGTTTCTCAATCTCTTATCCTTTCTCTGATAGAATAGGAATCTTCATAGGAATCTTCTTCAACATATTTTATATAAGTCAGAGAAGGAAAACTTAGATATGTCCACGGAGACAAATGACACTGAAACACTAAGATTTATCCTGTCAAAGATGGAAACCTTCTCAGACCTAGAAAAACAAGGCAGTACCAGGGAGTTCTGGCTCTAATAGGTTTCTGTACAGCAGCTCTGCCGGAGAAAGACTGGGCTTTCTACTCCCGTAAACAGTTACAGTCTCAGAAACCCAC
>NW_022103958.1:42067343-42075819 GCF_000313985.2 Echinops telfairi | reverse complement strand
GATACGAATCAGCATCAGCATTGACTTGATGGCAGTGAGAACTTATTGCATAAATTCTTGTAAAATCTGTGCTGTGTTATATTTTATACTCATGTATAAACCGAGTTTTTCAGCACATTTTTTTAAACGCAGTCTTTGTGGTAAAATTACTGGCTGATATTCAGGTTTGCTTATACTCGAGTGTATACGGTACGTGCTTTTTTTCCATTTTAATTCATTTTATTAGGGGCTCATACAACTCTTATCACAATCCATACATACATCAATTGTGTCCAGCACATTCGTACATATGTTGCCATCATCATTCTCAAAACACCTGCTTTCTCCTTGAGCCCTTGGCATCAGTTCCTCATTTTATTTTCCCCTCCCTCCCGAACTCTTGATAATTTATAAATTATTATTATTTTGTCATATCTCACACCATCTGATATCTCCCTCACCCACTTCTCCGCTGTCCATCCCCGGAGGAGGTTATATGTAGACCTTGTCATCTGTTGCCCCTTTCTCCCTCACCTTCCCTCCACCCTCCCGATATCGCCACTCTCTCCACTGGTCCTGAGTGGTTCATCTGTCCTGGATTCCCTGTATTTCCAGTTCCTGTCTGTGCCAGTGAACATCCTACGGTCCAGCTGGATATGTAAGGTAGAAATGGGATCATGATAGTGGGGCGGGGGGGAGCATTCAAGAACTAGAGGGAATTGTATATTTTATCATTGCTACACTGCACCCTAACTGGATCATCTCCTTCCTGCAGCCCTTCAACATACAAATGCATTATTTTCAAATGTAGGTTGTTTTCCACTTTTCTCACTCAGGGCTTAAAAGAAAAACAACTATTGTGCATGTACATTTATGACATTTGACTGTTCGTGTCCCTCAATGATGCACACTTGGGTTGCCTGCAGCACCCCTGATGAAAGTAACATAATGAACAGCCCCTCTAATGCTTCCTTATGGATGGGAATGAAAACTTGGGGGGGTGGTGGTGGGGGAAACGTCTGTCCAGAAATGACATCACTGTGAGCTAGCTTTCAGAATATCCCACCAACAATGCACGAATGTTTCCATCTCTCCAGACCCTCGCCAGCCTTGTCAGGGATCATTTGCCTAGGCTTTGCCATCCTGACAAAAAGTTGTTGTCATTGTTGTTAGGGCCCTTTGAGTCGGTTCTGGTATCTGGGGTGCCTCAGCCCAAAGAAGGAAACTCTGTTCAGCCCTTTGCCAGTCCCACAAATGTCCTTATGTCTGTGCCCCTTGTTCAGACTACTGTGTCCAGCCCTCTGGCTGAGGACCTTCCACTTTTCTGCTGTCCCTCCACTTCATCAAGCATGATTTCCTTTTCCAGGGGCTGGTCTCTTCTGATAACAAGTCCAAAGTATCCAGTAGCATGGCACTATGGTTTTAACTTCCATCAGTATGACTTTTACTGCTGAATTTTAGCATCTCTTCGTGTAGTTATTGTCATTTGGACTTTCCCTAGTGGGCCACACATTAAAAAAAAATAATAATAACAAAAGGGTGGATTCACGTTGGTCTGTAACCTATTTCCTCCCTCGCAAAGTATGCAAAAGGGTTTCAATGAGTTCATGGAAATTTAAATTTTTTCTTTTAATTCCATTTATTCCACAATTTTTTTCTAGGTCCCTTCTAGTTTAGACATCTTTTCATGTCAATAAATGTTTCTATGTCATTATTTTTGTTATTTATTTGATTTTTTGTTATTTTTAAAAATCATTTATTGGGAGCTCATACAACTCATCACAATCAAGCATACATCAATTGTGTAAAGCACATTTGTAACTTCAATGAGTTCATGGAAATTTAAATTTTTTCTTTTAATTCCATTTATTCCACAATTTTTTTCTAGGTCCCTTCTAGTTTAGACATCTTTTCATGTCAATAAATGTTTCTATGACATTATTTTTGTTATTTATTTGATTTTTTGTTATTTTTAAAAATCATTTTATTGGGAGCTCATACAACTCATCACAATCCAAGCATACATCAATTGTGTAAAGCACATTTGTAAATTCGTTGCCCTCATCATTCTCAAACATTTTTGTTATTAAAATAGTGTTTCATCATATGAACCCCAAACCCCACTGCTGTTGAGTCCCATAGTGACCCTATAGAACCAAGCAGAAGTCCCAGATGGTTTCCAAGACTATAAAGCAGACCACCTCATTTTTCAGGTTCAGGCTGGCTGGTGGATTCAAACTGCTGACCTTTCAGTTAGCAGTCTAATCTTTACCCACTATGCTATCAGTACTCCCTTCACCACATGAAGAGATCACAGTTTGTTTAATGTATCCTCTGCTGTTGGATATCAAGTTTTTGCCCTTGGGGGTGGGGAATTTCAATAAAGCACAATAGGAGGTCCTAGGTAAGTAGGGAGAAAATGTGGAACAAAACAAAACAAAAAGACCAGTCTGTTGGCCTCATAAGAGCCTAGACTATGGCCTTAGTTACCCTTTTAATCCTTTAAGCTCGCCCCATGGCTCAGCTTTCAGCTTTCAGCTAAGCAATAGACAGGCCTATAAGGTTTCATTGCCTTAATTAATATTCTATAATTTCTCTCTCTGGTTTCTAACATCTATTCACAGTGGGTACACAGAAACTCACAGGTTTATGGGTTTATAGAGGCAGTTAACCAGTTGCAATGCCAACGAGAGACGTTCAGGATAGTGGTTTACCAGGACATGTTACAATGTTTCAGGTCTGCTAATAAAAGCCCAAAGGGGCATACTACTCTGCTGCAAGGTTTAGTTGGAAACCTATCAGCACGCGCTTCTAAAGTCAACAAACCCAGCTCCCCTTGTCCAGAGGCACACTGCTGTAAGCCGCAGCCCACAGGCACTCAGTTCCACGTCTGTGCGTCAGCAAGTCCGACTTCCCCAATAAAGTGCCCAGAGGCAGCCCACTCGGCTAGACAGCCTCTTGGGAAAAATAAAAGCACTCAGCCTTACTTGCTCCGTGGGTTGGGAAGTCCATCACTCTATTCCAGGTTCTGCTGCCGCTCCTGTGATGGTGTAGGGCGCAATTTCTCCCCGTTTCTCAGAGGGCGCATTTTACACACAGCAGGATGGCATTCCAGGGAATCCTGCTTACAATTACTCACAGGTGAATCCTATCTTCCCCCACCCATACAGGGAAAGGTCTTTTGGTGGGAATTAGAGATTCTGGCTAGAAGAGCCACATTAAATAATTCACTGCCCCTGCAAAGGTGAACAGTAACACCAGGGAGGAAAGCACGCCTTAGAACCACCGACCATAGTATTTGCCCAGGGACAAAGCCCAGAAGGTACGGACTACGTGATAGCAGGGCGACGACGTGATAGCCAAAGGCCCAAACATACGGAGGAAGGGGGAGGAGTGCATCGTGGGAACTGCAGTCAACATCACGAGTCAAAATGTGTAGGGATGTTGCATGGGGAACCAATTTGCTATGTAGACATTTACTCAAACTACAATAATTTTTAAAGATAAAAATAAAAAATTCCCAGTAAACATCTTTGCATAGTCATCTTTGGGCAATTTTTGAACTCCCCTCCTTCCCCCTACAGGACTGTCTTGTTTCCTGTTCACTTGGACTAATTCCTTATTGATTAAAAAAATATATTAAAAAATATATATATTTTACATACATGCAATTACTATCCTATTTTGGGTGAAGTGTGACTTATTCTTTTTAATTTTTTCTATTTTTAGGATTGATCGATGTCTTATACTAAATCTTCCTGTTCTTTTTTTATCCCCCAACAGTTTTATTGGCACTTCATCCACAAACCATACAATTCAATAGTTCACTCATATTGACTTATTCTTTTCACTAAAAGTATAATTATGCATGTACTCTAAGATAGTAAGTTAGTTATATAGATAGAGACTATATGTATATGTATCTACAGAGAGAGAGCTAGAGTTTCTGCATTGGTTGGCTTTTTAGGAAATCCTTTTCTTTCTCAATATTTTAGAAATATTGAGTCTTTTCTAGTATTTTTATGGTCTTTGGTTTTTTTTCATTTTGGATATTTCCATGGAACTGCCCAAAACATAAGCAGAATCATACATCTTTCGCTTAGGATTCTGGACACGCCCTTCATCACCCCCTTCACTTGTTTTCAAGCAGTGTTCTGCAGTACCGCAGACTTCCACTGGCTTAATTCCGTAGTTTCCCGGTGAGGCAACACTCGCCCATAGAGCCCTTTCCACTCTCTGGACTCTGGTGGCAGGTGGTGGGTGCAGTGGGTTACCTGTTGGGCTGATAACCACAAGCTCAGCAGTTTGAAACCACTGGCCACTCCATGGGCAAAAAATGAGGCCTTCTACTCCTGTAAAGAGTCACCGTCTCGGAAATCTACAGGGGCAGGGGTACTCTGTCCCAGAGGGTTGCTGTGAGTCGGGTGGACAAAGGGAACGTAAGAATGGAGCTTTCTCCAGCCACGAGTGCAGCAGCTCTCCTCTCCTCATGTTGGATTTTATTTGAAGAGCTCATCTGTCTGCAAATCAGTAATAAAATACATTCTTCTCTTAAAAAATATTATAGTTTTTAAATCTGTTTCAGAATTTTCTTTTCTTTTCCATTGCTGGGTCTGTCTATTTCTGCACCAGCTCAACAAATTAAATATTCCTATGAATTTTTCTCAACTTACACAAAAATAGAGACAGTAAAATATAAAGAACACCCCTATGCCCACCATGACATTCCAACACTGATCAAGTTTTTGCCACATTTGCTTTTCCTACTGTTGTAGGGGAAAGAAGACCCCACATTCAAAGGTGTTTATAGATTCGCCTTTGTTACGTCTTATACATGGACAAGGCAAGGACAAGACTCATCTGAAGACCACCACTATGAGAGCCCACCATGGTGTCCAAAGGCCGGCCAGGGAAATTGCAGCACAACACTCTGTCTAAGGGCAAAACTTTTTATATTGCTGGTCAGCTGTCAGAAAGAACTCAGTGGAGGCTGAATCTATATGGATACTCAAAATGGACTTAAAGGGTCCTACTGTAAACCTCAGCCTTCCACAAACCTAGTGGTCAAAATGTAAGCTCTAACACATCCCCTCCCCTCATCATGGATTTTATGAAAAATCCTTTCATCATACTTAAGTTGGATGCTTCCTTTGCACAGACTAGTTGAGGGTTCATTTAGATCAGCGGTTCTCAACTTGTGGGTCGCAACCCCTTTGGGGGTGTGTGTGTGTGTCGAATGACCCTTTCACAGGGGTTGCCTGATTCATAACAGTAGCAAAATTACAGTTATGAAGTAGCAACGAAAATAATTTTATGATTGTGGGGGTGGCCACATGAGGAACTGTATGAAAGGGTTGAGGAATTAGGAAGGTTGAGAACCACTGCTTTAGATGATCACTTGTTTTAGGACAAACTTTTAAGACCCCAGACCTGATAGCCGGGTACCAAATCTTTAGTGAAGGCCTCATGAGGGAAAGTGTTAAGCATTACATTGTAAGAACTTCTTTTTTTTCTGTGATCTGGCCTTATGCCTTAAGGTGGGAGCTCAAAATCTATTTATAGAATATATTATTTAGATATATTATTTATATATAGATATATTATATATAGATATATTGATATATTATTTATATATCTATAGTTCACGTCATAGAGATCACATTAATTTCTTGAGAAATCAAATATGTAACCTCCACATAATATTTTATAATCCTAATATTAATAGAAGCATTAATCTAGCAATCTAAAATACTAATGTGGTAGTTACATACTTTTATGTCAACTTGATAAATAAAGTGAAGGGGTGGAATCTAGCCTGCCAATCAGGTCACAGCCTGATGATGCCTCCTTGTGGGCCTGGCCTTCTCCTGAGGATTCTGGAAACTTCCTCTTTCTCCTGAGAGGCTGGCCACACTCTCTGCTTCATCTTCCTATTGAGGAGACACACTCAGAGAGCTGGAGGAGCCACGTAGAAACCTGCGCCAGTGCTGATCTGGATCTACAAGACTTTTCACCCACTGGCCTGTGACCTTCCTGCATTCTGCATTATTGCATGTGCTGTGTGAGTCTGAAGAGGAATTTATGGACTAGTATTGGGCTTATGGACTTGATCTGGACTGGGCTGGCTTGTTTTCTCAATATACAATTGCTCTTTGATTTAAAGCTCTATCTTACCATATATGAATGTCCCTGGATTCATTTCCTTAGTCAACCCGGTCTATCAAAACTAATGAGAAAGATATAATGGAAAGCTTTTTAGCTAAAATACATGGAAAGATTCATTTGTACAAATTAATAAAATGTGATAGAATAAAACTACAGAAAAACAATGAAGGTTAGGTGCAAAGCTACAATTTCAATAACATTCATTCCCTATGTAAAACTATGTCATTTCAGACCCAAAGTTTCATAGCATGACACAACGAATATGAAAACTGAAACATACATATTCCAAATCCAAGTGGCCAAAGTCAGGCAACCTCAAAAGCAATAGACTTGAACAAAGTCCAATGGCCTGCTTTTCCTCTCACGGCATGTCAGTTTCGTGTCCAAAAGAGGGCTTCAGTTCTAGTGGATTCCAGTGGAGTCCTTCCAACGTTTCCTCCAAGACATGATATTTTGGGGTAAAATAAGTCAGGCCTCGGGACCAAGCCTCTCCCACTTAAAAAAAATACTATGACACTTGGCAAAGATGAATCTAAAACCCAGGTAACCTGTGACATGAATCCTAGATCACAAAGCAGGGAAAAAATCTGATAAAAAGACTTGATTAGCAAGAAAGTATCTTAAGTGGTTTCCCTAAGAGAAAAGTGCCCTTCTCTAGTTCACAAACCAGAAATTGTCAAGTCACCTTCTCATAGGTGGACAAAGTAGAAGGAAACCTGCACATATCTTTCTCTCCTCCGATCACAAATTTCCGTAGGAATTCTTTGATCACCACCGTGTCTTCTGCATGCTGCTTCTATAATATCAAATTAGGTTCCTGCCAGCAGTCATCCTGGGAGATTCAGTTAGCCCCCCTCTCACCCTTCTCTCAGTCCCAGGGCGCACACGCGCGCGCAGACACAGACACACACACACACACACACACACACACACACACACACACACCACACACCTGACTGAAATCGAGGGCAGATGTCTGCTGAAGACCTCATTTGAAGGTGCATAATAAGAGGGTGATGGTTTGATTACAACTATTAGACCGGCATATTATAACATTGTCTTGGAGACCAAATAAAATGATTACTGATTCGACCAAACCCTAACTGCCCATCTGACTTTCTTTTTTGGGGTCTGGTTTTTAAACAGACTGAATTCTTCCCAAGAACACAACATACAGAGCAAAAGATTCTCAATAGTTTCTATGCATCATATTCAATTCACAATGGCTTTAGGGGACACAGTATTTCCCCCCAAGACTCAAATTGAAATGGACACTGAGAGGCAATGGTTTATATGGGTCCACCCCACTTCCATGAAAGCCAGTGGTAGAACAGAAATATTACCAGAAATATTAAGCACACATTCTGAAATAACCCACAAGTACCAAGAATAACAAATACTGAAATCCTGAGACCAATATCCATTTGTCTATCTTTCACTCCCCTTACTGCCCCATATCTGGTACTCTACACCGTTCTTGTGCCCCCCATTTCATCCTAAGAGCCTTCTGCAGAGCTGGCCCCAGGGTCCTCCCAGTTTAGGTGGGTTGATAGCATACGCAGTAAATATATCAGGAACCTCCAATTCACCTCCAGCTCCAGAGTCACCAGGAGGATTCACATGATGTGACCCACTGTTCTACCCAAGCCCATTTCCCAACCAAGAATTCTACCTCAGGGAACATCAGGGAGTACATGACTTGCCAAGTGGACTTCCAAGTGTAGATGAGGTTGGGTTAGAGGGCAGAGAGGGGGTTGGAAGGTGTTAGAATCCCGGCACCTGGAAGTGATAAAGGATACAGGTGCCCCCAATTCAGGGAGCACGTGGGATTTTGGTGAGACGTTCCTTGCTATTTTTTTCTTTGCACACAATAAGCCCCTTTCTATTTGCTTTGCATGCTTTTCTTCAATGGGCTAATAAGGAGGACAAGGACGCACAGGTTGGGGCATCTGTCTGCGCACAAGCAGCCCCAGTAGTAGCTGCATTCTGTTACAGCTCGGGCTGTATATGAACATAACCCCAGAAACACCCACCTATTAAAACGCAAGCTATCACTTTGGAGACTCAGCAGAAAAATCATGTAGCTTTAACTTCAGTTGCTTCTCAAGTTATTGATAAGCTTACCAACAACAACTTTTAAAAAAATCATTTTATTGGGGGCTCATACAACTCATCACAATCTATACATACCTCAATTGTGTAAAGCACATTTGTACATTCGTTGCCCTCATCATTCTCGAAACATTTGCTACCACTTGTGCCCCTGGTATCAGCTCATTTCCCCCCCTCCCTCCCTGCTCCCCGTCCCCTCGTGAACCCTTGATAATTTATA
>NW_022103958.1:42046241-42065752 GCF_000313985.2 Echinops telfairi | reverse complement strand
TTGTTTTCTCCTCCAGATTGTTCATCCAGCCTATCTTATTTAGACAGACCTGGGGAGGTAATAACATGTTCAAAAACAAGACTGAGCAAAAACAAGCAACAAAAGAAAAGAAAACAAAACAACAACAACAAAACCCAATTACAAAACAAAACAAAAAAACACACAACAACAACAAAAAAGAAAAGTTTGTAGCTAGTTCAAGGACTGTTTGTTGGCCTTTAGAAGTATTTTCTGGTGGAGTCTGATGGGATGTGAAGCCCTGGCCCCAAATTCTATTTTTGGTATTCCCTGGGGACTTCTTTGCTCTGTTCCCCTTGCTGTTCTGTTGCACGCCCTTAGTGTTTTGTCTTGGTGTGGTGGGATCAGATCAGGTGCAATTCCCACATTGTGTCTCAGTGTTGTCCCCTATAGGGTTATGGGTCAGTGAAGGATGTCGTGTCTCATAGTGGGCCCCGCCATATGGTCTTCTCTGTGCATTGGCTGCTCTGAGTGGGAATATAGTCCTCAAGGCTTGGTGGGCCAGGATGTGCTGCACTCTCTCTTCCTCCCCCTTCATTTGCTCCCATGTGCTCTGATCAGACATGAGCTGTAGCTTCAGTGCTGTCCTCTGAAACAAATTCTTCTGGGGGGAGGGGCAGCTGTTCACATAGACCAACAGCAGCTTTTAACGTGAGATTCATAACATCTTAACCTATTAGTTTGACAATTGAGGAGAAAGATGGTTTCTGATGTCCAGATAACAGATCTTTAAAGTCCCCACAATAAAAATGCCCACATAAAAACCTACAGCAATGAGGAGGGTCTGGAGACCAAAGGAGGAAGAGCTGTGGGGGGAGATGGTTGCAGAGCAGCCTTGAACTGCATCATGGAGAATGGTGTAGCCACCATGGCTAATGGGATGAGACTTGGCTAATGGGATGAGTTGAGTCTCCTGTGATCAATCTGGGAGCAGTGAGAAGCCCAGCACAGGGGACATGGTGTCCCAAGACTACTACTTTGACTCCTAGTCACACTTTGGCATCCATGAGATGCTGAAGGAAGAGGTGTGGACCCTCTCACATACTGCCATGTTATGCAACTGACACCTCTTTAAGGACAGGGTGGCGCTGGTTGTGGACTCAGGCACGGGCATCCTCTGCATGTGCACCTCCAAGGTGGAGGCCACAAGGTCATTGGGATCCAGTGTTCCAGTATCTTTGCTTATTCAGTGAGGCTCAACAAAGCCATCAAGCTGGACTATATAGGGTGGCCATCATCAAGGGGAAGGTGAGGGAGGTGGAGCTGCCAGTAAAGAGGTGGGCCTCATTATCAGCAAGTGGATGGGCTAGTGCCTCTTCTACGGGCCCACGCTGAAAACCATGCTCTATGCCAGAAACAAGGGGCCAGTGCCTGATGACCTCATCTTTCTTCTCCTACAGAGTGACTCTGTACGCGATCATGCCCATTGAGGACTAGCAGTACAAAGACTACATGATCCATTGATGGGAGACTGTGGAGTAGGACTTTGACATGTTCTACATTGTGACCATCAAGGAGCCCCTGGTGGACCCCAAGTGGCTAGTCACCAACACCTGCCTCATCAAGCAGATGAGCATCTATACCATCAAGGTGGAAGACTTGACCTTCACTTTCCTGTTCTAAATGCAAGTGAAGTGGAATGATTGCCTCCACTCCCTGGTGGTCCACTTGAACATCCGGTTTGTCCACTGCCACAAGAGGACCTGTTTCTCCATGGGTCCGGAGTCCATGTTCACACACTGGAAATAGAGGGTGTTCTATGCGGACTGCAAAGAAGGATGAGAAGACTTTCGGCTCCCTTGGTATTTGGCCCAATGCCAAGAACAACAATGACCTGGGCTTCACTATCTACCTGGATTTCAGGGGGCAGCTTGGTGAGCTCTCCTGCTCCCCCTACTACGGGATACACAGAGGGTTTCTGCTGGCTTCTCTGGCAGGTTCAGGAACCCTATTCTCTGAGGAGAAATAGGGGCAGAGGTTCAGGGGGTACACATTATGACTATGTTTTTCTTTTTTGTGTGTGACTATCTTTTTCATAACTTATGTTTTTAGATGGTTGCCTTTGCACCAATAAATACTCGGCTGTGAAACAAAAACAAAGACAACAAACAAACAAACCCAATCTCACAACAGGTTAGTTTCTTCAGTGGCTAATTTTCATTCTTGGAGATTTGGATCAATGGTAAATTATGAATGAAGGCCCCTGTCACCTTCCAGGGGTCTGGTAATCTTGATGCAGGCTGGTAGGCGCCAAGTTCAAGACATCAGTCTTTTCCCTAGGTCCAATATAGTCCATCTTCCTGGGGGGAATTCTTGGTCAGGCATTTCACCATTTCAGTACAGTGGTAAGCATATCTGTAGATGACAACACTTCATGTAGCCATGGTTAACTGTCAATAGCATTTTAAAGTGAAAGACCTGATGGGAGTTCATTACAGAACCAGTGCTATATAAAATCAGAGGGAATGTTAGACAAAAACATCTCAGAACACAATGATTAACCTTATATTTTTAATTAACCTTATTTTTTAAAAGTTTCAGGTATGTATGAGCCCCTAATAAAATGTTAAAAATAAATAAATAAATAAATAAATAAATAAAAATTAAAAAAAAAAAAGTTTCAGGTATAATGTCAAACCATCGAATAATGAAGGTTTTAGATTAGAAGATAAACTCAAAGGAAATAAAGTTAGACCAAGTTAGCCATTATAATAATGATGAACCAATTAAGTATATCTTTACCAGAACACAAAGCCTCATCTTTCTTTTGCAGAGCAACTGGTGGGTTTAAACTGCCAACCTTGTGGCTAGCAGTCCAGTGTATACCTGACAGTGGCATCGGGGCTCTTGTTCTTTAAGGAAGCTGTTTTTTCTTTATCAGGACTGGGGGTGGGTGTGGGATGGGGAGGAGATCAAAAATCTCAAGACTCAATCCTTGTTCTAGATTTCTGGAAAAACTAGTTTTACTTCAAAATTTCTTTCATTCTTTCAATGAAACACATCCTGTATGATCTAAATCCAGCTACTTGTCAGGATGTAAAATTTAAGGTTGTTTTAAAAATACAAACTTGCTTATTAATCTGATAGGCAAGGATCTGCCCTGGTAAGGAATGTTACAGGAAGTCTCCCCCTACACCAACCCCCATGCTCAATGTAAACAGAGCTCAAACATTTAAGACTCCAATCTGTGCAAAGCAACAACGTACGGACTGCAGTTCTCAGCTGGACTATACTCCAATTCACTCCACTTCTCAATAGTGCCTTAAAATCGATGCCATTGGATAAATTATTGAGATTATCACTGCCATGGCCTTACCACCCAGGGGGCTGATTGCCAATGATTTTCTTTTCTTTTGGCTTGCTTGTTTTGTCATAAAAAGATAACACGATTGCTAAATTAAACCAGAGCTGTTCATAACCTGTGGACAAGCAGATGGATTCTGGGCTCCCACTTAATTCTAGCCCCAATCCAAGGACAGTTCGTTCTTGCAGCATGGACCCGCTCCATACCGGCTTTCATGAAGAGATCACTGAAGATAACTTCACTGCGCTACAGCAACGTGCGGTGAAGAAAGCAGTGATTGTGATGACGTGTATACATATAACTCTTCTTAAAAGCGGTTTTGTTAGCTAGCTTAGGTACAGGGGGTTGTCCCTCCCATGCCTGCAAAGGACCTCATAGAGGGGGTTGGAAAGAAATCAGGCAACCATTAGACACCTATGAAGACCCCAAACTGAGCATGCTCATACTCAAGCCCCCAAGCCAGGTGGGAGGTACACCTGGGCGGCCATACTAAACCCAGGCTCATGACATCACCCAGGTGGGCCTAACTCAGCCAATGGGATCAACCATTATTATTCACCACACCTTCCTCCAGCAGGGGCTGGGCTAGAATAAAGGCAGGGAGCATGCTCTGGGGTGCTTTCTTATCCTGCTCCAGGTCAGAGGCAGGTAGAAGGGGAGGGGCTCCCTCACCCAAGCAGGCGCACATGCGCCTGCTCCAGACCTACTGGGGCCCACAGTCTATTGGCCCACATGGTCTCAGCGTCTAAGGTTCTTGGGCTTCTGGCTTCCTGGGATTCCCACCCCACCCCCAAGATCTGCACGCATGGGTGCTTTTTTCCACGTGGTTGTTCGGGCCCAGTTGTGAACCTCTTTGAGACTGTAAAACCTGACACTCCTCCTGTCCGTATAAAAACCCACTTGGATTACAAAACGAGCATCGGTGTGAATTCGTCCATCGTGCGAAGCTAAGAACCGAGGTATCACCAACTCCAGAAACCTAACAGTTTAACTATGGAAGTGTGCAACATGTGAATATTACATCAGAAAACTACTAAAAAAAGGAAGGAAGGAAGGAAGAAAGAAAAAACCAAACTCTGATTATCAAGGGTGAAGGAGAGTTTTGCTTGGGGGCCTGTGGGCTCATTTTCATGGTGGTGGAACAATCTGGAGAAGGATTACAGTAATGGCCGTTCAACACGAAGATTATAATCAAGGACACTGAATTTTACATGGGAAAGTTGTTGACGTGGTGAATGTTTTGTTGTGTATATTTTCACCCAAATTGGAAAAAAAAATTACATGAATAATAATGAGTACGGGCAAAAAGAAAACGCTCTAAAATGGATTGTGGTCAAGACTGTCCAACTCTTCTTAAGGTGGTTGAGCTATTGAATTGTATGGTATGTGGATGAAGTGCCAATACACCTTTGAGAAATAAACAGAAAGCAGATGGTACCAGCTATCAATTGGAATAGTGTCTGGGGTCTTAAAAAAGCTTGTAGCCAAACAAGCAGCCATGTAAGTGAAGTGTCAACCAAGTTCACATGGAAGAATCACACCAGCCCGTGTAATTCAAAGATAATAATATCCAAATATGATGAAGGAAAAGTATCAGAGCTTACGTTGTGAACACCCAATTTGCAGAAGGCTACCGAGGACAGTGGGAGCCCAAAATCCATCTGCTGAGTATCTTGTTGGAGTAAGCCTCTGGCCCATGCCCTCTAGCCACAGTTGAGAGACGAGAACAGCTTTGCTATCAGACAGATGATTGTGAATTTGGTTACCATGACAGGAACCATGGTGTAATATGATGCCTGGTCATTGACCTCTTTCTTGACCCAACCTGAATTTGCTTTAGGTTTAAAAATGTAAAGTCGAGAGAAATAAACTTTGCTATTTCTAATCCACCTGGCCTTGTGACTGAATTGAGTCTTTTCTCTCAACCTTACAAAATATTTCTTGCTTGTTCCATGACAGAAATGTTCTGTCTGGCTTGTTTCAATATTGCTGGTGGTATTTTCTTTCTGATTCTTTATAATTATTTTGTTTTTTATTGTTTCTGTTCGGTCTCCCAGTTCACGAAGCGCAGAAGGAGTGGGTGCATAGAGACTATGACTGATGCAAGGGTTTATCAGGGACAGGTGTGGGAGGGTGAGCGGAGTTGGGGAGCAAATAATGAATGCAGGAGTGGGGAAGAGAGCACTAGAACGGACTGTGATGATGTACGTACAACTCTTTATTTTACTTATTTATTTAGAAATAATAAATTCATAGTCTGTGTTGTCATATATGCTGTACTCATCAAATTTCATTTTTCCCACCACAAGAAAAGGTAACATCCCTGCTATTTCTCACAGTGCCACTTTCTGTTTTCACCAGCATCATATCTAACTTCCTGCCTCTGTACTTTATGAAACCCCACACCAAACTAACTGCCATCAATTTGATGCCGACTCATAGCCAACCTTTCAACACGGTAGAACTGCCCCTGTCAGTTTCTCAGGCTGTAACTCTTTACAGGAGTAGAAAGCCCTGTCTTTCTTCCACGGAGTCACTGGTGGTTTTGAACTGCTGACCTTGCAGGTGATCAGCCCAACTTTTAACCCCTGCACAACCAGGTCTCCTGCTGTACTTTCCTAATACACTTTTAGTTAGTGCTGGTTACAAAAGGGGGGGGCGGCGGGCTGACCCTGTGGCGGTTATCCCAAGCAGGTGTCATGGTGAGATCATACATGAGTTGAGGCTCCAAACCTCTGGGCCATGTTCCATTATCTCAGCTGACTTCATTAACTGAACACATGACATTATCATGATTTCAAGTTGGCAACCACAGAGCAGGGAGGCCCAAGTGCAGGACCCTTGTGAGCACAGAGCAGTGCTTTTTAGGCTCATGTGCTCATGTCCTTTTGCCATGGAAGCACTTATGGCGTCCATAATCAAATATATCAAGCTAATTTTAACAGATGGTACATCCTTGAGGCTATACCAGTAGACTATCTTGCCCAATGAATGGTTGTTTGCTTCACTTTTAAAAATGGGCTCATGGTGGAGCATATCCTGGCCCACCAAGCCTTGAGGACAATATCCCTTCTCAGAGCAGCCAATGCACAGAGAGAACCATATGGCCGATCCCACTACAAGACACGACATTCCTCACTGACCCATAGCCCTACAAGGGACAACACTGGAGACACATTGTGAGAATTGCCCATCTGTAGGCGAGTGGACATCCCCTTACAGGAGGGTTGTGGGGAGGAGATGAGCCAGTCAGAGTGCAGTGTAGCAACACTGAAACATACAACTTTCCTCTAATTCTTAAATTTTTCCTCCCCCCCCCCCCCACTATCATGATCCCAATTCTACCTTACAAATCTGGCTAGACCAGAGGATTTACACTGGTACAGATAGGAACTGAAAACACAGGGAATCAGGACAGATGAACCCCTTAGGACCAGTGGTGAGAGTGGCGATACTGGGAGAGTGGAGGGAAGGTGGGGTAGAAAGGGAGAACCGATTATAAGGATCTGCATATAACCCCCTCCCTGGGGGACAGACAACAGAAAAGTGGGTGAAGGGAGATGTTGGACAGCATAAGACTTGACAAAATAATAATTTATAAATTATCAAGGGTTCATGAGGGAGGAGAGGTGGGGCAGGAGGGGAAAAAATGAGGAGCTGATACCAAGGGCTCAAGTCAAAAGCAAATGTTTTGAGAATGATGATGACAACAAATGTGCTTGGCACGATGAATGCATGTATGGATTGTGATAAGAGTTGTACAAGCCACCAATAAAATTATTATTTTTAAAAAATGGACTCATGGAGCAATTAAATAAAGAACCCTTGCCCCCGTGTAATGCAGGGAACTCAATGACGATAGCGGCAAGTGCTCTGTCCTTAAGAGGCTCTCAGTAGAGTTGGAGAGGTAACACCAGGGCTGACCCATAGATGTTTAGCTAACGTTCTGGTTCTAATAGCTGCATAATTTCCCATAGTGCTCCACTACTTATTCAAGTACTCCTCCACTAATACCATTAATTAATTGCCACTAATTGTTGCCAGTTATAGCATTTAGTTTTTAAAAATGTCAATTTTTGCAGTGGAACTAAGCAGCCCGGAATTTAGTGGCAAGTTCTGGGCTCACTTTTTTTAAAAAATTAAATACTTTTATTGGGGGCTCTTATATCTCTTATCAGAATCTATACATTCATGCATTGTGTCAAGCACATTTGTACATATGCTGCCATCATCATTTTCAAAGCATTTTCTTTCTACTTGAGCCCTTGGTACCAGCTCCTCATTTTCTCCTCCCTCCCCAACCCTCCTTCCCTTATGAACCCTTGGCAAGTTATAAGTTATTATTTACATATCTTATATCGTCCTCTGTCACCTTTCACCCACTTTTCTGTTGTTGGGCCCCTGGGAGGGGGCTATATGCTGATTCTTATGATCGATTCCCCTTCTCTCCCCCCACCTTTCCCTTATCCTCCTGGTATCTCTAGTCTCATTGTTTATACAACTCTTTTTAAAAGCATAACTATGGAAGTGTATGACATGTGAAATTTATATCAATAAAGCGATTAAAAATTTAAAAAACTACAAAACTGTCAAGATTCATGCATTTTGTTCATTGTTTATAATAGTAAAACCATTTAATTCATAAGCATGCACATATCATAAAATCAAAATAAAGTTCCTTGCGGAAAAAACCACCTACTTCAATAATGAGGAGCCCTGGTGGCGCTGTGCACCACCTGGAAGTAAGCATTGTATTTTCCTAGACACGAAGCCCTTGTTATACCAATTAAAAATAGGTTTCCTGCAGTATGCTCTTCGAAGAGGCTATATGAGAAGCAGTGCATTTGCAAGTGGAGGCTCAGGATAACCTAATAGCGAGGCAAAAACAAACCCCACACTGAATGTTTTCAAGGTTAAAAGAGAAATGCTCAGGATGGAGATTTAGCCACTTTCGTGGGCAGGCCATGAACAGATTTCATCCAAATGGATGGCAGTTGGGCAAGGGTCACACCTCCCTGGGTCTCTGAAGCCATCTCACAAGCCTTCAAGGTCACTGCCTGCGTTTCCCTTCTGGCCTTCTATGGGACAGCAGTTAACAACAGCATGGCATGTTCAGAACAGCTGGACATAAAACAAAGCAACACACCCATACAAAAGTAGCTACACTATTTCCAGCAATTTTAGATAGGCTTGCCTGTCTCAACGGGACTGAAAACGTTCCATCAAGGTGGTCACTGGTTTCTAAGAATTCTCAGCCATTGAATGCCAGCCCCACTGCATGAGTAGGTGCGGCCTAACTTGATCTTTGGAAGTGGCATTTCCTCTTACCAGGGAACAGTCCCTGGAGAAGGACATCATGTTTAGTAAAGTAGAGGGGTGGAGCAAAAGAGGAAATCCCTCTCTTTTGCGGGGATGGACACAGT
This sequence comes from Echinops telfairi, assembly GCF_000313985.2. NCBI lineage: Eukaryota > Metazoa > Chordata > Mammalia > Afrosoricida > Tenrecidae > Echinops > Echinops telfairi. Next base: position 42,057,007 of record NW_022103958.1, on the reverse strand, counting down.
GGCTGCAGGAAGGGGCTCAAGCCTGGGAACCATTGTGAGGACGGCGCAGGACCGGGCAGTGTGTCCTTCTGTTGTGTAGGGTCGCTATGGGTGAGAGCCGACTCCGTGACATCTAACAATATAACCACAACACCATGAAGTCAACCACAGATGCTTCATACCAGGCCGGCCACTGCGGCCTGCCCGCCTGACGAGTGTCTAGAACGATCTGGGGACTCCATTCAGCACTCGGTCAGAGAGTTAGCCGCCAGCCAGGAGCAGCACGGAAGCTGGCACAGTGAGGCTTGTGCCGTCCAGACTCCCCTGGCACCCTTTGCCACGGCGCACATAAACCCGGTGACCCAGGGCCTGGAGAGTAGAATGACCCCTTAACACACTGAAACTGAGCAGCATGTCCAGCTTTTCTCTGGGTGACACAAAACTGGGCCTTTAGAACCAGAAACCCAGATCAAAGTGCAAGAGGGCAGACCCAGCGTTTGCAAACACAAACAAAATTCTGCTCAACCATAGGCCACACCGTTGACCAGGGTTTCCAGGAGCAAACAGAAACTCATTTTCTCCAAGGGATCGCTAAAATTCCAAATTAGTTCTAGTGCAGTCAGTTTAAAGCCTACCATCTTAAATTAGTATCCTGATGAGGGAAAAAAGAAAAAAAAAATCCAGCTTCATTTAGCAACGATGTTAAAAATGAAATGGAGCCGGTGGGTCCTAACCCCTGTGCCACCTAGTCTATTCTGACTCATCAGGACCCTGTGCAGTGATGCCTCGGTTGTTGACTGGCTCCAAGCTCCAACTTTCCACTACTCAGACAGCACAGGTCAAAACATCTGCGTGGTATTCATAACTCTGCTTGAGAGTCATGAGTCAAATGTCACCATGGACACGGTGGGGGGAAGCTTCAGTCTAGCCCTCGCTCCTACTCACACATGGTGCTTGCGTAAACAAGTCATTCGAACATTGCCATTGTGCTTTCTTTTGCACTTTATTTGTGTGCAATATCATAACCATGGCGATAACCAAAGAGAGTCTGGGATAGCAGCCGTAAAGCTAAAAGGAAAGCCGTGAGGACCATGATCGAGTGAGCGAAAGAAATCATCGTGAAATTTGAATTAGGTTGCTGTTTGTCTGGTTTGGCGGCTGAATACAACGTGGCTAAGCCGACGTTATCAATATTTTTTTTGGGGGGGGATAAGTGAGTAAAGCAGTTAGTGTAGCAAAATGTGAAATCATGAACCATGAAATGAAGTTAGATCAGTGAAGAGGTTGATTTGGATAAATCAGAAGCAACTTGAAGGCAATAGCATCTCCAAGACAGTGATAGTTGAGAAGATGAAAAGCCTTCATAGTGAACTGATAAGGGTAATTTCGGGGCCTCTGAACCAATTATTTGGTTTTCCATGATTTCTTATGGGACTCATCTGTTCAGTTCTTGAACTTTTCTGTGTTTGAATACAAACTTGGAACAACTTGAGTTTGACAACCGAGGCATCACTGTATAGGGTTTGGGGGGCTGTAAATCATTCCAGGAGCAACTAGCCTCATCTTCTCCCTCAAAGCAGTTGGTAGACTTGAACTGCCGGCCTTGCCGTTCGCAGTCTAACACTTACTGGACAGCGCCACCAGCGCTCCTTTTCATCATCAGCTCTTTCACTTGCTGCACATGCAGTCTCTAAATCATTGAAAGAGACTACAAGTCTTTTCTTGCATGGGTAACTTCAGCTACCCAGGATTAACAGCCTAGGAAGAAGTTGATCCTCCGAGAATTTAAGGAATTTCAGGATGGCCGTGTACATTTTTTAAGCCATTCCTAATGAGACTGTGCTCTTTACAGACAGGTAAAGAATGCAGCAGAGCCACTGCTTGTTTGTTTATTGGACAGAAATCTCCAAAGGGAATTCCATACTGTCTTCAACCATGGCCATGGTCAGTTTCAGAGTTGAGTTGGTTTGACGTCTAGGTCCTTGGGCTCCATACCGTCTTGATGGGAAGTACCGCAGGGCTTTGGCCAGGTGTTAGTGTGCTCCGCAGATCGGGTGCTATTGTCTCCATGCTGCGGCAACCTGAACTTCGCAGCGTATCCTAACCCTACTGTTTGTAAAACATCAGCTCAGTACGTCACACAGTATCTTGAGTCGATTTCACCAGCACAGATGTGAACAACAAAAATGATGGCCAAAACTTGAAGCTGACACTTACCACGTCAGTGTGGGGATAGAAACAATTTTGTCAGAGAAAGGTGACCAAGAAAAACTCCCTAGGCCAGAATTCAGCATGTGCAATTTCTCTCGAAGTTTATAAATCTTCAGATAAAACCAAACACTCCTATTGGATCTAAAACACAAATCTTGAGGTAGATCCCAGAGCCTTAGCCTAGAATCTAAATTTACTTTCTTACATGCTTGTCTGTGATTACTCATGAATCTTTGAAGAGACCATTCAAACATTTTTACCTTTGCCTGGAGATATATGTTGCTGGAAAACAGAGAAAGCTCTTAAAGTTCTTGGATGGAAACAACAACAATAGCAACACACAGCAAGACTTAGCAAGACATAACGCATGTGTCTTTGGAAGCACTGAGACACAGTTCAAAAAATGCAAGTCCATTTACCTCAAGGGTTGCCCAAGGGCCATGGATTTCATCTCACACACTTTGGACATGTTATCAGGAGAGACCAATCCCTGGAAAAGGCCATCCTGCTTGGTTAAGTAGAGGGGCATAAGATGGTTTTTTGTTTTTAGTGTATGAAAGCCAGGATTGATTAACCTATAGGGACAATAAGTAGAATATGAGTTTCTCTCTCTCTCTCTCTCTCTCTCTCTCTCTCTCTCTCTCTGTGTGTGTGTGTGTGTGTGGTAGGTGGAGGGGTAAAAGGGAGCTGATGTCAAGGAGTTCAGAAAGGAAAAGAATGTTTTGAAACCGATTATGGTAGCAATTACACAATACTGCTTCTTGATGTGATTGAATTATAGAATGGTTAAAAAAAGCAGGCAATGTTGCATGAGGTTAAATGTGCTGCACCAGACCTCTTTAGAGTTCTGGGAAGCAAGAATATTACTTTGATGACTAAGGTGCTCCTGATGTAAGTCATGGTATTTTCAATGGACTCATACGTACGTGAAAGTTTGAACTGAATAAGGAAGACTAGAGAAGAATGAATGCATCTGAATTGTGGTGCTGGCAAAGAATATTGAAAGTACCACATACTACCAAACGAACAAACTGACCTGTTTTGGAAGAAGTACGGCCAGAGTTCTCCTTAGTGGCAATGATGGGAAGACTTCATCTTACAAATTTTGGACATACTGTCAGGAGAGTCCAATCTCTGGAGAAGGACATTATGCTTGGTAAAATAGAGGGGCAGCAAAAAAGAGGAAAGCCATTAGTGATATGGATGGACACAGTGGCTGCAACCAGGCGCTCAGGAACAATGTGAGGGTGCAGGACAGTGCGGTGATTCCTTCTGTTGTCTGTAGGGTTGGTGTGGGTCAGAACTGACTCAGTGGTACCTACCCAACAACCACAATGAATCCTTGACTCCTTACAAATGGGTCTTTGGGTGAAGAAAGTTGATGGTGCCTGGCTATTAGAAAATATAGTGTCTTAGAAGGGTCTTAAAGGCTTGAAGTTAAACAAGCGGCCATCTAGCAGGGAAGCAACAAAGCTCACATGGAAGATGCACATCAGCCTGTGTGATCACAAGGTGTCATAGGGATCAGGTATTAGGCATCAGAAGATCCAAAACAAACAATCATGTTGAAGCAAATGAGGAAGGGCTGAGTGGAGACCCAAAGCCCACCTGAAGACAATTGGACATCCCTTCACAGAAGGGTCACAAGGAAAGAAGGAATGAGTCAGCTAGGGTGCACTATACCACTGACAAAACACACAACATTCCTTTAGTTCTTTAATGCTCCCTGCCCCCTACTATCATGACCCCAGTTTACAAATCTGATAGATCGGAGCAAGTACAGTGGTACAGATAAGAGCTCTGGACACATGAATCCAGGGCAGATAAACCCCTCAGGAACAGTAATTGGAGTAGCAATGCCAGGAGGGTAGGGAGAAGGTGGGGAGAGATGGGGGAGAAAGAGGGAACCATTCTCAATGATTGAAATATAACACCCCCCCAATACCCCCAGGGGGACAAACAGAAATGTGAGTGAGGGGAGACAGTTGATGGTATAAAATATGAAAATAATAATAATACTCTATAATTTATCAAGGGTTCACAAGGGTGAGAGGTTGGGGGAGGGAAGGTAAAAAGAAGAACTGATATCAAGGGCTCAAGGCAAAAGAAAATGCTTTGAAAATGATGACGGCAACATATGCACAAATGTGACTGATACAATGGATGTATGGATTGTTATAAGAGCTGTAAGAGCCTCCAATAAAATGATGTTTTAAAAGAAATGGGCCTTTGAATTCTAGCAAACTATGCTAGATTGTTGGAGGAGACAAAGAGACCCAAATTCAGGTAAATTGTATAATAGACCCCTTGATTAAGTCTTAACTGGGACGAAATGGAGTAACTCACCTGAGGGAGACCATCTACATGAGGCCATTACCATGTCCAAAGGCTTCAGGGCCACACAACGACCGACATCAAACATGGAAAGCAAAGGAAACCGTCACCAAATCATGAGCGGCTGTAGGTCAGTGCAGCACAGTTACAGATCTTTGTAGCATACAAGAGAGACCCCAATCTCAAATTTAATTTAAGGAGAACATTTATTACTTCTGAAAAGGGACAAAAGTCCCTTTTAAGACACAGATGTCATCTGGCTAAGGGAGGCGATTGGCCTGAGGTCCAAGGATTCAGTCAGGACAGTTAAACAGGGCCTGGGACAAAGGGAACTGCCACCCATTCCTGAGTGGAGGCTGGGCAATACAGCACAGGTACAGGAGCATAGGACCATGACTGGGACACACAGATCATATTAGAATAGAAGAGCTTGTAAGATTGGTCCGGGGCCTTCTGGCCAAGATAGTCCGCATGACTGATAGGGCATGACTCATGACTGACCTGTCCCCGTTAAGTGATCCCTATCAAGGACACAACTAAAGGGAGATTGCCTAACCCTGGACTGGTGGGAGAGGTGGAGGTAGTTCCACTTTCCAATCAATCTTACCTGAAGGCCAGGTTCTCTCCATTTCTGGTTAAAGATCAGAAGGGCTTGGGTGATGAGGACACAGAAGCCACCTGACCAGTCTAACTGATGAGTCCCAGATAACCAGGGACCACCGCCTTTGTTCAAACCCCCCCAGCCCTGAGCTCAACGGCCCCTGCCAGATGGATAAAAAGGGTCTACCCGCTCTGGGCAGTCTCCGAGCCCTTTCACAATCAACCTGCCGTGCTGCCTCCTCCTTTGGAGACGCTGCTGTGCCAGGGTCAGCCTTCCCTGCACGGCCATTCTGCCAAGGGAGTTTGAGCCATCACTGCCATCCATGCCCTTGGGCAAATGGGGAGGTGCTCAGATGAGGCGCTAGAACTGGGAAAGGGGGCCATGACTGGGTGACACTGAGGTCCTGTGACGCCCGTAGTTGGGCAGCACTCCTCCCCATTTGATCCTAGGACCAGCTTCCCTCCCAGGCACACCCAGGCAAGAGCTTGTCCTGAGCTGGACCGCAGCGTTGGTGGCAAACACACTCTGTCCGAGAGAGCAAACCTTTTGATAGTGCTGGTCGATGGTCAAAAAGAACTCTTTGGGGGCCATTCTTAAAATAGATCTTTTCCCACCCCCAAATCTCAGCTTTCCACAAACCTGGCTTTAACAAACTACTCCTTTCACCTTTTTTGGTGTTTGGTTTTGTTTCTTGGCAAAGTATCTGTTTCCTTTTTGTTTCTTCTTTTCCTCTAGGAAATCATATCGTTGCCTTGCAAACACACTCGGTATGCAGCTGCTAAAAAAATAAATAATGAAAAGAAAGCATGTTTTCTTACCTAACCCAAATACTATGACACTATTATCACCGTTGACATTAACAACCATTTCTGTGGTATCATTTCATAACCAGCCCTTAATCGAATTTGCCCGCTTCAAAGGGACTTTTTCTTCCCCTGATTTATTCAAAACAGGCTCCAACCAGGAGGGCTCTATTCCCCGTGTCTGTCCATCTAGAGCAATTTCCCTCCCTTTTGTTTTTGTGGTATTGACTTGTTGAACAAAACAAGGTTTTAATAGTTGTCATTGAGAACTTTTATGATCGCGATAAATCTTGATTCTCCACTCGGCCTGAGTAGACTTCGCCAGAACATGCTGACCCGCTCGCATGGGGGTGAAGGGGACACACACGCACGCACTGGGAACACGTCCATCTCCTGGGCTTTTCTTTGCTCCGCTGGTTCCTCTTGACCTTTCCTCTAGTAAGCCCCAGGCATTCGGGGCTCAGGACAATGAGGATTGGGGCAACCGGAATGCAGGGAGAGAAACAGTCCAAGTGCAGTGTTCTGACTTTTAAAATAGCCTCTTGAAACCCACATCAAAAACAATCGTTCCGAAAGCCAGAACGCTTGACTTGCAGAGCGCCAGGTTTTGTTGAGAGAAGAAAAGCCTCTTGAGAATCGAACGGGAAGGCCGGAAGCACCAGGGACGGGTCGGCCCTGAGCACACGTTGGAAAGAGGCTGGAGGGAGAGCCCCACTAGGGAGGGCCAGACTGAGGCCCCATTCACGCCGGTCCGGAGAGCAGGGACCCGAGGGAAGGCCTGGTGGGGCAGGGTCTGGGGAGGGAGGCGGGGGAGCAGTCCCACCTAGAGGAGGCTGTCAGGAAGGAGCTACTGTTATAAGACCTTGGAATCCGCAAGGTGTTCCTTGTCACCCTGAGGGTGGTCTTTCATGCACAGCAGCCTGCAGAGGACACTTGGAGAACCCAGCAGAAGTCACACTTGTCTGAGCTGGCGTCACCGCTGAGCCCTATCCAAATTGCTTCACGTGCAGAGGCCATTAACCAAGCCAACCCCACCCACAGGTGAAAAGACAACAATGGAAACCTAACTCACTGACATCCAGACGATTCCAAACAACCAGCGACCCTCTCCGGCAAGGCGGACATGCTCCGTGCGTGCGTGCGTGCGTGCGTGCGTGCGTGCGTGTTCCAAGCCTGGACCTCCGGCAGGGCGGACATGCTCCGGTGTGTGTGTGTGTGTGTGTGTGTGTGTGTGTGTGTGTGTGTGGTGTGTGTTCCAAGCCTGGACCTCTTGACGAGAGTAGAGAGCCTTGTCTTTCTCCTGTGGAGTGCCTGCCTAATGGTTTCTGAAGTGAACGGATGACCCTGAAGTTTGCAGCCCAATGCGTACTCACTATACCACCAGGGGTGCTAGATCAAAGGGGGTGCACCGATAATGCCCAGGGGGGTGGTGAAACCGAACAGCGCGTCTCACTCACTGCCATTGAGCCCAAGGCTGACCCTCGAGGACAGGGTAGAACTTCCCCTGTGAGTTTCCGAGATAGCAACTCTTGACAGGAGTATGTCTCCTCTGTAGGTGGGTGAGATTAGATACTGGGAAAGAGTCCATGGGTGACAAGTGATCTGCAGGTCAGCCTCATCCAAAGGTGCCTTGGAAGAGAGGTTCCCATGGGATGTCCATGAGCCGGGACCAGCCTGTGGACACTGGGAAAATTCACTCCATGACATTCGCAAGCCACTCGTGGGAGGAGATGTTCCAGCCTAGTTTTACACCAGGAGCCCTGGTGGTGTAGTGGTTACGTGCTGGGCTGTGATGAGCCTGGTTGGCAGTTAGAAACCAATATCTCCTCTGCAGAAAGGCTGGGCTTTCCACTCTTGTAAACAGTTACACTCCAGAGGGTGTGTGTGTGTGTGTGTCCGATGAGGCAGCATTGAATCAATGGCAGTGAGTTTGGTTTCGTTTGACTTCAGTGCCCTGGTCTAATTGGTTGTCTTAATTTGATGGGTGTGTTCTATCAATTAAGACAGTGATCTTTAACCTCTTCTGTGAAAATCACTTGAAGGAGCTTAAAAGTAATACAGATTACCAGGGCACTATTCCAAACCAATTGAATTAGATTCTCTGTGGGTTGGACCTCAGATTATTGTATGATTGCGGCTTCAATGTTATCTTTGTGAGACCACTTAACTCTGTTCAGCCCAGGCATGACCGCTCTTCCACTATCGAAACAATGCACTCCAGGGATCATAGTGACGAACAAGAGTGTATGTACTGGCTTTGGATGTGAGGTTACATCTAGTAACCCAGTCAGAAATAGAAGGGTTAAGTGCAGTCAGCAGGGGCAGGTGTTTGGAGAGAAGAACAGCTGCAGGTGGTGGGAAGAAGGCCAGCTGGGGTGAGGTAAGAGACAGCAGGTGGCGGTTCTGTCAGGAGCTGGCATCAAGGAGGAACAGCATCATGACTGGCCTGCCGTAGACAGTCTAGGAGCAAACGGCCGGCGGCGCTCAGGGAGGTCCCGCTGTAGGAAGGAGAGGACTCCAGTTACTGCTGCTGGAGACACTGGCAAGAACAGGCAGGGACCCACAGTGGTAGAGAGACCATGTCGTGCTGGGTCTCAGCATGAGCCACAGGACAAGGGTTGGGAAACAAGCTTGGGTCACTGATGCAGGGCCAGAAGGATGTCATTTGTTGAATCAATGAATAATATTTTGTTGCTTGACATATTTCCTGGATGGATGTATTCCTGTGATAGGGGTCCAGATGAGAAATGACATCAGCTCGGGTTATGAGGGCAGCAATTCCACACTGCCGTGACCCAATGGGGAGGTGATGCCAGACTTGCAGAGGAATCCCAGGGAGTTCATTGTCAGAGACAGAGAATTGTGGAAGCAGGGGCCAGGCAGTTATAAACGAACCCTCGTGTCTTATTTTTCTCTATAGGATCAAATGAAATAAGACCAGTGTATGCAAACTTTTTACCGGCACCTTGATTAACAAACTTAATGATGTTTCACATGAATGGCTCCGTCTCATACTCTTTAATGTAATCTGTCACATTCCAACTTTATCTTAACTTTATTGGTTTTTTTCTAGAACATCAAAGATTCTTTCCCAAACCATGTTTCAATGAAAAACTCAAGTATTTCCAGGCAATAACTCCATCTGTGCCACTATAGATACATATCTGATAAACTTCCCTAATTCATACCACATCTGCTCTTCCAGTCCTGTATGACCTTGAGGCTGAAAAAAAACAACAAACAACCCACAAAACTACAGAAAAACCACCAACAACCCCAAACACTTCAAATTAATTTTCCCCCAAATAAGTATCCATACCAAATTACTCCACCTCATTTTATTAAATGAAAGACAAAGTGCACACATGGAATTAGCCAACTCTTATTAAAACCTGGAAAGCCTTTCAAAAGCTTTCAGAGTAGATTGTCCTGTTGAACAGCTGCGTATGTCGGTGATGGGAAGTATTTGTACTGATACTGTCCCTTTGTGCATGTTTCCAGGAGAGACCAGTTCCTGGAAAGGGGCAACATGCTTGATAAAGCAGAGGGGTCTGGAAAAGAGGAAGCCCCTCGACAAGATGGGTGGACACAGGGGCTGCATCTAAGAACAATGTGAGGATGGCCCAGGACTGGGCAGGGCTTTGTTCTGTTGGACACAGGGTCACTATGAGTCAGAACGGCCTTGAACTGCCTGGGAGGCCCCTAACGATAACAACAGGATGGTCCCCGTTGATTTGTGTGAAAATTGCAGTCAGTTAGGACTGCTTGGACACAAGGACCCTGTAGTATTAAATTAAAAAATTGAGATGGTGCTGGGGGCGGGGTACCAGCCCCCACCCGTTGATACTGTCTACGAGTTCAGTAATACTACTTCTGGGTTCAGTAATGCACAATTGTACGGTTGAGATATATAAGCATTATATTAAAGTCATCGAGAGCCTGAGAGATATTACAATAATACAGTCAGACACATTACATGATAGCATTGCTCACCTCAGCCCAGCTTGGTGGTCCACGTGGAGAGAGGGGGAAGGGAAGGAGGGGAAGGGAACAAGGGAGAGGGGACTGAGCAGGGAGTGAGCAGCAAGGAGCTCAGGGTCAGAGAAAGAGCTCTATATTGCTGACTCAGACCTATATACCTTTTGGGGGCATGCCAGCCCACTAATTACAAGTAGAGACATACTTCACAGGAAGGGGCTGCACTATAGGTTACACAGCAATGAGAGGGTGGTCTAGGGGGTGGTCTCTGGATTTCCATAGGAACATTATCAGTAGGGTGAAAACTCTGCCTACAGGAGCCTGTCTATTGTCCCCTGAGGCAGGGAGCAGGCCCACCCCTGTGGAGGGATGAGACAGCAGTCTGGCAACTGATTGCCTCAAGTGGGGGAATGCCTGCGCATCTGACCTCTCCCCACAGGACCCTGTCTTTCTTTCTGTACAGAGCTCTTCCCTCACACCATCCTTTAAAAACGAAGACAACAGAGCGAGTGACTGAAATATCCCGATGTGGTTGACACTCTGGCTGTGATTTCCTTGACACGTGAGGGGAAGTTTGGGGAGTATAAAGGACACAGGCTTTGAAGTACCAAAAAAAGCCTTGAGTTTGCACAGAGACTCCCTCCTCCTCGCCCTGTAATTGTGGGCAGTTCACGTAACCTGCTCAGTCTCAGTTTCATTGGCTATAAAATGGGGATAATAATATTCACCTTGTAGGCTTGCTGTGAGGATTAATGAGACAATCTGCATGAAAGCTTCAATCCAGCATCTGGCAGTGCAGAAAAATGCTCATTAAGTAGCAACTCTTTTTAATAAAAACTGCTAGGGATGTCCTGATATAT
>NW_022103958.1:42041943-42045488 GCF_000313985.2 Echinops telfairi | reverse complement strand
CTGACTGGCTCATCTCCTTTGTTTTCTTAAACGAATTGGCATATGGTTCACAAATTGTACAATGCAGTAGTTCTATCATATTAAGAAGAGCCATGCAGTGGTCACCACCATGAATTTTAGAACATCTCCATTTTTATACTCATTGCTATCAGCTCCCCATTTTCTCCCAACCACCCCAATGTTTACATTTTATTATCATAAAAATTAATACTCGAGACATCACGTGCCCCACTGACCCATGGTGCTATGGGGACAGTGCTGGACACCCAGTGCAGGAATTGTGCCTGTTCAGACCGCCCCCCCACCCCACACACACACCAGGGTAAAACATGAAGGGAGTTTATCAGAGCAGCAATGGGAGCAAAGCAGCAAAGTCCCCGAGGAATCCGGAGAATAGACTTCAGACTCAGAGGGCAGGGCTTGGCACCTCATCAGACCCGATTGAGAAACAGTCATAAGGGTCAGCAGGCAGACCCGGCACTATTTATAGGCTTTTGTTGTTGTTTTTGTTCATGTCTATCTATATAAGATAGGCAGGAATGTTTACAATTCTGAGGAGAAAACAATAGGACTGACAGTTCCTGGGGGACACTGGAGAGGAGGAGGTGGGGGGGACCCGAGGGGGGAGCCAACAAAATCAGTGACAAGGGAGCAATGAGAGATCTGAAACCCATGGTGAGGAGGGAATAGGCCGCCTGGTGGAGTTTGATCAAGTGCAGTGGAGCCGAGAGGAATTACTGAGAGCCGAATGAAGGTCGAACATGATAGTGGGACAAGAGGAAAGTAAAAGGAAATAGAAGGAAAAACTAGGAGGCAAAATACATTTACAGAGGTCTAAATACAGGCAAGTACATGTGTAAAAATATTTATATATGATGATAGGGAAATAGATCTAAGCACATATATTTAAAGGTTAAGTATTAAGGTAGCAGACGGACATTGGGACTCTACTAAAGTACTCCCTTAATGCAAGAATACTTTGTTCTAATGACCTGGCATTCTGTGATGCTCACCTTCACAACATGATCGCTGAAGACAAAATGGGTGCATAAGCAAATGTGGTGAAGAAAGCGATGGTGCCAAGTATTAGAAGATACAGTGTCTGGGGTCTTAAAGGCTTGGGGATAAACAAACGGACATTTAGCTGAGAAGCAACAAAGCTAACATGGAAGAAGCACACCAGCCTGTGTGATGACGAGGTGTTGATGGGATCAGGTATCAGGCATCAAACACCCAGAACAAAAAATTCATATTGATGTGAATGAGGGGGAATGCAGAGTGAAGACCCAAAGCCTATCAGTAGACAATTGGACATCCCCTTACAAAAGGGTCACAAGGAAGAGATGAGCCAGTCAGGGTGCAGTATAGCACCAATGAAACACACAACTTTCCTCTAGTTCCTTAATGCTTCCTCCTCCCCACTATCATGATCCCACTTCTAACTTACAAATCGGACTAAACCGGAGCATGTACACTGGTACAGATCAGAGCTGGAAACACAGGGAATCCAGGACAGATAAAGCCCTGGATAAAGAACAGATAAAGGACCAATAATGAGAATACTGATACCAGGAGGGAAAGGGGAAGGTGGGGGGAGAAAGGGGAAACCTATCACAATGATCTACATATAACCCCTTCCCAGAGGGACAGACAACAGAAAAGTGGATGAAGGGAGATATTGGTCAATGTAAGACATGGAAAAAATATATAAATTATCAAGGGTTCAGGAGGAAGAGAGAGGGGGCAAGGGAGGGGAAATAAGCTGATACCAAGAGCTCAAGAAGAAAAAAAGTTTTGAAAATGATGGAAACATATGTACAAATGTGCTTGATCAATGGATGGATGGATGGATGGATTGTGATAAGAGCTGTAAGAGCCCCCAAGAAAATGATTTATTATGAAAAACTAACCAAAGATAAAAAAGTCAATACTGTTTCTGTTGTGTTTTCTGGGACAGTATGCACCGCAAGCCGGGTTTCCATTGAACGAGTGGCTGCATGGCGTCCGGAGTCGCTGGCTTCTTCCTCCTGGCGTTCTCCTTAGTCCCTGCCGCAGGCTTTGCTTCCAGGGGTCCATGTCCCCTTTCTTCTTTGCTGTAGCAGTGAGCTTCCCAAAGTGGGCGCTAGAATCTGCTAGAGCAGTGGTTCTCAGCCTTCCTACTGCCGCCATCCTTTCATACAGTTCCTCATGTTGTGGTGACCCCCAACCAGAACATTATTTTCGTTGCTACTTCACCACTGTTATTTTGCTACTGTGATGAATGGTAATGTAAATATGTGATATGCAGGATATGTTTTCATTGCTACAAATTGAACATAATTAAAGCATAGTGATTAATCACAAAACAATATGTAATTATACTTCATGAAGTGTGGTTTTACCTCCAATACTGCTGCTTTCAACACAGTAGCTGCTCTCTACACATGTGCGATTGGTCCACATAAGGGTATTATGGCACCAACCCTGTCACATCCACCTGTATTTATACAGGGTGTGTGTGATGGGGTTGGCGCGATGATGTCGTCACGCTGGGGACTTGTATGTGGGCGTATCTGCATGTGGGCGGACCCACCTGGAGACGGATAGAGGAGCGGTGTCTCAGTTCCTAAGACGATCAGAAATACTTGTATATGTTTTTCAATGGTCTTAGGCGATCCCTGTGAAAGGGTCGTTTGACCCCCAAAGGGGTTGAGACCCACAGGTTGAGAACCGCTGTGCTAGAGGCTGCTGGAACAATGCAGGGGTGGTGGTGGGACTTTGAAAGTGGGGTCTGCCCCCACTTGATCCTGAACTGTGAACTATAGCACAAAAGTTTTACATTGCCCATGGGTACTGGGTAATAAGTTTAGGAACCTATGCTTTAGAGTAATTGTTGACCATTTATTCTCGTTTCTCACTGCCATCTAGTCAATGCCAGCTGGTGGCATGCCTAAAGGACAGGCTAGAACTGTCCCTGTGAGTTGCGGAGACTGTAACTCTTTACAGGAGTAGAAAGCCCTTCTACACTGAGTTGCTCGTATTTTTGAACTGCTGACCTTGTAATCCCTGCCCAACGTGTAGCCACTGTACCACCAGGGCGCCTCCATCTTTAACCTGGATATACCGAATTAGACTCCATCTTTAACCTGGACATACTGAGTTAGACTCCATCTTTAACCTGGATATACCGAATTAGACTCCATCTTTAACCTGGATATACTGAACTAGACTCCATCTTTAACCTGGATATACTGAACTAGACTCCATCTTTAACCTGGATATACTGAACTAGACTCCATCTTTAACTTGGATATACTGAACTAGACTCCATCTTTAACCTGGATATACCAAGTTAGACTCCATCTTTAACCTGGATATACTGAGTTAGACTCCACCTTTAACCTGGATATACTGAACTAGACTCCATCTTTAACCTGGATGTACTGAACTAGACTCCATCTTTAACCTGGACGTTCTGAGTTAGACTCCATCTTTAACCTGGATATACTGAGTTAGACTCCATCTTTAACCTGGATATACTGAGTTAGACTCCATCTTTAACCTGG
>NW_022103958.1:41987731-42041843 GCF_000313985.2 Echinops telfairi | reverse complement strand
TTAGACTCCATCTTTAACCTGGATATACTGAGTTAGACTCCATCTTTAACCTGGATATACTGAGTTAGACTCCATCTTTAACCTGGATATACTGAATTACACTCCATACTTTAAAGTATCCCCAGGTAATTATGTAGACTCTTACCAGAGTCTACGTTTTGATACCATCTTGTTAAAATGGTGGATTCTGATTCAGTAAATCTAAGTTGGAAATGGAGATTCTTTGGGTGGAGGTGTGGGAGGGCTGAGGAGGTAGACGGAACCGGAAAGAATCATTTGGGAGCCCTTTTCCAAAGGGCATATGATTGTGTCTGTTAAAAGATCAGGGACCGGAGGAGGGGCCTGGTATACAGTGTTAGTTAACTCAGGGCTGCCAAGCAATTCCTCCTTCAGAGAGCAAAGGGACATTGACTTTTTCAAGATGTTTTTGAATGCAAAATACAAGGTATGCACATAATCTGGTTTTCTGACAGATTCTTTAAAAAATTTGGCATATTAATGACCCCACTTAAGAGCCCTGAAGATGGGAGCCAGGGGAAAGTTTTTTTCCTTCCTGAACAATGGCTGAGAAGGGAATTCTAATGAATATTTTGGCACACTATCTCATTTTCTGGCTGTGTTAGGACCCAAGAGCTAGCAGGTCATAATTAAAGCCAATAATGGCAACTCCAGACAGTTACCCAAATATTTTCCTGGTGTTGTCAATTCTCTGCATTGAATGATTTAACATCATATCTGGGGGAGTGTGGAACATAAACGCAGTGGAAGGATTAAGAGTTGATATGAAATCTGGAACATTTGCTGCACGTTGCCCCCAAAAGATGTTTATTACATTCAAAGGGATTATGGTATGTTTTCCTTAGAAGATAATTTTCAAGTGCCCTTTCAGTGCAGAGAACTAACTTTGGACTTGAAACACTCAAAACAGACCCACGTTTTCTGTAGGAAAGAAAAAGACCCCGTGCTTGGGGCGAAGGCCTCATGTTGTGGTAAATAAACAACCTTGTCCTACCTCCACCGCACCTTTCAGGAATGTTCTTCTTGATCACCGGGGACTGCTGATGGAAACAGCTGCAGCTGCGAGCTCCCAAGAAACCCACAAATCCATCTGCTTGCAAAGTCCAGCAGATTTCCAGTCTTGGAAGGAAGCTCTTCAACTTGATCTTCGTTGGTTTGTTTTCCTGAATGAGTTTTGAGATAAGCAAAATCTCTCAGCCACCTACTTCACCATCACCCGAACTTTAAGTGTTTCCTCCTGGATGGAGACTTAGCGGCTCACTTTCAAGCTGGGCTTTGAACAGGGTCATTCTGTTTTGACCCCTTGTTGATAATTTGCATCTCCACCCAAGATAGACTTAATTACTTAGTCTACGTTTGGGGGGGTGGTGGTGATGCATTTTATTGTGCTTTAGGCGGAAGTTGACACAGCAAATTGGGTTTCCACTCATTGCTTCATACAGGAATTGTTCTGTGGTCTTGGTTACGAGTCACCCCGCCACCCCACGTATAAGTGCCTTCCCCATTTCCACCTGTCTGGTTTATTGCCTCATCCTGCTAATCTTTGCCCTTGGACAAACATTTCCTTTTGTCTCATCTGGTTGGTGTTCTGAGGAGCACACACCTCGTATGGGTGTTCTAGTTTATTTTATAGGCCCATCCATTATTTGGCTGAAAGTTGGCCTCTGGGATTGGTCTGGGTCCCACATAAAAAGGGTGACGCCAGGCCACAGTCTCAGGGTTCTTTATGGATACAGAAGAATCTCCAGGGGATTGCATTAACATGTAGATTTGGATTCATTCCATCAAGGGGTTGAACTTGAATGGATTGGCTCAAAGCCCTCCTCTCCAGTGTGCCTGAGAGAATTCGAAAGCACCATTTGGGGGTGAAATAAACGGACCAGTCACTTCTCAAAAGCAAAACTAGATTTGCTCTGCAAAACAGTTCAGCAAAGCCTGGCTTCCCAGCTCGAGCGCTGTGCCGTGGCAGTGGAAACTTTCCAGCCACAGCTTGGAAGTTGGGAGCCAAGCACAATCCAAAGGCAAGGAAAACATTTGAGGCCCAACCAGACAGTGGTCTTGGCGCTGCCTGTCCCGGAGCCCAGAGCTCCGGCAGCTGTGGGGTGGTGAGGTCGTCTTCAGTGGTCTCAAAGCCGGGCGGTGCCTCAGAGACTAGGTGGATGGCAAACATGTTGGTATGCTCCGTCCTTAGGCATGGTTGCTGCTGCTGCGAGTTACTATCGAGTCAATTCTAGCTCGTGGCGAACCCAGGAGTGCAGGGTGGAACGGGTTCACAGGGTTTTCGGAAGCAGATTGCCGGACCTGTCTTTCAAGGTGTCTCTGGATGGGTTTGATCTGCTGAACGTTCAGTTAGTCATCAAGTTCTTAACCCTTCGTGCCGCCCGGGGGTTCCATTCTTAGTCATACTGGGTCTTAAGTCACGCCAGGCTGCTTTGAGGGGCTCACCACTTGTGAAGGAGCAGCTCCTTGCCATCGAGCAAGTGACTCTGGGATTCCCAGCCACAACCCCTGCCTCTGAGGTCAGGCCATCCGGGGATCGTCACTTCCCATCTGGCCTCTGGCTTAGGGAAGTGAACTTAAAAAAAACAACTCTCTTGTCAAAACCCCCAGAGCCCATTCCGAAGGGCTCTCTGCTGTGCACATTTTCAGACAGCAGTGTATCTGGTGGTGTTGTGGTTACCTTTTGGGCTGTGATTCTCAAGGTCTCCTGGGGAAAAAGACCAGGCTTTCTGATCTAGTACACAGTGACAATCTAGGAGGTGCACCGAGGCAGTTCTACCCAGTCTCTGGGTTGCTATGGGTCGGCATCCACTAGATGGCTGTGAGTTTGGTTTGGTTTGGTTAGGTGCCTGTTTCTGGGTCAGCCAGCTGGCTGAAACAGATGAGGTAATTCCGTGATTTGGTTTCAAAGTCCAAAGGGTAAAAAAATGTAAGACTTTGCTGCCCCCTGCTGTTGTTTTAGGAATACATTCTTGAACCGATTCTAGGATTGTCTGTTGGTTGATTTTAGCCAAGGGCACTGAAGAAGCTGGGAGATTTGGGGAATAGATGAGCCTGTTTGTGTCGCCGAGTACCGCCTGGCTTGCCATTTCTTAGGGTGGACTGTTGAGGCCATGTGGCCAGTCAATCCTGCCGCTCGAACCCTTGGTGTGAGCTTGCTGGGCCTCAGGAGAAAAGAGAAGACTCTGAACCCCAGATAGCCTCCCAAGGAGTTCATGTTAGTCACGCGTCCCTAAGAAAAGCCTAGGGTTCCCATAGGCTTGGCTGCCATTTGCTCATGGACATCACTGATGTCACGAGAGCACATTCCCAGAGCCCAGACTGTTTGCTCACAGGTGGGGCAGTGAGTAGGGCCAGCGGGATGTGTTCTCAGAAGAGGTGGCTGTAAACTGTGCGCTGAGGAACATTTGTGGCAGGCCTCACTTTTTTTTTTTTATCTCCCAGGGAAACGGAGGCACAGCACTGAGCAGCAGCACCCCGAGTAAGAGGAGTCTCCCAGGAGTGAAGGCTGGCCCAGAGACTTGAGGTGGAGTTAGATGATGGGAGGGGGGAGGTCAGGCAAGGCGGCTCCTTCAAGCAGAGGGACAGAGCCGAGAGTTAACAGATATAAACTTACATGGATCTGATAAGGGCCCTTAGTCACGAGAGGCGCCCCAAGGAGAGAGACTTTGGCTCTACCAAATTAGTATAGTAGCTTGTTACTGGAAAAAATCAGAAAGTGGGGGTTTCCTCTCAGCAGTCTCCGGGAAGATCCACTTGTATGTAAATAAGTTCTCTTCTTCTTCTCCTTTGTGTGTGTGTGTGAATCTTTCCTGACAAGATCTTTTTATTGGCAGAAACGAATGATTCTACTATCTATCCCTTCATATACCTTTAAATATCATCTCCCTCCCTTTTTAAAATGTCAGATTTGGGGATGTTTAGATGGCGTCTTAGTTATCCAGTACAGCTATAACAGAAACACTACAAGTGGACGCCTGTCACAAACAGCACTTTATTTTCTCATAGCTTCTCACTACCATCTCGTAGATGCCATAAGACTCGTAGCTCAGGAGGCCACAGGCCTGCGTTCACGACATTGACTCTGGGCCCTAGAGTCTAGGGAAAGGCTTGCTCTCCATGTGAGCACTGGGTGAAGGGCTTGGAGTCTTTTGGGCTTCTGTTCCTGCCAGCATTCATGTGGCCTGGACATCTCTTTCCCGTCTCTGCTGGCCAGCTTGCTTGTTTAATCTTTTTTTTTTTTACATCCCAAAGAGATTGACCTTCTACTAATCCTGCCTCATTAACAGAACCAGGACAACTCATTCCCAACTGGGATTATAAACACAGGGATAAAGTTTAGGATTTATAGCACATATTTTGGGAGGACATAATTCAAAATGGAACAGATGGACATGGAATGAACTGGAGACTGGCCTTTGAGATCTCTGCCAGAAGGAGGAAGAGGAGGAGGAGGAGGAGGAGGAGAAGGAGAAGAAGAAGAAGAAGAGGAAGAAGGGGAGGAGAAGGTGGCAGCTCTGAGTGGTAGTGTTGAGCACTGAAGGTATGCGAAGGGCGCTATGAGTTGTAGATGACCTGACGGCAGCGGGTTGGTGGCTTTTTAATCAAGAAGTGCCTGGTATTATAGCTGGCCACATAGAAGCACGCAGGTTGAATGAAAGCTCCAGCGAGTCATCTGGTTTTCTCCCTAGAAGGGCCGTGAGAGCTGCAGGTGAGGATGGAGCTAGAAAGGAGCAGCAGGAAGCGTCTCAGAGTTCACCGAGTAGGCAATCTCTGGCCAGATGGTGACTGCAGGACAATTTTGTATAAGCTTCAAAATATAGGCATCAAACTTACAAAGTAAACACAACTCTTGGCAAAGAATCAAACAAGGAGGTAATTGTGATGCACAAAATTCCTACTGTCTATGCTTCATTCCCTAAATATGACCATTGTGAATATATTACCCAAGCCTGACTGTGTTTATGCCTCTCGCATTTTCTTGTTTATGTCCCTGCTGTTGTTCCCTTGAATTTTGTAAGGGGTTGGGGAACGTTCCAGTCCGGCTGAGCTGTGTGAAGAAGAGTTCAGGGAAGGAGTTTGTGGGATGTTAGAGGTTTCAGGAGCTTCTTGTGGGGCATGGGGGGAGCAAGGGTGGAGTGGCAGTGGGAGTGGCAGTGGGAGGTGACGAGGGAGACCCTGGCAGGAGGGGACACTTAAGGGGAGGGGGGTGGGCTCGTGGTTTCACTTTCCCTCCCCTCCTGGAGAGTCTCTGGACAGTTTTCAGGCCTTGAAGTTTCTGGGGCCTGTTTTTAGAAGCTAACCATTTCTCAGAAGGGCAATGAGGTTTGGTGTCTTGATTTGAGCGGCTTGCTAACCCTCCCTTCTCACTCCATGAAGCTGTAGATTATTTGTCTGTGTTGTTGTTGTTGTTGAACTTATGATTCGGGTGGAAGATGACAGTCCACTGTAGCTTTCCCTCCAACAACGCATGCACATTTGGGTCCCTCTTTCCCCCTCCTTCCTGAGTTTGGAGCTTTGTTTGAGGGCACATGCTGCCCTTTGGGGCTTGTGTGGTTGATTGTACGGAGCAGCCCATTCCTCCCTGGTGTTATTATTCACTTTACAGGCTGATCTATTGCTTCCTTGAAAGTTGATCCCTGGGGGTGGGGCTCAGTTCAGGGCCACAGTCTTGGGGATTCTTGCAGTCTTTTACGGTGGTCTTTCTCATGACTTTGGATTTTGTGCTACATCCCCTCCCCCCCACCCCATCTCCGTCAGGACCGTCTACTGCGATCCCTTTCGGTGTGGTTGGTTATGGCAGCTGGGTACCAGTGAGTTCTGCTGCTGCTGGTTGTCCACATGGTCCACGAGACTTCTGGAGTCTCTGCTTTTCTTTGTTCTTCGATCTGGATAGGGAGGGAGCAAGAGCTGCATATTAGATGACAAGATTTCTTGTGCTTTCCAGAAGCCCAGTCCTGGTCTACAAGTCAGAGCTAGAAGGCCCAAAGTGCTTCTGTTCTTTGGTGTGGAGAAGCGAATACATAGAGTAGTTGCAGAGAGAGAACTGAAAATGACCCTGAGGTCAGTCAGGTGGCTGGTAAACTCTGCCCTTCTCAAGGCAACTGGATCTTTATCCTGACAAATGCTCTTTTGCAAAGGCCTTATTATGCTTCTGGCCACTAGAAAGGAGCTGTGACAGCACAGTAGTGGTTAGGCACTCTGGCTGTTAACTAAAAGGTTGGCGGTTTGAATCCATCAACCATTCTTGGGAGATCTGCTTCATACAGATGGCAGCCCTGGAAATCTTATGAACGCAGTTCTCCTCTGTCTGATAGGGCTGCTTCGGGACCGAATTGACTTGATAGCAATGGACTGTTTGTCTCTGGTCACATGACAGAGTGCACTGCATGTCAAGCACAGCCGCCACCCATCTGCCAGTGGGGGCATGCACATTGTTAGGATGGCAAGCAGGTTGCTTCCAGGCCAAGACCAAGTAGGCGGTGTGTGAGTCTGGGTACTTTAGAGAAACAAACCCACAGAAACTCATATGTATAAGAGAGAGTTTTATATAAAGGGTAAATGCACATCAAGAAAACATCCCAACCCAGTGCTGCCCAAGCCCACAAGTCCAACATTAGCCCATTTGTCCGACACCAATTCACAAAGTCCTCCTCCATCTCACAAAACACACACAATGATGCTGACTGCAGGAGGAAAGCCGAGTCAGTGAACATGTAAGCATTTCAGCGCTGCCAGGAGTCTCTCATATGGCTGCTCCAGGCACCCAGGGCTGCGTCGGGGTAGGTCCATGTGGCTTCTCCTCAGGGATGCCTTGCAGGAAGTGCGCCTTGCCAGCTGAAGCAGGGAACTGACTAAGGCAGTTGCACCCTGGTCCGCCCATCAGAAAGCAAGAGACCCAAGAACTAGAAAGGCGAGGTCACCGAGTCATTTATCCCTCCGCCCTGCAATTAACCCCACATGTGATTATCGGTCAGGTTGCCACCATAAACTAACTACCTCAGGTGGAAAGGACTGTCAATCTACTTCTGAAAACCAGCCAAGAAAACACCCTATGGTTTAGCCAGATTTGATTTACAAGTGATCACAGGGATGGCACAAGACCAGGTAGCCTTTCTCCTTGTGGGGGTTGGCTGGATGGTAGCTAACAACAACACCTGGTCACTTGCTGAAAAGGACAACCACATCTCCACAGGCCCGCCTTCCGAGGAGTACACACACTCCTGTGGGATGCAGTTCAGGCGTCTGGTTTCCCAGTGTTTTAGATACCGCTTCTTGCCCTTTCTGTTGTGCCTAGCAACTGAGAGCTGTCAAGAAAATACAGCAGGCCTTCTACGAGCTTAGAAGGAGCATTTCAAAATATTGCATTAGCCTTTTGTCCCTTCTGTCTGTTTTTCCTAGAACAGATGTAATCTTAGTGGCTACACATTCTGTTCAAACAGCTCTGCTGGTGAGTCACCGCAAGTTAAACTGCAGACACGGTATTGTTTTAACCACGTCAAGCTGGACATGCCAAGTCTGAATAGCTACTCACTGGCGTTGGGGGACGGGGAGCTGGTGATGTGCTCACACAGGTGTTCAAATGAGCAGCCCCAAATGGCCAGAGCGAAAGTCATGCCTCCAATGAGCAGGTCAGCACGATGCATCTCAGAAGGAGCGCAACAGAGCTTCCAGAGCGCCACTCGGGGTCTCTGCAGGCTCGCTCCTCGCTCCTCGGGCCCCAAGACATGTGCAGGTTTTGCCATCATTCACACCGTCCTTCCCCAGTGGGTGGGAACTTGGGAGAAGTCACCGGGAGGCCATGTAGAGGGTCAAAGGATCCTCCAGATGCTCTGAGGGAGAACTGACAGGTTTAAACAGCACATCTTGCCACGACTTGAAAGGTCATTATCTCGTTCACACTTACATCAGACTCTAACTATTGTCAGAAAACGGCCTTGTTTGCCAGCACCAAGAACAGTAAAAAGCTCAAAATAGATCACAGAAATTGTCCCGGCCAGTGCACCAGAGGCTGCCCACCAGATTCAGACCTGAGGCTGCCTGGCCGGAGTCCTCTGCAGCTGCTTCTACTTGAAAAGACACCAACCTCGCCATCAAGTTCATTCCCACTCCGGCCCGACCACGGCACCAGGTAGAACTGCCCCCTTGGGGTTTCTGAGGCGGTAAATCTTGCTGGGAGGAGATAGCCTCGTCTTTCTCTCTTGGATTCGCTGATGGTTTCAAACTGCTGACCTCATGGTTAGCAGCCCATCATGTAACCCACTAAGCCGCCGGGGCTCCTGCAGCTGTTGATAGGAAAATGCATGCTCATGGGTCCGCCTGCAGTCTTCTTCCTGTTCCAACAAGAGGGCGTAGGGCTCAAGAGGGAAACTCCTGCTCCTCCGATGAGGCCCTCAGTCAAACACCCCATAGTCCTGGGGGTCCAGTGGGTTCTGAGTTGGACTGCTGGCCTCAAGGTCAGAGGCTCACACCCACCAGCCACTCCAAGGGGAGAAAATGAGGCTTTCTGCTCCCGTAAAGATTCACAGCCTCAGAAACGCACAAGGGCAGATCTCTGTGAGTCAGAATTGACTGCGTGCCAGGGAATCTGTCAAACAGTAGGTGCACTTAGACCTCTGCAGGCTCCGCCCTTCCCCCTTCCCCTGATGCAGCTTGGTGTCTCTTTAATGCTGAGGAGCAGCCAGCTATCAGCTTGGCCCTCCTACCTGCCCCACCCGCTGCTGGCTAACACCAGGTCACCTCCTGCCTGGCAGCTGCTGGGTGAAAGTCCAGAGCCCTTCTCCCGAATAAACTACTCAGACAAACGCAGTTCCCGGGACTGGATGGGGCTGTACTCCAGACAGCCATTCACAGACTCGTCATTTGGAACCTGGAAGACATTCCCCGAGAGGAACAATGTCACACATGGGGCAAGGTTCTCAGGTTAGCCCACAAAGCTGCGCCAAGCCGGAATGGAATTGGACAGGGTGCTGCAGACGCGTCATCGTGGGTAGTCGGTGCGCGGTCTCTTCCTTTCCTGGCCTGGGCATGGCACTAGCCTTGTGGAGCACTCAAAGCTGCCTCCGCCTTGTAGAGGGAGCTGACCCAGTAGCTCATGGGCACCGATAGGGTGCCTTCGGCCTCCTTAGCTTTATGAAGTGCCCGCTTCCCTTCTGGACCTAGACACTTGAGGCTGAGGGAGAAGGGATTGAGACGTAAGGTTTTCGTTAGCTAGTTTCTTCGAGATAGCTTGAGGTTGGATCAGACACCACCACGTACATGGTGTATGCAATTTATAGCCTTTACAAAATTGGGCTAATGCTTACCTAAGGGGGCTTGGGGATTAACTCCCCCAAATCTGTTCTCCTTGTAATCACCATGAGCTTTATTAAGGTCTTCACACCTCCCCACAATCTACCATTCCATTCCCAGAGGCTTAGACCTAGTGTCGTCCTATTTCCACACCATCATTGTGGCTCCCATGGTGAGTACTAGGTTAATCCAGGCCAAGGAGTTTGCAGGTTTTTGCTGGGTGCTCTCAGGAAAAGTATAGCTACTTCTTTCCATTTGGTGAGACATGTTTGGGACCAGTAGCTACTGAAAGCTGCTCGGAGACTACCATCAGGCCAGGCCTCGATGGAGGGCCCTCCCTGTGGGCGGGAGAGCAGAGCGCTGAGAGACCAAGAGAAGAGCTTGGTGAAGTTGTTGAGTTGCTGAATCAGCTTCCCGTGGGCCTTCTGCTGAATCGGTCTATCCTGAATTCAACGTCTGTTGTTCCACGTGTGAACCAGGGATGTCTTTTATCGTGGCTTTTTGAGCTGACCTTTCTGCTTTTTATAAGGGGAGAGATCCTAACTGCCATACCACAGCAGTGTGTGTTCACTGCGCATCGTAGATACAGCACAGAGCTTGACTTAGGGATAGACTTCCCCTGCTAGCCCAAGGGCCGTCGTGCCACAAATCACTGTGTCTTAGGCCTTGGTTGGGGTTGGAAAGAAGAGGGTCCAGCTCAGAAGATTCCTACCGGACCTTCGTTTGGCTTGGAGCTTAAATATATTGTCTGAATGGGGAGGGTGGGAGAACATGGACTTGCTGGGCCGGTTCTCGTTTTAGCATCAGCCCGTTGGAAGGCAGAGTAGGCTTCCTAAGCCCAAAGTTTCCCCAGCTCCTGGTAAGGTATATGCAGTGAGGCAGGTGGGGTGGCAGGGAAGCTTGATTTGCTAGGGTAATGAGGAAGAGGGTGCGTCTCTGCTTTTCATCTCTCCTCTGTTCTCCCTCGTGTTTCTCCTCACGCCACTCACTCCTCACTGAAACCAGGGAAGAAGGCAGAGTAAGAGTTAGCAAGGGCTCCAGTTTTCAGACTAAAATGTAGATTTAGACTCCCATAGGAGGTTGGTCATATGAGCCCCGGTGGTGTATTGGGTTACTCATTGGTCTGGTAACCTCAAGGTCAGCAGTTTGAAACCACCAGCCATTCTGCAGGAAAAAGATGAGGCTTTCTACTCTGGTTAAGATTTACAGTTTTGGAAACTCACAGGGGCAGTTCTAGTCTGCCCCCTAGGGTTACTATGAGGCAGAATGGACAAGATGGAAGGGAATCTGATCTCTCAGAGCCTTTGCATAAGTAACAGGAAGGACAACGGGCTGCATTGTGACTATGGTTGCAGGACAGGATACATTGTGGCTTCATATCACAGATATAAGTCAGATCTCTGTTAATCTATCACCCCCAGATTTAGGCCCAAGTCCCTAGAGAGATGGGGGAGCAATAAAAGAGTAAATTAACAAAAGGTTGGCCCATGTCAGTAAGAACCTTGGCTCCCATGACATTGCTGTTTTCTGTTCTTGCTATACAAGACGGGTGAAGCTCCTCTGTCCCATTTTAGCAAGTTCTTTTGAGTGTATGCTAAAACACAGGATGGAGAAGGAGCGTAAGAAGACTTGACTTCATAAAAATGTGTCAAGGCCATGGACCAAGAATGTCAATAGCCTTGCTCTCATGCAGAATGCGTTGAAGAGTGGATTGTTGAAGATGCAGTTGGGTTAACATTTAACACCCTATTATTTGATTTCCTCTTATGATCCATTTAAATTTGTTCTAGTTTGTAGTACTTTACACATTTTTTTTTCAATTGAGGTCTTTTATCTGATTTACTCTATTATTGTTGTTAGTTTTTTTCCCCAGTGCTTTTCTGTGTATGAGCTCCAGGACAGGGAAATCCAAAGAGGCAGTAACTGGATTCATGGCTCCTTGGACGTATGGCAGGGGAAGTTGGGGGGAAATGAGGAGCTAATAGCAATGAGTACAAGGATGAAGAAAATGTTCTAAAACGATTGTTCTGATGACTGTATAACTCTTCTGGGTGGGACTGAACTATTGAAGTGTGATATGTGCATTACCTGACAATAAACCAGTTATAAATAAGTGAATAAATGAATAATGGATCAAGAGACCATTCCAACAGTGAAATGGTTACCTAGAAGTGAAAATAGAATTCCAGCGTGAGCTGATTCGAACAGGCTTCAACTGCCCTCGTCTTATCTGAACACTGGATTGATGAGTGTGCTCAAGAATTGCCCTTAGCCTTTGCTTTTATCAGCCACATTCCATTAATGCCTCATAACGAATTCATGGTCTTTCATCAGCTCAGTTGTTGTTTTTTACACGAACTGCTGCCAAGTTTGGAATCTCTATAAATTTGTCCCGTGGATTTATTTTCGTAAAGGAAATAGAGAACTTTATTCTTGTCTTTTTGTTTTAAGTTCAAGCTTTTGGATTGTTTGATATCTTGGTGCTTCCATCAATGGACAATTACGCTATACTTTGTGTGCACCTCCTCCTTGATTGGAGCCGTGCTGGCGACAGTAGGTTTTCTGTGACATGCGAAGACTACCTGTCACCTTGCATGAGAAATTTTCCACCAGGGACACCCAGTTATTGATAGACCCTCTGTACTGATGACTACATCAAACAATACCTTTGATACCACTCAGGCTGCCTGCCTTATCCACCCGAGGGGCACGAGAGTTTCGCTCAGTGCTTTACTGAACTCAAGTTACTTTGTCCTTTGAAATCAAGAAATTTTGCCCTCTGGAAGTCTGACTGACATCCAGACCCAAATCCAAGCAATGGCTGTGAAGTTGATTCTGACTCAGAGTGGCACTATTTAGGGTTTCTGAGTCTGTACATTTTTTTTTCAAACTTCAGGAGAACATTTATTAAATTCTAACTAAAACCAAGCCAAAGACAAAGATACATCATTCAGAAGATGGAGAGCATTAGCACGCGGCCCTCAGGGTGTCTGAGGGTTTGCTGAGAGACAGCAAAGGAAACTATCCCAAAAGTATAAATGGTGGCAGATCAACACATCAGGTAGGGCTACAGACGCCGAACAGGACCAGGACCGAGACATTCCCACTACAGTACACCCAAGAGCTTGCAAGATTGGCAGAGGTCCTTCCAACCAAGGCAGTCCGGATATGACTCATCACCATGTGTCCCCAGCACTGTGATCTCCATCAAGGGCACACTCAGGTCAGCCCCTAAGGGAGACTGCCCCTCTCTGGGTTGGCTGGAAGGGATGGAGGTGGTCCACTTCCCAATGCTCTCTGCACGAGGCAGGACTATTCACACCCCTGGTCAATGGCCATAAGGAAGCCAGTGAGGACTTCATCCACATGGGGAATCTCTGCAAAGGGCTGTTGACTTTCATGGTTGTCCTTAGCTCTCTGCAAAATGGGTGCTCAGAATTTAAGCAATGGAAACCAGGTTGCGATAGTTCTCCAACATCACATCCTGATATAGGGTCTTCTGAGCAGGGTTCAGGAGCTGCCATTCCTCCCGGGTGAACTTTACAGCCACATCGTTGAATGGCAGTGATTCCCTTGTGGGACCCTCACACTGCACTTTCTCAATCCAAGTCTGTACATTTTTATGGGAGCAGAGAGCCTCGTTTCTCTCCTGAGAAGTGGCTGGTGGGTTTGAATCCCCAACCTTGAAGTTAGCGGCCCAATGTCCAACCCACAACACCACCACTGCTCCACCACACGGCACGGTACTTCTCGCAAATGTTTGCCAAGCTCCATCCAATCCCCTCACTCATCAGCTGAATAACTATTCGAAAAACGTTTTCTTTTAGAAATATTAATACAAGACTAGTCCCAAGGAAGTGGAGATTAAAGATGTTCCCCAAATGTCCAGTTTTTCCAAAATGGGGTCTACCCCGCCATTCCCCTGATATCAACCACCACTCTTTCCCCTAGTAACTTCCCTTATGCCCCAGAATTCTCCAATTTGCTGCAGTATCTTACAGGACGATGAAACATTAAGAACAGGGCTCACGTGGTTGTGGGTGATGGTGAGTTCTAAATCCGAAGGTCAGATGTCCATCTGCAGGAGCCTCCTCATCTACAGGCTGCAGCATCTGGTGAAATCAGGTCAGGTGATGGGCCACAACTTAAGAAGAAGAACTGGCGGTCAGGCGGAGCCTAGCCAGAGGCAGGGTTCAGACATGTTCAAAAGTCAAAGCAGGTCTCCTTGCTGCTGTCCATGTTCCGTCGGGAAGGGAGAGCCGTAAAAAGAAGGGCCCTGATGGAGGGGCAGGGTTTGCCTTCTGCAGACCACACTCCCAAGACAACAAAGGGTGGTGGCTTGAGTCATCATTTTTAGTAAGGTGAAGACTCAAATTACATTCCACCATAGCCGTCCAGTAGCACAATAGAGAACTTACTCCACACTGGCATTAGAGCCACAGGAGCAGACACTAGAATTTATTTTTTTATTACTTTAAAAAAAACCCATTTTTATTGGGGGATCTTACAACGGACACTAGAGTTTATTATAAATCACAAAAGGAATTATGACTAGAAGGGCCATAGTAAGTAATTGACTACATCTCAACTTTATTGCCTGTGCGATGAATGATAGTGTTAGGTAATTTCCACATTCCCTTGGGTCGCCTTTCTTTAGAATGGGTACAAATGTGGATCTCCTCCAGTCATTTGGTCAGGGACCATGCTCCAGAATTTTGGGCATGGGCAAGTGAGTGGTTTCAATGCTTCATCAGCTTGTGGAAACATTTCAATTAGTATCCTGTTGTGCTAGTCACCTAATCTGGTGTCAATTTAAGGATTAAGAGTGTAGGGGTGGAGTTGAGGCTGTCTGTAGATGGTCAATGAGACTTCTGTGTGGGCATGGCCGTCTCCTGAGAATTCTGGGAAATCTGGTAATTCCTCCATGGAGGCAAGAGAGACACTCTCTCCCTGCTACTCCCTGGGAGACCTTGCAGAAGACAAGCCACATAGAAGCAACCAGACCTCCGAAACTGGAGAAGTCACAGAGAGACCCCTACCATCCCTGAGATGCTTACAACGCCACTGGACCCAAAGACTTTCTACCCACTGGCTTGTGATCGTCCTGCATTTGCCTTCATTGCATGTTTTTCGTGAGTCTGAAGACGACTTTATAGATTGGTATCGGACATATGGGCTAATATTAGACTTATGGCCTTGGGCTGGACGGGGTTGGGATTTTTTCTCAATATCCAATTCCTTTTGTATACAAACCTCTTCCTTATATACATATGTGTGTCCATGGATTTGTTCCTATAGTCTACCCAGACTAACACACCTGTCAATTCCTGCAGCCTTGTTTTTTGATAATGCCTTCGGTGTAGCTGGGACTTCTTCCTTCAGTACCAATGGTTGAAAGTCAATCAGTTAAACAAGCAGCCATCCAGTTCAGAAGCAACAAAGCCCACATGGAAGAAGCACACCAGCCTGTTGTTGTTTTTTGATAATGCCTTCGGTGTAGCTGGGACTTCTTCCTTCAGTACCAATGGTTGAAAGTCAATCAGTTAAACAAGCAGCCATCTAGTTCAGAAGCAACAAAGCCCACATGGAAGAAGCACACCAGCCTGTGTGACCACGAGGTGTAGAAGGGACCAGGTATCAGGCATCAAAGAACAAAAAATCATATTAGTGGGTGCCCACCTGCCTGATATGATTAATGAAGACAAATGTGTGTATAAGAAAAAGTGGTGAAGAAAGCTGATGGTCCCCGGCTATCAAAAGATATAGCACCTGGGGTCTTAAAGGCTTGAAGATAAACAAGCAGTCATCTAGCTCAAAAGTAACAAAGCCCACATGGAAGAAGCACACCAGCCTGTGTGACCACGAGGTGTCAAAGGGATTAGGTATCAAGCATCAAAGAAAAAATCTTATCATTGTGAATGAGGGTGAATGCAGAGTAGAGACCCAAAGCCCATCAGTAGGCAACTGGACACCCCCTTACAGAAGGATCGTGGGGAGGAGACAAGTCAGTCAGTGTACAGGGAATCAATGATGAAACATACAACTTTTCTCTAGTTCTTAAATAATTCATCCCCACCCACACTATCATGATCCAATTCTACCTTACAAATCTGGCTAGACCAGAGGATGTATATTGGTACAGATAGGAACTGGAAACACAGGGAATCCAGAACAGATGACCCCTTCAGGACCAGTGGTGAGAGTGGTGATACCTGGAGGGTGGAGGGAAGGTGGGGTGGAAAGGGGGAACCGGTTACAAGGATCTACATATAACCTCCTCCCAGGGGAACAACAGAAAAGTGGTTGAAGGGAGACATCGGACAGTGTAAGATATGACAAATAACAATTTATAAATTATCAAGGGTTCATAAGGGAAGGGGGAGGGGGGAAGAATGAGGAGCTGTTATCAAGGGCTCAAGTAGCAAGAGAACGTTTTAAGAATGATGCAACAAATGTACAAATGTGCTTGACACAATGGATGGAGGTATGGATTGTGATAAGAATTGTACGAGCCCCCAATAAAATGATAAAAAAAAAAAGAAAGTCAATCAGTTCATTTTGGTTCCGTGACTCTGATTTCCTTCCATCTTCTTTTGATGCTTCCTGAATTGTTGAATATTTTGTCCATAGAATCCTTCGACATTTCAACTACAGGCTCAAATTTTCTCTTCTTCAGTTCAGCTTGATATATGTTGAATGTGCTCTTCTTTTTTGTATTCTATTGCCAGGCTTTGCACATTTCTTTTCTTCGTTTTTATTTTTTAAAATAATTTTATTAGGGGCTCATACAACTCTTATCACAGTCCATACATACATCAGTTGTGTAAAGCACATTTGTACATTCATTGCCCTCATCATTCTCAAAACATTTGCTCTCCACTTAAGCCCCCAGCACAGTTCCTCATTTCCCCCCCACCCTCCCCGCTCTCCACTCCCTCATGAACCCTTGATAATTTATAAATTATTATTTTGTCATATCGTGCCCTGTCCGATGTCTCCCTTCACCCTCTTTTCTGTTGTCCGTCCCCCAGGGAGGAGGTCACATATAGTTCCTTGTAATCGGTTCCCTCTTTCCTACCCACTCTCCCTCTACCCTCCCAGTATCGCCACTCACACCACTGGTCCTGTAGGGATCATCCGCCCTGGATTCCCTGTATTTCCAGTTCCTATCTGTACCAGTGTACATCCTCTGGTCTAGCTAGACTTGCAAGGTAGAATTCGTGTCATGATAGTGGGAGCGGGGAGGAAACATTTAGGAACTAGAGGAAATCATTTTATTGGGGGCTTGTACAACTTTTATCTCAATCCATCCATCCATCCATCCACTGTGTCAAGCACATTTGTACAGTTGTTGCCCTCATCATTCTCAAAACATTTTCTTTCTACTTGAGCTCTTGGTATCAGCTCTTCATCCCCCCTCTCCCCCCTCCCTCCCATAGGAACCCTTTATAATTTATAAATTATTATTTTTCATGTCTTACACTGTCACATGTTTCCCTCCCCAATTGTCTGTTGTCCGTCCCCCAGAGAGGGGGTTATATGCAGATCATTGTGATCGGTTCCCCCTTTCTCCCCCACCTTCCCCTTCCCCTCCTGGCATCACTACTCTCTTTATTGGTCCTGAGGGGTTTATCTGTCCTGGATTCCCTGTGTTTCCAGCTCTGATCTGTACCAGTGTACATCGTTTGGTCTAACCGGATTTGTAAGGTAGAATTGGGATCATGATAGTGGGGGAGTAGGAAGCATTTAGGAACTAGAGGAAAGTTGTATGTTTCATCATTGCTACACTGCACCCTGACTGGCTCTTCTCCTCCCTGAGACCCTTCTGTAAGGGGATGTCCAGTTGCCTACAGATGGGCTTTGGGTCTCCATTCTGCACTCCCTCTTATTCACAATGATATGATTTTTTGTTATTTGATGCCTGATACCTGATAGCTTCAGTTGAGACCCCAGCCCTGACTGACACCTTGATACTTGATACTTGTGAGACCGTAAACAGGAAGATCCAGCTAAGTCATGACTGGAATCCAACTCAAAGAAGCTGTAAGATAATAAATGTGTGCTGTTTTAAGGAGCTAAATTTGTAGTACTATTTTTATCTAGTAATAAATAAGAATTATACCACAGGTTGTCCTCTTTTGCTTTTATGATTAGGATAGAAAAAAAAAAAGGCCAGGGAGCAGAGAAGTTGGAGGGGAGCCTCAGCAGATTCAGTTAAGGGAAGTGACTGGAGAGTGGGCTTTTGTGTGAAGTTCTAACATACTCATTCATTCATTCGCTAAGGGCTGTTAAACTGGATGTGTGGACCAACACATCGAGATACATGTATCCACCCCAGGCTTCAGGGATGGATTTGGAAAACACTCTCGATATGTTAAGCAGAGAAGGATTTATTTACAAAATTAGTTGCTTTTGAAATCATCAGAGAAGCTGGAATAACCGAAGTCTGAGATTGCTGCCAGAGCTAGCGTGTTCAAGAAGACATTGTTGTAGCTGCGGTCTGGGGACCAGGAAGTTAATGCTGCCTCTGTTGGCTCTGCAATTGCCACCACAGTTACCTCTCAACACCCGGCCATTAAGAAGCTAAGGCCAGCTGCCCATTTGGTTTTCTATGCCCAGGTTCCCATGACTTTGATTGCCAGGAGAAAATAGTTACCAAGAAGATGCCATCCATTTTACTGCATGAGAACTGTAGACTTTCTCTTCCCAGCCTCTGTAGTACCAAAATGCACAGAGCAGGGATGATGGAGCCGTAGATGTGTACAGCACAATATCAACACGTGTACCTGACCAATCAGCCTGTAGGTATTCAGAGTAGCTAACCTAAAACTGATCATATGATTCATTAAATTTTTCAGCCACTGTGTTAGGCAGGGTTCTCTAGAGAAATAAAACCAGGACACTTATGAATATATATATTATATATATGAATATAACAGCTAACTAGTCCACATGGCAGTATAGAGGGCTCAGTTCAACTCACTTCCATGGAACAGTTTAATATACTGGAAGTCTTTCAGCTCAGGAGGGCTGCTGGGTCCAAGGTTAAAGAAGCAGACAGCTGAGTCTTCCTTCAGGCAATACAGGCAGAGTCCACCCACAGGCAGCAAACAGCAGGATGGGTCACCAACAATCAGCAGCTCAGGAGCTTAGAGAAGCAGGCCTGGACAGGATATTGAACTCAAGCAATGCAAAACGATAGGATCCACCAGCCTCAAGCTCAAGCAATGTACACACCAGCAACGTGGTGAAGCAGGTCTCAAAGGTTCTAGTGACACATTCCATGGGTTGGCTGTCCCACAGGTAGTGTAGCTCACATGTTGAGGCAGAGAACTAGGTAAAGCAGCCACACGAGGGTCCGATTACCAGAGAGCAAGAGAGAGAGGTGCAGGCCTTGCTGAACCATTTATCTCTTTGCCCTCCAATCAAACTGTGACCTGATTAATCCCACATGTTCCTATTGACCAGGTTGGCACAATAAACCAACTATCACACCCACATGGAAAGTATAAAAAGGGGAGGATTTCTTGGAGAAGTTGTGCTGTGAGTTTTATTGGCAACTATCCCAAGGTTTTCAAGATTAAGCTATGAGTTGGAATAGATTCGATGGCAACTAACATCAACAATAATAACAAGCCAGGGACTAGAGCTGAGTGCTTCTCTCATCACTCAGGTCAGATGGAGAATGGATTCAACAGGACCACTCTGAGAACATGGGATATATCCCCTGCCAGTGGGGATGGACTTTGGTTTGACTTCTGCAGGAAAGTTGAAAAGAGAGAGATGGCTTGTTGGGCTAGCTGCTCAGACCTTGAGAGCAAAGACCATGGTGCTTGATCCAGGCGGCTGACTTTGGGAGAGTAGGTTGTGACAGAGAATATGCGTGAGCCTGTCAAGGATGGTGGCACATTGCAACACATGGCATGTTGCAGGAGGAGCAGTCGATTGGGATACTTTAGAGATGCACTTGAGTTGAATCATTTCAGAGTTAGCTAGGATGAGAAGGGGAGAGTATGGCATTACAGTGTATGTAACGGCCCAGAGGCTCAAGGGGCCTGGAAAGTCCAAGGAAAAGCAAAATATTCAATATGGCTGAGGGCTAACTCAGGGCACAGGGAGCACAAGAAATTGGCTTGGAGAGTGCCGCAGGTATAAGCTGTGAAGGGCTTGGCATGTGTGTTTTTGTTTTAAATAATTATATTGGCATATATTTCACATATCATACAACTTAGTCATTCAATCATATTAAGAAGAGTTGTGCAATCATCACCACAATCAATTTCTCAGAACATTTTCTTCTCTCACTCATTGTTGTTAGTGCCCCATTTTCCCCCCAAACCTCCCCTGCATGCCCCGAGGTAATTATTTTATTTTCCATTTCCACACTTTCTACTTGATAACTCAGTGTCACTGATTATACTCTTTATGCTGTACAGTCAGGACTGATATCCTTTTCCAAATTATTCTACCGCCATTGACTTAAACTCAATAACTCTGTACACGTGACAACACTTTCCCCTTCACCTATTGTAACCATTGGTCTACTTTCGTTTCTTCTTCTCCCATGGTTTTCTTGATATAGCATTCACATAGCATATACTTCCATGGTTAAATCACTTTTTAAACGAGTTGTTTAATCACAATCAGTTCTAGTGATCTCACCACCCTACTCCCCCACTCATTGTTTGCCCCCCCCAATTCCCTCACCCTCTGTAACTCTCACCCCCCATCTCCTACATCCCTTCTAAACCCTTGCATCAGTTATTATCTCTAAGCCGCTTCTCCTTCTGTGCTTCACAAACCGAGAAACCCAATAGAAAGTGTCTGGTCTTCATACTTTGGAAATTTGGTCTTTACTGATTAATAGATTTTAGGATGATTTTAGATTTACAGAAATCTTTGCACTATCTGTTCTGTTCTTTTTTCCCCCTTATAAATCTAAATCTATCTATCTATACATTCCTATCTCTTTTCCTCAGCACGGCCTACAGAGGTGGCATTTCTTTTCGTCTGACCTCATGCTGTCCTTCGACCCCTGCTGAAGCTCAAGAACATCAAAAAGAGGACCAACAAGTTCTTCCAATACCAAGCTAACCTTCATGTCAAATTAAGTGCACCTGGCACAAGCCCAGAGGCACTGACAACAAGGTGCTGGGGAGAGTTAAGGGACAGACTGTGGTGCCCAACATTGGCTACAGGAGCAGCATGCTGCCCAGCAGCTTCCCCAAGTGCCTGGCTCACAATGCCAGAGGCTCGGAGTGTTGCTGATGTGCAATCAACCCGACTTGCCGATGGCGCTCCCGGGGTCTCATCCAAGAACAGCAAAGCGTCCGTGGAAAGAGCAGCTGAGCTGCCAAACAGAGTCACCAGTCCCAATGTCAGGCTGCCTGGCAAAGAAAAGGAATAGACGGTCCGCTTGCAAGTTTTATCTGAGCTACATAAAGGCATAAACATGGAAATTAAGAAGAAAGCAAGCTGTTCCAGAAATGATCTCCCTTCTCAGAGTTTCCCTATTATCTTACATTAGTAACACATTTTAATTAAAAACAAAACAAACGAACACACGGACATCGTTTGATGCCAACCCAACCTTCTAGGACAGAGTAGAACTGCCCCTGTGAGTTTCTGAGACGCTAACTCTTCGTGGGGGCAGAAAGCCCTCTCTGCCTTCTGAAGAGCAGCTGGTAATTTTGAACTGCTGACCTTGCCATTCGCAGTCCAACAGGTCACTGGTATGCCACCAGGGCTCCTTCAGTTACACTTAATGCACCAATATTGGTATATTCCATAAAAAACTCCAAAAGACCAAACCTGAGTTCACTGAGATCTTTCGGACTCATAGTGACCCCATATAGGATTTCTGAGACGATAAATCTCCTTACCTAACCCACAATGCCGCCAGGACTCCTGACTGATACACTATTATGATCTAAACCCAAGTCCATTTCCATCAAGTCAATTCCAATTCCTAGGGACCCTCTAGGACAGGGTGAAAGGGCTCCTGGGGCTTTTGGAGACTGTAGATAATTTTGGAAGCAGACAGCCTCGTCTTTCTCCCACAGAGCAGCTGGTCTGTGTGCACCGTCCCCTTACTGTTAGCTGCCCGATGTGCCACCCAAAGTTCATAATTTATTCAGATTTATTTAATTTTCACCTGATGTCCTCTTATTGAGATCCTACGAAGGATCCACTTAATCGTCTTACCCTCCCAATCATGCAACAAGAAAATGTAGCTCTTTCATGTGGCTGACACAGCCCCACGGGATCTGGACCTCGGGCACACTCTGCTCCCATCTCCCGACACGCTCCTCCATTTGTGAATATAAGGTAAATATTGATATGCCAGCCCTACTGGCTTTTGCTCCTTTCTTTTTTTTTTTTTAAATGTTCTTTAAAATTGCTCTTATTTCTTGAAGGAGTGGGGTTTGCTCCCCTCAGAACATCTTACAGCTCCGGAAGAAGGTGCTTTGAGCCTGATTTGGAGGAGGAGGAGATTTTAGACAGATATGAAATATGTAGTAGACTTGACAGAATTCTGACCAAATGGAATCAAGGAAAGAGGATTTGAGGACGGTTTGGAGATTTGTAGTTGTTTGACTTGTCCTGTTCCTGCACCAGTTGGGAGTGTGGAGGGGAGGCCAGGAGCTTACGCCGGCCTACAAAGGTGATTACCCTGCGGGACGCTGGGTGCCCTAGTCCAGCAGGCAACCAGGAAGCATGAGTCTGAAGTTCAGAAGGGAGGTTGGAATAAGAGTAATTTCCAAATAAGTGATTATGGTGGGGTCTCTGCCCGGATTATTAATTCAACAGGGATAAACCCAAGAGACATATTTGCTGTAATTTAAACCCCTGTCAATAAATGCTTTAATGTGAGCTTCAGGTCAGCAGGGAAATTACATTTACTTTGGAGACTCTCAGGGAAAAGGAATCCAGGACTTTGGAGGAGAATCTTCTAGTGATTTTGTTTCAGTAGGCCCAAGTTAATGATTCCTTTCTTTCTTTTTTCTTTTACTGGAGTGAAGTTTTGGGACTTGAAAACTGTTGTAACTAATTAATATAATCTCAGAAAAGTAGCAGACAGATTTGGGGTTTGAACTGACTTAGAAGTAGGAAGTACAGTAGTGTCCAGGCCAGATGATGATGGAAAGATTCCCAAGTATGTTTTTCCTTCCAGTCTTTCTACCACTATGTTTGCATTGCGAAAGGACCAAAGTAGTGCGCTCATGTTTGGTGGATATTGCCAGTTGGCTCACGCAGCCATTACAAACACCTTCTCCCTGGCTACCTTCTTATAAAGAGGTAGGAAAGCAACTTACTACACAGAATCTCTGTACACCCTGACATGGCCATGTAGCATGTTGTTTTTAGGGGCCATCAATTGGTTCCGACTTGCAGCGAGTCTGTGTATGACAGAAGGAAACACTGCCTGGTCCTGCCCCGTCCTCACCATTGTCCTCAGGGTTGAGCTCAATCCATCTCATCGAAGGCCTTCTTTTTCGCTGTCCCTCCACTTAACCAAGCATGATGTCCTTCTCCAGGGACTTGTCTCTCCCGATAACTTGTCCACAGTACATGCCTGAGACCAAGTCCCACCGGCCTTGCCTCTAAGCATCCCGGCTGTACTTCTTCCAAGACGGATAAGTTTGTTCTTTTAGCAGTCCCTGGGACTTGCAATATTCTTCGCCAGCACCATCGTTCAAAAGCATCAAGTTCTCTTCAGTCTTCTTAGTCAATGTCCGACTCTCACATGCGTGTGCGGTGACTGAAAATGCCATCACTTGTGTCAGGCCTGGTACCTTTGTCTTCAAAGGAACATTCTCACTTTTCAACACTTCATATGATCTTGGGCAGCAGATTTATGTAATGCAATGTGTTGTTTGATCTCTTGACTGTTGCTTCCATCAGCATTGATTGTGGACCCGACCAAGATCTTTGACAACTTCTCCATTTATCATAATGTTACCTATTGGTCCAATTGTGCGATGTTTGGTCTTCCTTACCTTGAGTTGCAATCCATAATGAAGGCTGTGATTCTTGGTCTTCATCAGCAAGCAAGGTTATGTCATCTGCATATCACAGGTTGCTAATAAGCCTTCCTCCAATCCTGATTCTGAGTTCTTCTCTATACTATAGACCATATAATATAGTTTGGCTTAAAGAGAAGTTGGCAGAAGTCCCTGATATGGGCTGCCATTTGTGAATATAAGGTAAATAGTTGTGCAGGATGTCTTTGACTCTTCTGCCTTCTTCTAGCACAGAGCACAGGTTCAATGCCAGGACACAGAGGCCATTTTAGTCTCAAGGCCATGAAAGCTGAAAACTGAGTATGGTGCAGCAGAAGGAGAGGTGTAGCCTGATTCCTTAAGGACACTGTTCAGCAATTCTGCTGGTTCTGGTCTAGCTGCTTCTGTATTGGTGTTATGTGAGGAATACTCTTTATGTTCTTAAACCAGTGAACTGGCTCTCAAATTTAGCTGTCCCTTAGAATCACCTAAGGAGACTGTCAAACTCCCAGTGTTTAGGACATTCTGTGTACCATAAACTACAGGCCTTCCCGGATGGCGGGGTCTAAGCCTCAGGAGCTTTCCAAACTGTGCAGTGGCATGTCTTGGTCAGATAGAAAACCAGTGTTTGAAAATTAGCTAATAAAAATCTGTGTTAGTCTGGGTTGACTAGAGAAACAAATTGATAGACACTGATATATATGTAAGAGAGAGCTTTATATCAAAGAGTACTTGTATATTAAGAGAACATCCCAGCCCAGTCCAGATCAAGTCAATAAGTCCGATATTAGCCCATATGTCTGATACCAGTCTATAAATTCCTCTTAAGAGTCACACAACACATGCAATGACACCGAATGCAGGAAGATTATAGGCCAGTGGGTGGAAAGTCTTGTGGATCCAGTGGTGGCGGAAGCATCTCAGCACTGGCATGGGTTTCCATGTGCCTCCTCTAGCTCCAGGGCTCTGGCTCTGTCACCAAAGCTCCAGAGAAAGTGTGTGTCCCACCTCCAGGGAGGAAGATAGGAGTTCCCAGAATCCTCTGGAGAAGGCCATGCCCACACAGAGGCCTCATTGGCTATGACCTGATTGACAGGCTAGACTCCACCCCTTCATTCAAGTTGAGAGGAAACTGTTACAAAACTGTTATGAAACTGTTACAAAGCCCTATGGCTCACAACAGAATATTGTTGGAAATAGTGCTGGAAGAGGAGTCCCCTAGGTCGAAGACACTTAAGGTACCCAGTGGCCACAACTATGTGGCTGGGACACATAGACGGGTGTTGAAGATTGTGCTGGCATGGGCGACATTTCCTTCTGTTGCCCATGGGATTGCCATGAGTCAATGCCGACTGCACGGCAGTCAACAGCGTTGTTTGCATACAGCTTAGACACGAGTTAATTACAGTTGTGTTTAACTAATAATAACAATGGGAAAATCTTGTTTTAAGCCTCCAAATTTGACTACCCATTGGACCTTGATAGGGAGATAGAGCTATAAGGACTGCTGAAAAGCTGTAAGCCTGGGTGACATTTAGACAAAGGTGGTCATGAGTTAGAGCTGACCTGATGACGGCAGTGACGACAGCAGTGATCACTCGTAGTGGGTCTGCTTCTCCGGTAGCACGCTGGGTCATTTGCGTTGATCGGTCCATGCTAATAGTCCTCTCAGTTATTCAAAAATTAATGAAATCTGATATCATGTAAAAGTGGCTAAGTAGACATTGGAATAGAAGAGAGGGGGCCATGCCTTTGTTTTTGATGAGATGATGTTTTAAAATCATTTTATTAGGGGCTCATACAACTCCCATCACAATCCATCCGTACATAAATTGTGTAAAGCACATTTGTACATTCATTGCCCTCATCATTCTCAAAACATCTGCTCTCCACTCAAGCCCCCGGCATCAGGTCCTCATTTTTCCCCCTCCCTCCCCACTTCCCCCTCCCACAGGAGCCCTTGATAATTTATAAATTGTTATTTTGTCATATCTTGCCCTGTCCGATGTCTCCCTTCACCCACTTTCTGTTGTCCGTCCCCCAGGGAGGAGGTCACACGTAATCCTTGTCATCGGTTCCTCCTTTCCAACCCATGCCTCCTCCACCCTCCCAGTATCACCACTCACACCACTGGTCCTGAAGGGATCATCTGCCCTGGATTCCCTGTGTTTCCTGTTCCTATGTGTAGATGAGATGATTTTAAAAAGGAGATAATGAAGTTACTGGGAAGGCAATATGGCCTAGGGAGATTGGCAAAAATTCTAGATGAGAAACATGGAGCAAGAGACAATGGGTGACCACTAGGTAATGCATGCAGCAAATTCTTCTCTACCCTCTCCCCCAAGTGTGTGGCAGGGACCACACCCTGTATATTGGGTAGTGTGCATGGTAGTTGATTCCTTTAATCCTAGGAATACCATCCCTGCTCAAGAGATGGGATCTGTTCTCACTAAGCCATGTGTACAATTCCATTTCCCCGACTAGTGACTGGCTAAGGCATAGGTTGGGTTAAGGCAATTTAGACCCAAAGGAATTTTACTGGGGCTTCTGGGAAAGAATTTTTCCCACTCTTGACTCTTTACCAAGACCAAGTCTTGAATTAGAATCAGACCCGCATTTAGTCAGGGCTCTTATGAATGGAAAGGAGTAGAAACTTAAATAAAGCCAACAACAACAAAAGACCCAAAGGTAAACAAGCGACCATCTAGCTTAGAAGCAACAAAGCCCACATGGAAGAAGCACACCAGCTGTGTGATCATGAGGTGCCGAAGGGATCAGGTATCAGGCATCAAAAAACAAAAAATCTTATCACAGTGAATGAGGGGGAGTGCGGAGTGGAGACCCAAAGCCCATTTGTTGGCCACTGGACATCCTCTTACAGAAGGTCTCAGGGAGGAGCCAGTCAGGTTGCAATGTAGCAACGATGAAACTTACAACTTTCCTCTAGTTCCTAAATGCTTCCTCCTCCCCCACTATTATGATCCCAATTCTACCTTGCAAATCTGGCTAGACCAGAGGATGTACACCGATATAGATAGGAACTGGAAACACAGGGAATTCAGGGCGGATGACCCCTTCAGGATCAGTGGTGTGAGTGGTGATACTGGGAGGGTAGAGGGAGGGTGGGTTGGAAAGGGTGAACCGATTATAAGGATCTACATGTGAACTCCTCCCTGGGGGACAGACAACAGAAAAGTGGGTGAAGGGAGACGTCGGACAGGGCAAGATATGACAAACTAATAATTTATAAATTATCAAGGCCTCATGAGGGAGGGAGGAGCAGAGAGGGAGGGGGAAAAATGAGGAGCTGATGCCAGGGGCTTAAGTAGAGAGGAAATGTTTTGAGAATGATGAGGGCAATGAATGTACAAATGTGCTTTACACAATTGATGTATGTATGGATTGTGATAAGAGTTGTATGAGCCCCTAATAAAATGACTAAAAAAATAATAAAATAAAAAGAATTTAAATATGCTCTGGTTTGGGGTATCATCCTCAGAACATGGGGAAAGATCACCCATTGGAGGATGAAGATGTCATTCAGATTGTGAAGAAGGGAAGCCCTCCCATATCCCTACTGCAGGCCAAGCCCCCTGCACCAAGAGCCTTGGCTTTGGCAGCTGTTGGATCAGGATTCGGGGGAGGGACATGGAAGCGCCCACACTGGAACTTCTCATCTTGGTGTCAGCTTGAAGGTTGACCTGTATAAAGGACCTGGTCAGCCTGCTAAAAAAACAAAAACAAACAAACAAGAAATTTCCTTCTAGAAGTGTTTCCTGGAACCGAAGGATGAAGCAGCTGCTGGCCCTGAGGAATGAAACGGAACGTGTCCCTCCAATGGCGGCTCCTCTCATGTTATCGCATCTCTACCACTCGCTGCAGCTCAATTTTATCCCTTGTTCACATCGCAACTGACCGGCTCTGCTTGAGTGCATGAGGCGAGAAACATGCTGACAGTCGTTACAGGTAGCTTCAATTTCCGCAGAGAGACGGAATCCCTTTCCTGTTTCGGTTGCAAACTCCTGGCGAAGGGTTCTGATGAGCCAAGTTCAGTTCAAGCGCTTGGGAGAGGGGTCATATTGTGAAAACCACATACATAGTTTAGCAATGAGTAGGACAGTGCGTGTGAGAAGGGATCTTCCCAGAACAGCAGGATGCGAGGCTGACAATTATGGAGGGCTACTAACCAGATGAGCTTTTCTGTCTAATCACCATCATCGTCGTCATCATCAAACAAGTAAACTGGAAATAAATACTGACTAATATTTATAGAGCGTACCATGTTTCGGAAGAGCTGGACAATGAATAATGAAGGCGGGAGAAGAATGGACGCCTTTGGATTGCGGCGCTGGTGGGGAACGTTGCAAGAGCACAGCTGTTAGAAGAGCAGACGCGTGTGTCTGGGGAAAGCACGAGCAGAGCGTGCCCTGGGACAGGACGACGAGGTCTCATCTCACATGCTTTGGAAACGGCATCAGTAGAGGCCAGCCCCAAGGGACGGACATCGTGCGGGTTCAAGCACAGGCTCAGTGAAAAAGAAGATCCTCAAGGAGATGGACCGACATCGTGACTGACCATGGGCCGAAGCAGAGAATGGAGTGTGACCGAGAAGTGCTTCATCCTGTCAATACGAGTCGAGTCGGCTCCGCAGCACCTGACAGCGACATGCTTTGAAAAGTAGACACTTGTATCCACATACCTGTGCACATCCACACACACATATATATTCCAACTAATTTTCACAGCAACCATGAAGAAGATAATATTTAAAGAGAGGAAACAGAGTTACTAATACCAACAGGTAATATTAATCGATCACATGCTGCATAGCTTATGGTAATTACTGTGCTGTCATTTGTTTGCAGTATTGTTTAATCCTACCCCAGTTGTGTCAGAAAACATCTTATCCTTTTCTCATTGTACATATGAGAAAACTGAGACTTGGGGTTAAGTAAGTAGTACAAGGACACAACTGAGCGGCATCTTGCACTTTTGACCTACTTGTTGCCGGTCTGTCCTTGGACTCTGATACCTGAGCTCCTCTTTCTCGGCACTCACCACCAGGCCTCACCTGACCTCGAGCGCTGGCAGGGGCTTTGGAGTCTGGCATAGGCCCTGCCAACTGCTTTCTTCTGGACTGAGTTTTGCCTGGTCTCCATGTGTCTGACTCTGTAGGATCAACTGGCTTTGGGCCTCAGTTTTCTTATATGTAAAAATGAGTTGCTGTAAGAGTTATGGAAGTTCTGTATTTTGTTTTCCATGTTCACCACCAATCTCCTGCACCCTTGGTGCACAATCTGATGCACGAGACCTCTTTAAACTACTCACGAGCAAAATGTCCCTTTGAGGAGAAAACTACAAATAGCTGCTCAATGAATGCATGGGATAAACTGAGACTCGCAATGGTTCTGCTTGAAAATAATAGGGTATTATTCCTGACTTTTGGATCACTCTTAAGGTTTTGAGGTGGGGTTAGTAAGCGACAGAGGTGATGTGGATGGCGCTTTCTAGATCTGTTTGTATGGGGGAGCAAGACAACATGCAGGAGCTCTGTCACTAGATAGTTTTAAAAATTCGGGAGGCCAGAAAGGAGACAACATTGATGTTTGGTTAAGACTTTCCAGTTGTCTGCAGTGTGAATGTCCACTCTCTGTCCCCGAGGGACTGCCAGCACATTCTGTACAGCACATTGCTTCCGGCAGTGGAGCTGCCAGCAGTTGTCCCAACCCTCCCCAAGATGGGCTGACAGCGGCGGCCGCCACAATGACCTCAAACAGAAGACCAATTGTGACGATGGCACCAGAGCAGGCGGGGTTCTGTTCTGTGGGGTAGAGAGTCACTGCATATTGCACCAACTGATGGCATCTCGCAACAACACACCTTCAAGGTGGAGCCAGTGGGTGGTCCTGCGCTGGGTGTGCGTGGCCAACAGTCACCTGAGATAACGTAAGTGAAATCGCTGGTCCAGCACATGGAAGGCACTCAGAAAAAGCCTGTTTCCCTGGGAGGAGCCCATGACCTTGGTTGACCTCCTGCATCTCCCTGACCACAGCACAGAGCTTGGCATCCTGAGGAGTCTCAGAGTGTCTGCTTCCATGCCAAGTGGGTTTCCCAGGCCTCCGCAGGATCCCGCTGCGAAACACAGATGTGGAAGCGTTTGTGCCATGCACTCTCTGCCGAGTTTCTGCACAGCAAGAGAAGTGGGAAGGTAGGTCACACACACACACACACACACACACACACACGCGCGCGCGCGCGCACAAGAAAACATCCATTAGCCTAATGGAGAGACTTGGGGGCAAGCACAGATGTCATTTGTTTTCCTAAGACCTATGATAGGCTTTGGAGTGAAGCCTGTACTCGGCAGGCCTTTGCTGAAGATGCTGGTCACTTGTGGCATTGCCTGGTCACGGTGGTCATAGTCATGCTTTGGACCTCGAAGTCCCCAACATTTCAGGGCGAGGTGAGTCTGAGGAACTGAGCTGCTCCAGAGGGCTGGAGGGGTCACATTGGGGGCCCTGCCAGGACCGCCTCCAGGTGTCCTTGGGGTTAGCACTGTCCCCGCGATTCCTGCTCAGCGCTGTGTGCGGAGCAGAGCTGCTGCCGGGCTTTCGAGGCTGTAACCTTTGGGACTAGATCACTAGGTCTTCTAAAAGGGATCCCCATTTCCCCTTTACCTACCTAGTCCCCTCCCTACCCTCACAAACCTACTAACTACCCACAAGGCAAGGGTGTCCTGCTATTCCAAGGCTCCTCTGGGTGAGTTTGAACAGCCAACCTTCTGGCTAGTCGTTGAGCACTTAACCATAGTGCCACCCCAGGGGACTTTGCAGAGAG
The DNA here is from genome assembly GCF_000313985.2 of Echinops telfairi. Classification (NCBI taxonomy): domain Eukaryota; kingdom Metazoa; phylum Chordata; class Mammalia; order Afrosoricida; family Tenrecidae; genus Echinops; species Echinops telfairi. Next base: position 42,011,694 of record NW_022103958.1, on the reverse strand, counting down.
GCTAGGACAAAGGGAATGAGTCCCACCACAGAGAGCCTCACAGTTGTCCTAGATCTTTTGACCAGGATGTCCTTTCCACTTGGATCAGAGAGTGCAGACAAACAGTCCCTGTTTGTTCAGACCGTGAAGCCGAGGGGAGGAGTCAGAGCTGTGCCTTGTTGACCATTGTGTGTTTGTTGCTGGGCGCAAATCCAGGCACAAAAGCAGCTCTGGGCTCCAGTGTGTGGAATGGAAGAGCGAATGCGGTGTCCTCCTCTGAGACTTCTAATCCCAGATGCTTCTCCGCACTCTGGCTTTGGCACGCGGCCCTGACCACAGCAGGTGTCTCCTACGAACTTTCGTCCCCATGTTTCCTTCTCATCCTGGAAACGGAAGTTCATTTGGAAGGCTGTGCTATTGTCTGTCCTGCTTGTAACTCTAAGCTGAACGGGACTGGTTTGGCGAGCGCTTGGCTGGTCTTCGCACAGCATGCTTCGGGGGTACAAACATTTCCTTTCGGGTCCAGTGTGGCCTGATGGAGGGGCTGGGAGCTTCGTGCTGCTGGTGTTCTTGTTTCCACACTCCTACTTTCTGACCTGGCCCATGACGCCATCCCGAGGGACCCCCGTTTCCGCTGTCCATAAGAAAGGCACCACAAGGCGAGCGTGGCTGGGCTTGGGCCCCCAGATGCTCAGGTCTCCCAGTAAGAAGAGCGGGGCGGAGATGAGGTTGGCAGTCTCCGGACCGTAGCCAGGGCTGCTGAGCCGGGATCGACCTTCAGTAAGGAGAGGCTCAGAGAGAAGTGTCATTAAAAGTTACAGGTAGTTTCATGGCCCCCAAAGGAGGTGATGTCTAGGAAAAGGACCCTTATGAGCCTTAGGTAAGTAGAGAGCAAAGATATTACTCTGGAATGGGGGAGGCTCGACACCCTGTGCCTCGAATACATGACAACCCTTGGCCAGTCGGTGTCAAATGCTGCCATTCAATTAGGCAGCATCGAGCTCTCAGGAGGATTCCCTTTGCAGCAATGTTTCTTTCCTAAGTCTGTATTTCGGCTGCCGTCTCTCTGTTTATTGCTTGTTCTCAGAAAACAGAGGAGCCACTTTCCAACGATCCTCCATGGAAGTTCAGTAGCTGAGCCCCGGAAGACGGCTAGACGGCTAGAGATCTGCATCACCCTGCTCACAAACTCACGATACACGAGCAACTGCAAACAAATGCAACTGGGTGTTATGGGGCTCAGCCTACGGGGCTGCCAATATCCCACACAGGGAGAAAGACGAGGCTTTCTACTCCGGCTCAGATTTACAGCCGCGGAAACCTGAAGGGGTTGCTACGCTCCGTCTTGCTGAGTTGCTGTGGTGAGCCTGGTGGTGTAGGGGTGACCAGCTGGCTGTTTGGGACATACAGGGTCAGCAGTTTGGAACCCCCCAGCCACTCAACAGGAGAAAGACTGGACTTTCTACTCATGTAAAGAGTGATAGTGTTGGGAACTCAGAGGTGTTATACTCTGCCTTACTGGGTCTGCGAGTCAGCATCAACTCCATGGCAGTGAGTTTGGATTTTTGCTTGTATAGAGTTGCTATGAGTCAGAATCAACTCCCTGGCATTGGGGTTCCTATCGGCGGGCTCTGGGAAGATGTACCGAAGGGAAGCTGGTTGCCACACACAGGCGTCTCCCACATGCAGCCAGACATCTGGCTGAGGGGGAAAATCCAGGAGAAATCGAAGCACTCCCTCCGGAGCCTCCGAGACGCATGTGCAGGGGAGCCTGACAGAAGTCTGGACTTTAAAAGAGAGGGAGCTGTTATCATGCAGGATGCCTGGAAGTGGATTATTGCAGATGACGATTGAACACCTTATCGTTTGATTTCCCTTTTGATCCACTTTCATTTGGTTCTAGTTTTTAATATTTTCTGCTTTCTTTTTGATCGAGGTTTTTCTCTGTTTCACTTTGTCTTTGCTGCAGTTTTAAAAAATATTTTGTGTGTGTATATCTAATCCAGGCTCGGTAAGTCTATAGCGACAGTAACTGCAGGAATGGTCCCTCGGGGGCACAGCAGGAGAGGCTGGAGGTTCTGGCGGATGGCTCTGGAAGAAGGTGGGGCGCTTATAACGATGAGTACAAGGACCGAGAAAAATGGCCGCAAACAGACTGTGCTGATGACTGTACAACTCTTCTTGCTGTGATTGAACGGTCGAAGTGTATGATATGTGAATCACATGCCACTAAACCTGTTGAAAAACAGTTTTAAAGTCATATAGGATGGGGCTCAGCAAGCCACAGCGATCGGGCCATTAAACAGAACCACAGGTGACTTCTGACCTTGTGAGTTACCTCGGTTACCCACTCCCTTCCATCTGAAAGGGCTTGGTGCTGCATCCCTGGATGGGTCGTCTCCAGTGTAAGCTCGGTTGGTTGGTCTCTGAAATGTCCCCCCCCCTGCTTAGAAGTTCTACGAGTTCGTGAGGTGTGGGAAGCGCCCCCTGAAATTGGCCTGGCTTGAGTGCTCATCGCTTCTTCCCAGCACATGTTCCTCATTCATCTTCTTGCCTCCCTTCAGCTGGCATGGGGTCTGGGGCAATGCTGCTGTGTTTCAAAACATGTAGCCAGAGCTATGTTGCAATTCACGAGGAGTTACGGTATGTTTCCGTGGAGAGCGGTTTATATTTTAGAGAGTCACGTTCTTGGAAATCCTGGTTCAGCAGTGTCCTGGCCTGGAGGAGAGCCAACTCCCATTAATCTTGGAACATGCTGAGCTATAGCTTGACCATGGCTCACAAGACATTCAGGAGGAACACAAACACAAACAAAAGCTCAATTCGAACCAGCAGAGCAATATTTCTTGCCATTCACACATGAGCAGAACAGGCCATGCTACAGGCCAAGGCCCATGGGTCACATGCAAATTGTATTTTCCATGTGTGACCGGCCACAGCACTACCCCTCCACCCACATGGGCTTCTTCTGAGGGCTCTTTGACTCTGCTCTCATGGAGAGGTGGGGTTGAGGTTCTATCTTCTTGAAGAAGCACATATTTGTGACTTGGGGGGGAGTAATGTGCTATGACTTCTGAGTCGGGCTCCTAAAGAGTGATACCGTTTCTAGCCGATTCTTGTGGGATGCTCCCTCCTGGAGCCTGTATTAGTCATCATTTGTTGCATAACCAATTAGCTCTCATTTAGTGGGTGAAAACTCACACCTTTATTATTTACCTCACAGTTCCTATTGAACCTTGGCTTAGCGGGAGCACCCCCAAAAGGTCTGTTGCAAGGTTTCAGCTAGGGCTGATGTCTCCTCTAAAGGCTTCAATGGAGGAGGATCTGCTTACAAGTCCACTTGGGTGATGGTTGGCAGGATTTTGTTATTTAAAGGCTCTCAGTTCCTTATTGGCTGTTGGCCAGTTGTTGGGGTGCCACTGAGTCAGTTCTGACTCACAGAGGCCCTCTAGATTAGGATCGAGCGTATCATTGCAGCCACCGCGGCGTCAGTCCACTTCCTTGAGGGCCAGCGCCAGCCTCCATGTCTTGCCAGGAGGGTCTCTCCAACATGACAACCTGCTTCCTCAAAGCCAGCACGAGAATCTGCTGACCAGATAGAAGTCATAATTTTGTTGTAAATGAACCATGGAAGAAATAATTCCTCGCCCTGGCTGCACTCTATTGGTCAGAAGACCATTTTCCAAGGGTGGAGTAGGGAGTTGGGTAGGGACCATTGGGGGACATCTAATGGTTTCCAACCCCAGAACTTATCCACTGCTCTATGAGAAAGCCCCAAAGAAAGGGCAAATGCAGACATTCCAGCTGCTAGACTTAGCTGAACTGCCATCTGACAGCAAGCATCAAACACCAGACATATGAGCAAAGGCTCTTTCAAGTTATTCCAGGGCTCAATCATCAAGTTACCCTTAGACTTTGAGGCTTCCCAGCTGAGCTTGCAGACCCTGGGGATACGCGCCGTCCTTGCTACATCCTTTCTGAAGCTGGCTCTTGTTCTACCTCACTAAGTAGCAACTGGAGCAAGCCACTCTCCTAAAGCTTCATGTCTCCACGTGATCATTTGGTTTAACCATATGAAATGTCCCTTGCACACGTTTTGCAACTAGGTTGGTGTTCTGCAACTGGGTTGGCGTTCAAGTGACAACTTGAGAAGAAAGAGTCTACACCGTTTTAAAGCCCTGGAAACGTTCTGGTTACCATAGACACCCCTTTGTGTTGTGGCTCATCCAATAAGAATAGCAGCAGACGTTTGTAACATGACTTCTAGGGGCACACCAAAAAAGGAGTTTTCCCAGGTTCACTTCTGGGAGGTAGCTCAGCTGTCATGGCCCATGGCACACTCCTGAATCAGACAGGATGTTCTAAACCTTCTTCTCAGTCCGTTTTGAGTAGGATAATTATAGCCATTGGTCTGGCATGCATGATGCCTAAAAATAATTCTGCAATATGTTTGGTTTCCACATATATATTAAGGTGGGAACATTTTAAAATTATCTAAACATCTGGCACGGGAATTCTTCATGGGAAGGAAATGTCTTTCTTTGGAAGGAGTTTGATAAAGTGGTGGAAGAATGCCCTTCAGCCTGAGATAAAGAAAGGGATTTCTTTCTGACTTTGAAGAGGGAGGGAGGAGAGGAAAGAGCAGAGGCTGGCTGTTTTGGGTAGGGTTTTGTTTTGACTTTTGTGTCTGGATTGATGTGTGTACAAGAAAGATTATACTCGAAGACGATCAGACTCATTCTTAAATCCTGGATTTTTCTCTCCTTCTCCACCCACCCTAGGGCCTCAAGAAGTCTGTCTTAGATATAGTCCGAAATTTCTTCTTTGGGACTCCATGTACTAATTTCTCCGAGGAGTGAGTAATGTTTGACTTTGGGGAGTCACTTTTACTCTCTGACCCTTAGTTTTCTGACCTGTAAAATATCACGGGGAGAAGATGATTATTAACTCAGGCCGGCTGGGGCATGATTCATATTGAGTCCTGAGCAATCTGGATCAGACAGGACAGGTTTCCAGACTCAACTAGGCCTGGTAGGAACTCTAAAGGGTGTGGCAAATTCTAGCCAAAGTGAGGCAGTGGCTGTGACTGCTGGGCTCCCTCAAGTGATGGGCTGTAGTCATGTAGCATGAAGTAGACAGGGCCGCAACATCTTGGTTCTCAGTACTCGGGGCCACTGAACACTGACACTCAGCCAGCTGTGGAGCATGATGCAGTGTCCTTGGAGGAAGAAGCTGAACAGGGACTTAGAATCCCAAGCATGGCTCAAGCCACGGACAAGCCCCAGTTTCCAGGGCCAATGGAAAGATGGGGCAGAGACACTGAGGCTAAAGAGCAGGTGTATCAATAGAGTTGGCAGCTGGCTGTGACTAGGAGACCATGGAGGTTCCTTCTGACTCATCAGTTTGAGAACTGAAGGGAAATGAGGTTAATTCTTGGTTCTTCTATCAGCTGATGTGTTGAGATTTCTTTAGGTTTTCCCCTTTCTACTAAGGGCTGCCCCAGTGACGTATATGTAGATGAGGATAAAAGTACCTATGAAGAGGGATAGCAGATCCCTCCAGGCAAAAGATTCCAGAATTTCATGAATAATCAGGAGGGGCCAAGGAACATTCTGGCGAGGACAAGCTGCAGCCTGCTTCCTGCTCCTTGGAGAATAGACCACTGCACATCTGAATTGTTCCCCTTTACAACATGTGGATGGGTCAGTCCTGGAGCACACCTACCTGTGGGGTTCGCTCCCATGTGGGGTAAGAGAAACCACAGTATCAGACACAGAGTAGGCCCTACATTGATGCTGGCTAAATGAATTTAAAAAAATTAAAGCCGAATAAAATACATAGGACAAACTAGAAGGTGGAACAAAGGAGGGTAACACTGAGCTTGGAGATCTAGACCGCTTTCCCTTGTATGAACCTCACTATCATTGCCTGAGTGTCAACCTTTCCCCCACTATAAGAAAAATAATTCTCAAAACACAGTTTCATATTATAGATTGCCAGAGCTAGGGATATGTTCCTACCCTTGCCCCAGTAATACCACCCTTGGGATTCTATCATAAAATAATTCAATAAAACCAAAAGCCAAGCACACAAAGGTTCTTATGAAAGTAGAATCAGAGAAAGCAGAACAAGGAAGAATCCACGTGTGCAACAGTAAGGGAGAGGCTGGGTAGATTTCAGTCCATCTCCTCACTGGGTGATTCTGCATTCATTAAAATGACCATGATGAAGAGTCCCTAGCAAATGCATAATAAATAATTGTGTAAAAGAGAAGTACACAAAACGTTACACACATCATTCTTGCGAATGTGTCAACCAGCTTGATTTTATCCAGGTTCTTATCACTGTGGTTAAGTTCCAAAGGACAGATAGTTTTGGATAGCGACAGTTCCCCACTCTTTCTCTGATAGTAACAATGGCACATGCTAGAATTCTGGGACAAGGGCAGCCGTGAGGCAGCAAAGGTAGGCAACGATTACTAAAATTAAGACCCAGGGACATTTACCACAAAGCTAGGTAACAAAGTACAAGCACCGACAGCTATAGATGTGTTATGATCACCTGTATGACACGGAGCAGAAAGACACAGCAGGTATCTAATGACCCTGGGGGATCACAACAACCTCAGAGAGGACTGGAAGCCTGGAGGGTGCCTTGGAGAGGAGCAGGTGGAATCAGAAGGCGCTCTGTTCACCCCAGTAACCAATGAGCACAAAAGGCTGGTGGAAAGGCTTAAATTGGAGAGCCTGGAAGGCTCCAGAGCCCAGGAGCATGGACTCTTGACACGGAGCAGCCAGATTGCTAATCAAAGACAATGCCCTGCCTGCAGGGAAACGTAGAAACCATTGTAACATTTTTATAGAATAAAATATAGAATATATTATTAATAGACTATATAGAATAGACATAAAAGAGACTAAAAACAGAGGAGGTCTACGTAAGAGTAGAGAAGGCAAAAAGAACCATTAAATCTCAGAAAGAAAACAGTAATGTAAACAATGAAAACAACCTTTTAATTTTGGAATGCAAATTGCGTTGTTTTTGGTTTTTTTTTGGTACTACATGAAAACAACAGAAGAAGGAGCTCGGTGAAGTTGGGAGGCTACTTAAATCAATACTCAGGAAATCTGAAGTAATACCGACCCGACCAACAGAAAACTACCTAGGCCAAAAATACTATGGGAAGTAAGAGCAAGCATCACAATGACATTCCTAAGAGACAATGAATGCACGTCAGAGGGACATGCTCCAAAAGCAAATAAAACCATATTTAATTTCAAAATAAGCTAGCCTAAACCAGCAGAGATCAAAATGAGAAAAATTCAGAAATAAAATGACCAACAATTCCCACACCCTACCAAAAAATACCCCCAAACACACTGACAACCACTGAATCAATTCCAACTCATATTGACCTATAGGGCAGGGTAGAACTGCCCCTGTGGGTTTCTGACACTGTAACTCTTTATGGGAGTAGAAAGCCTTGTCTTTCTTCATTGGAGGAACCAGTAGTTTTAAACTGCTGACCTTGTGGTTAGCAGCCCAACACATAACCACTACACCAAAATGAAATAATTTGAAATGACAGAAAAAATCATTTGATAGCATCTGGGGTCTTAAAGGCTTGCCTTCCAACAAGCAGCCATCTGCATGAAGCACCAACTAAAGCCATATAGATGAAGCACACCAGCCTTTGTGATCCCAGGATTATAAATAATAAAATCCAAATCCAAAGGAGGCAATGATATCAGAGCTTAAATCGTGAACACACAGTTTGCAGAAAACTGTGGATGACAGTGGGATCCCAAAACCCATTTGCAGGGTCCCTACATGGATTAAATGACCGGACTATCCGGCAGAGAGCATTGTTAACTTAATTACAGCAGAAGTAGTTGGGTTAAAATGTAATGCCATATCATTTGATCTCCCTTTTGACCCATTTTAAATATGTTCTGTTTTTATTTTTTAATATTTCCTGCTTTGTTTTTGAATGGCATTTTTCTCTGGTTTATTATGTTTTGTCCGTATGTGTGTTTTACAATATTGACATCCAGGCTGGGTGAATCTCTGGGGATAGTAACTGGGTTAATGGCTTACTGGGGGTGTGGCAGAGGAAGTTGGAGTGATATGGGGAGCTGGTAGCACTGGGTGTAGGAAGGGAATGTTCTGGAACTGATTGTGCAACTCTTTATGATATGACCTAACTATTGGAGTACATAGCATATGAATTATATGTCAATAAAACTATCATAAAAAATTTAGAAAATTCAAGACTAAACACAACAAATAAGGTCTTAGAGAAGGATCCCAAGAAAGGATTTTTAAAAATAATTTGTAAGTCTTTAGGATAGTTTTACATTTACAGAAAAATTTAGCGATAGTACAGAGAATTTCTATGTACCCTTCACCTAGCTCATCCAATGTTACTATGGACTTGGAACGTTTGTCCAAATCAAGAAAAGTCATAGTGGTACATTATTAACTAAACTATAAATTTTATTTGGATTCTTCACTAATATGTTTATACTAGTATCCTGTTCTAGGGTCCAAAGTTACTGACTTTGGAAGGCAAATATATACAAACACTTAATAATGTAAAATTCATAATGCCTGGCATCCAAAAAATGAACAGTTGTGAAATTAGGAAAATGTGATCCATAGCATGAGAAGAATCAGTTAATAGAAGCATATGTAGATATTTAAGAAATGATGGAATTAATAGAGAAAATTAAAACAGTTACAAATATGATTAGGTATTGAAAAACTATGAACACAATGAGAAAAGAAATAACAGATTTTAAAAATGAAATGGAAATTCCAGAGATGACAATATGATGTCTAAAATGAAACACCCACTGGACAATCTTCAGATTAGATACCGATTATCAATGAACTTCAAGACAAAATAGAAACTATCCAAAGAGAAATACAGGGAGAAAAAACAAAAAAAGTAAGAAAGATGGACAGTGATAAAAAGAGTAATCCATGGAACAATAGCAAGTGGAATAATATGTGTGTAATTGGAGACTCAAAAAAGGGATGTGGAGAAATAATGGTAGAAAAACTTCACAAATTTGATGAAAACTACAAATTCACAATCCCAAGAAGTTCCACAAACCTCAAATAGGAAAAACAAAGAACATTAAGATACAATGCAATCAAATTGCTGAAAACCATTAGGGGGAAAATCATAAACACAGAGAAAAATAGACAGTTTACATACAGAGGAACAAAGATAAGGAGAACATTGTAAACAAGCCATTGTTTTTTTTATCAAAGAACTGAAAGAAAAATGTCAACAACGAAAAATTCTACATCCAGGAAATATAGCCTTGAAAAATGAAGGTGAAATAAAGACTTTTTCAGGCAAACAAAAGCTGTATTTTATCACCTACACTACAAAAATATAAAAAATGTTACAAAGGATTTCTTAAGACTAAAGATGTAAGATACCACATGGAAACTTGGATAGAAATTTTTAAAAGTAGAGTGGAGAAAATAGTAAACTTATGAGTATTTATACTAGAATGTCTCCCCATTAGAGAACTCCTTAAAAGACAATTCACTATTTTAAGATTCCAATAATGTTTCATAGTTTTAAGAACCTATGTAGAAGTAAAATTTACAAGGGGTCTTCAAAAAGTTCATGGAAATGTGTGTTATATGTGGATTTCAAAATTTCATCGCACCAAAATATTTCATACTAACTTGTTAGGACATGTCAGAACAGGCTCTAAGCAAGCTAACAGAACCCGTATCAGTGCAACAGTAGGTCAGTGGAAATTGAACTGGAAAAAAACATCAAAAGTATTGTGAAGTACGAGGAGAAGAATGGTAAAATCTTTGGTGCTTCACAAAAAGTGTATGGGGACAATGCTCCAAGGAAATCCACAGTTTAGAAATGGATAACTCATTTCAAGATAGGCTGAAACAATGTTGAAGATGGAGCCTGCAGCGGTAAACTATCCACATCAATTTGAGAAGAAAAATGAATCTTGTCTGTGTTCTTTTTGAAGAAGACCAACAATCGACAGGAGAAATAATTGTCAAACACCATAGGCATCTCAATAGGCTCAGCTTATATAATTTTGATTGAAGCTTTCTGCTTGATGGGCACCCAAACTGTTGTAGAAAGTGGTCTAAAATCAGAAAGCCAAGTTTCCATCTTTATATGTATATATATGAAAAGAAGAGAAAAATGGAACATAAAATAAGTGGGTGAAAGAAAATAATATGACTAGAAATCAATGAAAGAGAAAACAAAAAGAAAGGTCTTGTTCATTGGGCCTCCACTCAAGTACTCCCTCAATGCAAGAGCACTTTGTTCTACTAAACCGGCATTCCATGATGCTCACCTTCCCCATGCGATCGCTGAAGACAAAGCGGGTGCATACGCCAATGTGGTGAAGAAAGCTGATGGTGCCCGGCTATCAAACGATATAGCATCTGGGGGGTCTTAAAGGCTTGAAGGTAAACAAGCGGTCATCTAGCTGAGAAGCAACAAAGTCCACATGGAAGCACACCAGCCTGTGTGATCACGAGGTGTGAATAGGATCAGGTATCAGGCATCAAAGGGAAAAAAAAATCGTATCATTGAGAATGAGGGACAGTGAAGAGTGGGGACCCAAACCCCATCTGTAGACAACTGGACATCCCCTTACAGAATGGTCACTGGGAGGAGACAAGCCACTCAGGATGCAGTGTAGCAACGATGAAACATTCAACTTTCCTCTAGTTCTTAAATGCTTCCTCCCCCTTCCCCTCATTCACAATGATATGATTTTTTGTTCTGATGATGCCTGATACCTGATCCCTTCGACACCTCATGATTGCACAGGCTGATGTGCTTCTTCCATGTGGGCTTTGTTGCTTCTGAGCTAGATGGCCGCTTGTTTACATTCAAGCCTTTAAGACACCAGGCGCTGTATCATTTGCTAACCGGGTACCATCAGCTTTCTTCACCGCATTTGCTTATGCACCCGTCAGTTTTACATTCAACAGTTCATACACATTTTGTTTCACCTCATCCGTTGCAATCTTCAATGTGTGGTTGCTTATCTCACTTTCTGTGTTTCCTGTTTCAATTCCTCCTCTTTTCCTAACACTTGCAACTTTGTCCTTGGGTAAATGCTGCCTTTTTTTTCTTAAATGGTTGATTATTCTAACGTGGAGGTGAATTCTGGTTGAGACGTGAAGGATAAGGTCTTAGGAGTCTGACTAGTCTCTTTTTGACCAGTAAGCCTGAGCTCTTTTATGGTTTTTGAGTTCCGGTCCACATTTTTCTCCTACTCAATCCAAGATCTTCTTATGTGATCCTTTTCAGAGTAGTTGTAAAACTCAAATCTTATTCTTTGAAAAGATCAATAAAATGGATAAACATCCAACCAGGCTGATAAGAGAGAGTGAGACAAATTGCCAACACCAGAGATGAGAAAGGGGATATCACTACAGATCCTATAGCTATCTAAAAATATAATATACAAATCCATGTCTATAAATTCAACAACTTGGACGAAATAGATTCCTTGAAAGACAAAAATTACCCAATTTGATGTAAGTTGTTATTCGATGCCCTTGAGTTGGCGCCGACTCACAGTGACCTAATGCAGAATGGAATGAAACGCCGGCCCGGTGTCATCCTCAGAACTGTTCTGTTTGAGCCCATTGTTGCTGCCACTGTGTCGATCCATAGCCTTGAGGCTCTTCCTCTTTTCCATTGACCCCTATTTTACCAAGTCTGATGTCCTTTTCCAGGGACTGATTTCTACTGATAACAAGTCCAAAGTATGTGAGACAACGTCTCATCATCCTTGCTGCTGGATGTGTTTAGTCTAAGACAGATGCTTGGCAATCCATGATACTTTCTTTTTTATTTTTCTCAACAGTTTTATTAGCATATAGTTCACATATCATGTAATTCCTTAGTTCAAGCATATCAAGAAGAGTTGTACAATCCTCACCACACTCCATTTTAGAACATTTTCTTCATTATTTTTTCTTCTCATTTTCATTCTCTTCTTCATTCTTATACTCATCATTGTTAGCTCCCCATAGCCCCCCAAGCTCCCCGGATGTACCCCTAAGGAACCATTAATTCAGTGACTGCTTCTTTAGATTTACCTGTCCTGGATTTCATATAGGGAAAAAAAAACACAACAAAACACCCCCCTCCAAAACCTAACAATAATAACAAAGTAAAGCAGATAAAAACCCTTATTCGAAAAGAAAGCAGAAAATACTAAAAACTAGAACAAATTTAAATGGATCATAAGGAAGATCGATCTTCTTAACCAACACCAAAATACATCAATTCTTCTTTGGTCCTCCTTATTCATGGCCCAGCTTTCCCATGCATATGAGGCCGCAGAAAATACCCCAGCATGGGTCACTTGTATTATAGTCCTCACTGTGGTATTTTTACTCTTTAACAGTTTAAATAGGTCTTGGCAGACAGCAGGTTTGCTCCATGTACTACTTCATTTGATTTTATTCACCACTGCTTCCATGAGCTTTGATGTGGATCTAAGTAAAATGAAATCCTTGACAATTCCAACCTTTTCTTGGTTATCATGATGTTAAGAGGAAATAATAAAACCTAAATATCCATATTGCTATTAAAGAATTTGGATTTGGTTTTAAAAAATCCTCCTACAAAGTGTGGTAGTTGCATAATCGGGTGTCAATTTGAGGATTAAGAGTGTAGGGGTGGAGTCTAGCCTGTCAATCAGGATATAGCCAATGAGGCCTCTGGGTGGGCATGGCCTTCTCCTGAGGATTCTGGGAACTCCTGTAACTCCTCCTTGGAAGTGTGAGGCACTCTCTCTCTCTGCTCACCCCCTGTGAAACATTTCTGAGGAGAAGCTACACTGAAGCAGTCAGAGTTCCAAAACTGAAGGGACTCACATGGAGACCCCTGCCAGAGCTGAGATGCTTACAACGCCACTGGATCCACAAGACTTCCAACCACTGGCCTGTGATCTTCCTGCGTTTGGCTTCATTGCATGTGTTTTGTGAGTCTGAAGAGGACTTTATAGGTTGGTATCGGACATATGGGCTAATGTCGGACTTAAGGACTTGATCTGGACTGGGCTAGGTGTTTCTGAATATTCAATTGTTCTTTCTTATACACATATGAGTATCTACGGATTTGTTTCTCTAATCTACCCAGACACACACATAAAAAACATCAAACTCCATTTATCAGGTGAGTTCTATCACATATGTAAACCAAAAAATATATACATAATTTATTTTTAAAATAAAGGAGGAATCACAAGCAATCACTTTAGGAGGTCAGTAATATCCCTATATCAAAACTGAACAAAGATGCGAGAAAAATACAAGCCAATATCACTCATGGCTATCGATACAAAATGTATTACTATTTTAGCAAATGAAACCTACCAGTATATAAAAAAGATAATATATCATGGCCAAGGGGGATTTCCCCTTAGGAATGGAAGCTTGATAATATCTGAAACAGATAATATATTAATATCTGAAAATCAGTTAACTATTCATGCACACTTCTCCTAGTTTTTGTACAGTTTTGCTTTGCATTTACATCCTTAAGTAATCTAAAATTGCTTAGATATTTGCCAGATGAGTATATTTTTTTTGCAAAATCATTCTTCTCAACATCATTTATTGAATTATTTCATACTTCCTCATCGTTGTTTACTTTATCATGCATTAAGTGACTAATTGGTATGTTTGTTAGTACTTGTGACAGTATCACAGTTTCATAATGTTCAATTAGCATTAGTTTTAAACTGTATTTTAATCTGTCAAAGACAATGATCTCTTGAATATTTGCATTGACCCACATGTAAAACTTAATTTATATTTAATTTATGTCTTTCATTATGAATGAGCATGCATGCTTCCTTTTTTTTAAAGCTCTTCTTGCCTGTTATTTTATTTCTAGATGCTTTTTTTGAATTTTAAGATATAGCATTCATAAATAAAATGTATCACTGACAAATAATGGCAATGTTGTCTTCTTAGCCTATCTTGGTTTTGTTTTATGCCTTGGGAGAAAGATGGGTGCTCTCTACTCCAGGAAAGAGCTACAGTCTCAAGCCATCTAATCTGAAGTTGAAGGAGGGACTAGTATCAGAGCCTACGTTGTGAGAATCCAGTGTGCTGAAGGCGACCACTGACCGTGGGAGCCCCAGATTCATTTGTGGAGCTACATAGGAGAACACCCTCAATCTACAGTTGAGGGATGGGAGGAAAGCGGTTACAAACGGAGGGCTTTGGAGAGATGAATATAGGAGATCACAGGTAGAAATCTGACTGGAACAGTTAAAACATGGTCAGTAGATTCCACCCCCAACACGCATGCTGGACTTGATCTGATTTCCAAACTCTTATGTATTTTTGGTTTGTATTGTTTTGTTTGGTTTTTGATTGTTCATATTAGGGGTTATCTCGGAGGTGCCATGTCATTGGAGGTCACCCTCTTGAAGTTGTGTTGTATGTTTTTCCATTTATCATTATATAAAACCCAGGACTGATGAACCTACAGAGAGAGCAAGTAGAATAAGGGTTCCGGGGTGAAGGGAGTACTGTGGTGGTGGAGTGAAGGGGAGACGATGTCGAGGAGTCCATGTAGAAAAAGAATGTACAGAAATGGATTGTGGTAGCAAGTGTATAATTCTGCTTGATGTGATTGAATACGGAATGATATGATATATGTATTTAATTTAAAAAAAGGTATAGTCTCAAATTCACAGAAGCAGCTCTATCATGTCCTATAGGGCTACTGTGAGTCAGCATTGACTCAATGGCAGTGAGTTTGGTTTAGTTTGGCTTTTATTTCTTTGGCTTTAATTTCTATAGCAATATTAGTAATGAGGGTAAGGCCGAGTATCCATTTTTGGTTATGGATTTAAATGAGACTTTTTACAGTGCCTTTAAAGAGAGATATTGCTATCCTCCATTAGGTTAAAAAATTATATTACTGAAAAAAAAATTATATTACTGTTTTCTAAGTTTTCAAGTTAAAGAACCAGGAATGAGTATTGAGTTTTAACAAATGTTTTTCATAATGTGTGAGTATGTTTGGGTGATGTAGTTTTTGTATTGAATACATACTATTCCATGAAATATATAACATCAATGTATCTCCTGATGTCAGATCTGAAGGTAACTCAAGATCACGGAGACGGCCCAGACCTAAGCAGCAAGTGTGGTGCCCTCCGGACTGTCGTAGGCTCAATAGCAATTCACAACAACATAGCGGTTGCGCCGTTCCCAATGTCAAACCGTCTTTACATTGCTAGACTAAGCACTGACTGACTGTTTTGAATGATTTTTTTCATGAGCTTTTAATTCAGTTTTTTAAAAAGAATTTTCGGTCCCTACTCAAAAGTGAGCCCCATCAGTTGGGCTTTTTTTGGCCTGTATACGACTCTTGACAGGGTCCCAGAGTGATGATGATTTCAGAAAATTAACTCGGCAGCTTTTCTTATTTGCCTTTTTTGCCCAGATTCCTCTCTCTTCTCTTGGCCCTGGGAGGGGGGGGGGGGGGGGGGGGGGGGGGGGGGGCTGGCCTGTGTTCAGCGCCACTCCAGATCCCGATGGCCTCCAGCATGTTCCTGGCTCTCTCCTCCACTCTTGCTGCTGTTGGCTCTGGCATCTCTCGGCTTCTCATCTGGTTTGACTTCCCAAAGTGCTCCCTGAAGCACCCTACATTTCAACCTGAACTGGCCTCTGTGTGACCCCAAGGGAGGGGATTTCCTTGGCAGATGGAGATTCTCCACAAGCACTCCCACTTCCTTCTGGAGCTCTCCCAGCTGCAGTCTTGAGCTCTCTTGAGCGCTGCCTGCAGCTCTCTGCTGCCCTCCCCTGCCCTCTGGCCACCAGTCTATCCCCCCCATTCAGAGGCACCGTTTGGTTGCTCAGAAAGGTCTCCAGCCCCTAGGCTGTTCTCCAGAGGGATTTGTTTGAAGGGTACTGCCAGGAGTGAGCTGTTCTCGTTGCCTAAATCCGGCACCTGAATCCCTGAGTGGCATGGCTGCCAGAGGGCCAGTCTGGCCGGCCTTTTCCCATCTTGAGAAGTGCTGGGATGGTTTGATAGGATGGCTCTGTGAGCTCCAAAGTGGGAAAGAGGCCACATGTGGTCTGGACCCTTGCATAACATGAGTATGGTGCTTCCTGTGCGACTCTAGCCCAGGAGGGGCCCATGTCTCACCCTGTGCCTTCCCACCTGGCTACATTGCTCCTTTTGACGGCTCCCCGATGCAATTGGTCTTTCTAGACATTTTGTTCAGACGTCTCCAGTGAAAGACACCAAATGGTGAGGCTCCGAGGAGCTTTACAGCCAAATACCTGGCTCAAGATGACCATTTGTCCTATCATCCTCATCCTCCACCTCCCTCTCCCTCAGCACTATCTGAGGTTCTCAACTTGTGGGTCACCGCGACCGCTTTGGGGGTCAAACGACCCTTTCACAGGGGTCGCCCGATTCATAACAGTAGCAAAATGACAGTGATGAAGTAACAATGAAAATAATGTTATGGTTGGGGGGTCACCACACATGAGGAACTGTATGTAAGGGTCACGGCATTAGGAAGGTTGAGAACCGCAGCTCTAAGATGATGGGGAGACAGGTGTTTTGGGGTCTTTCTTTCATCACCCAAATACCTATTAAACAAAAATGTGAAAACGTGGAGCTACTGTTTCTTGGCATATCCTCCATCTAGGTCTAGAGAATTATTTTTATTTTTAAAAAAACTTTCTATTGTAAAACAACAACAACAACAAATCCTTTCTATTGTGAATTGGATGAAAGTTTCAAGAGTTGATCAGTTTTCCGTTCAGCAATCCATACAGATTTTATTTCATGCCATTGTTTGTAATCCCCACAATGAAACATCATTTATCCCACTTCCTACCTGTGTTTCCTGTTCCCATTCCCCCTTTCCCAACCTTTCTGAACCTTTTCTTTGGGTAAACACTACCCTTCTGATTGAAGTGGTTTGTTATTCTAAGATGCATCTACTTCCCCAGTGCTATTGTTCCCTTGTCTATGGTTTGGCTGAAAATTGAGCCACGGCGGTAAGTTCACCTCTACACCTGAAGCATGACTGAGTGCTATAGTCTTAGGGGTTTTACCAGTCTCTATTTGACCAATATGCATGGCCTTTTAAGATTCTGAATTTTGCTCCACATTTTTATCTCACTCTATCCAGGACCAAGTATGTAGTTCTTCACCATTTAACACCACTTAGTGTTTATAAAAACAGAGTCCAGGTGATGCTGTGGGTTAGACAATTATTTTCCAATCCCAAGGTCAGTGGTTCAAACCCACCATCCACTGGGTGTTCCCATAAAGATTTTCAATCTTGGAAACCTTATCTAGGGTCACTATGAATTGGAATTGACTTGATGGCAGTTGGTTTTAGAGAGTTTAAGAAAGGAGCCCTAGTGGTGCAGTGGTTAAGCACTCAGTTGCTAACTAAAAGGTTGGTGGTTGTTTTAGAGGTTGAGTGAAATTTATATATGCATATATCAAAAGAAATGTAAGTTTTAAAAATGGCTCACACAGTTGTAGAAGTGGACAAGTCCAAGTCTGGGCAGATTTCAAATCTGTGGGTCCATCAGCTAGTAGGCTGGGGGATTCTCCTGATTCACATAGCCAAGGGCGATCATGAACCCAAGAGCCACAGTAAGACCACAGGCTGTAGAGGTGAACGAATCCAAGATCGACGTATCAGACGGCAGTCTGCTGAAGACTCGAAGGATCAGCAGGCAATATGACAGGCCATTCTCCAATCTAAAGAACTAGAAATTGATGAAGGCTTGCAATTGATTGTCTGTGATTACACCGTATTAGGTCGGGTCATAGGGAGTTACTAGGTGTTAATTGCTAAACTACTGAGAATCCTGGCCTAGCCATGTTGACAGAAAACCTTAACTATCACAGCTATTCAAGCCCAATCGAACACTATACATTAACAATAATAACAAAAATCACCCAAACATATATTCTTAAAAGTATTTGTTAAAACTCCACATCTATCCGTTCCTTTTGTAGCTTTTATAAATTTATCAACAGTAGGATAATCAGTTAGCATAATGAAGGGTAGCAATATCTTATTTAAAATAGATATATTATAGACTGTTTCATTGAAACCAGCATTCAAAAGCAGATTTTTTCAGCCTTATCATTATTACTTAATAGAAGTTAAGGCCAATGACCTAAATAAAGAAGGCATAAAACAGAAACAAGAGAGGTTGAAAAGGCAAATTTGTTTGACAGCAGGACAAATAGCATCCGGCAGATTTGGGTTTGAACCCTGAGTGTGCCACTTTTGTTATATGACCTTGGCTAAGTAATCTGACCTCTCTGAGCCAAGTTTCTTCATCTTTAAAATAGAAATAGAATAGATATACTTAGTTCAATGCTTTAAAATATCACTGGCGAACACACATTTTGGTGCCTCAGATATTAGACTTGATTCTGGGTATATTTAACCTGCTGATTAAAAAAATCGTTCTACTTTCCCCAATCAGCTCTACTTTTTGAGCTACAGAACATATGCCCTATACCACTCTTCACTATGGTTTCCCTTTTTAAAAAATCAGGATATTTTAAGGTAGTGTTAGCTACCCTGAGACAGAGGAAGTTCATGCTGGCTTTATTTAAAGTACATAGTTTATGTTGTATTAATTATTTAGGTCAAGTTATGCTTCACATGATAACCTTTGATCCAAAGGTATATTTGCACAATGCAAATTACATGAACTTTGAATTTTCCCCAAGTATCACTTCACCTTTACTAGGAATTGAATAGCAGGTGGTTCTATTTTGTTATCTTAAAAAGCAGCCGGAGCAAATGGGCTTGAGCAGCTCCTGGTGGGTGGCAGCGGTAGTGGTTTCCCCTGGCCCTGTTAAGGTTGGGGCCAGGCAGTGGGAGGATGGTGCCCTAGAGCCTGGCCTTGGTGGGAGAGGGGACGTGGTGGGTTCCAGCCATGTCAGAGGCGACCCAGAGTCTGCTGCAGTGCTGGGGCGCCAGTTGTAGGCGAGGCACTGACTTCGACTCTGGAGCTAGCTGGTGGAGGCGATAGAAGAGTATCAGATGGTCACCATGAGCTGGAATTGACTCGGTGGCAGTGGATGAACTTGCTTCTATGAGCATGTCCCTACTGAGGGCTGCAGACCTGGATCTTTAGCAATTAGCAAGACAGCTCCCAAAAGAGGCCCAAGCTCAACACTATAATTCTGAATCCACAGAAGAACAAAAGAATACCATAGGCAAGATTGCAACATGCTTGGAGTTATGGGATGCAGCTTTACAGTCTATACACTCCCAAGAGGAATTTAAACAGGGGAATCTGAAAAAGCTAGAACCAATCCTAAAGAATATGCTTACAGATAATAAAGAATTCCCATTGATGTTCAGCCTGTCCCATTAAGAAGAATTTTAGCACCTGGTAAAGAAGAGAATTTGAAATTTGAAGAAGATGAGTGTATTAGCCTGGGTTGACTAGAGAAACAAATTCATAGACCCTCATATGTGTGTCAGAGAGAACTTTATATCAAAGAGCAATTGTACATTAAGAAAATATCCCAGCCCAGTCCCGATCAAGTCCATAAATCTGATATTAGCCCATATGTCTGCCACCAGTCTATAAATTCTTCTTCAGACTCATGCAGCACAGGCAATGATGCCTAATTCAGGAAGAAAGATCACAGGCCAGTGGGTGGAAAGTCTTGTGGATCCAGTAGTGGTGGAAGCCTCTCAGTGCTGCCGTGGGTCTCCACGTGGCTCCTCCAGCTCCAGGGCTCTATCATAGCTCCATGTGTCTTATCATCAGGAATATGAAGCTGAGAGTCTGTGTGTATCTGACCTCCAGTGAGCTATTTATCTCCTCGGTGCTTCCAAATGAGGTAATCCATCTGTGATCAAGCTAGACTCCACCTCTGTGCAAGTTGACAGGAGATTATGTAACTACCACTATGAGGAAGAGGGTGGTGCTGGCGCAGGATCTCTTGATTGTTTTCTTGCTAGAGTCCCTGGTGCTTTATTACCACAGCTGCCATCACAACCTGGAATGACATTACTCACAATCTAAATCGAGCAGCTTGGTCTGAGAGATGCCGGGCAGTGCAGCGATCTCTATATCAGAGTTCGCATAAAGGCTCCAAATGACATAGATTAAATCCCTGTGCAAGCTACTCCTGCGACATCAAGAAAAGACGATACATATATTCATTTTAACGTGGACATTGAGCTGCAGAAGCATGTTGAAGAATTAACCAAAGAGGCAGTTATCTTTTTTGAATTTAAACAACTACAAGCCTAAAAAATTGGGTTACCAGCAGCACCAAGTGCTTTGCTTTCATGGAAGTGGATGAAATATACCTGGGCCAGTTGTAACAGAACTATACAAGAAACCAACCGACTTTAAAAGAAAGAAACTGCAGTTATTGACCAAGAAACCACTTAATCTTCATCTACATTAGACTTTGCATGAGGAGTGATCCTGATGTGAATACCCCGGAACTTCGGTGAATTTTACCACTCAGTAGAAGCCATCATAGTTTTGTGTAGCATCCGCCCCCTTCAACAGGCCAGAAGTGAGTCGCTCCCTTGCCAGGCTAGAGCGAGCCCATTGGTTTTGTCTGGCTGTGCCACAGACTAAAATCCACACATCACTGACGTGCAGCTCCTTGGGATACGGGCTTATTGTATTTTGAGATATGTATATTTTTGGCTTTCCTCTTAATTGTGTAATTGATCGTGTTTTCTAATTGATCACTATTCCGACCTTTTCCTGGAACCACACTGATGGGTAGGGCAGGCTTCTCTTCAGCCTAACACAGCAATAAGAAGGTGCTAGAGTTACCCATCTGCTCACTTCTGAGCCAATGTGATCTCTTGGTTTTGAGGGCATAGTCAGATTGTATGGACCCTGCTTGGGCAGGGGCTGGTCAGACTATGCTGAAGGTGGTCAGTCTGGAAAGCGGTGGACTGTCCCTCGGATACCTCTGAGCTACAGCTCACCGTGACCTGACCGTTTTCCTGCTCAGTAACACCGTGCCTCAGCCAGATCAGGATCCTCCATGGAAGGGGGCCCTGAGTGGTAGCAGTGATTTTCCCAGATTGTTGTTTTAAAATGAGCCTAGCTTTACCATATTGTTTGACTTTTCTACATCACATCGGTTCTCTTCCTGATAAATGATCCCTGACGTATCCTTAGAATCCTAATAATTACAATTTATTAATGAGTATCCAACTGTCATAATGTAGCTGACAGGGAGTTTGCTAAATTGTATAATCTAAAAATAGTCAGATGCTAATGAGATATTGCAGAAATACTGCTGTTTTTCTGAGAACTGATTGTGAAACCTTAAAAACCTGCAAACCTCTTCTTTAGTGATGAGTATGCAGCTGCAGCTGTAGGAAGATCCTGTTTTTCCTGATGTAGGTAGATAGCGCTGTCATTTGTTTTCTAGTTTGAGGTACTGACACTCATTCAGAGGACATATGCAGGCCATTAAAGTATTATAATTTGATTATTAACATTACCTTTGACTCGACGGTGCATAAAACTTTCACAAAACACCTAATGTGGTTATTTGATACCCAGAACATTAAGGTATGTGGTGGGCTTTCTGTGGGTTAGATGTAGTCCCCACATATTTTACGATTCACTATCTTCAGTGAGCAGTGCTAGCATGAGGGGAATGCAGGGTCAGTACCTGGCCTACTTTTGGTGCAATCCTAGTCAAACTGGTATGTTTGCTTTTCAAATTAAATAGCTGTGTTAGACGGTGTTCTCTAGAGAAACAAAACCAGGACACACACAGACACACACATACACACACATAATATATTACATATATAAATGTAAATAAACAGCATGAAGGAATATAAGAGCTAATTAGTCTACACAGCAGTATAGAAGGCTCAGTTCAACTCACTTTCATGGAACAGTTAATATACTGGAAGTCCTTCAACTCACCAGGGCTGTTGGGTCCAAGTCCAGGAAGCAGACAGCTGAATCTTCATAGGGCACAATGCAAGCAGTCCACCCACAGGCAGCAAACAGCAGGGTGGGTCACCAACAGTCAGCCAGATGACAGGATCCGGCAGTCCCAAGCTCAATCGATGCACACACCAGCAGCGTGGTGAAACAAGTCTCCAAGGAACCTCAAGCTCTAGCGACACAATCCATGGGTTGGGTGTCCCACAGGTAGTGTAGCTCACAAGTTGAGGCAGAGAACTAGCTAAGGCAGCCATACACAGGTCCCAGGTCTGATCACCAGAGAGCAAGAGAGAGAGAGGTGGGGCTTGCCGAGACATTTATCTCTTTGCTCTCTCATCAAAGTGTGACTTTATTAATCTCACATGTTCTTACTGGCCAGGTTGGCACAATGAGCCTATCTATCACAATAGCCACATTAAGTTGTTTCAACCCTTGCACTTCCAGAGATCTACTTTTATTTTCACAGTTGTATGTTAGGTCAGTTTTCTGTACTAGATAGGTATTAATAAATAAAACTATCTGAGCCTGAAAGACTTCTCAAAAAAGAAAAAGAAAAGGAGCCAGCAATAAGAGTTACTGTGCAATTAATAAGGAGTCCTGTTATGGTGGTGGGTTACGTGTTTCACTGCGAATCAGTCAAGCTGCTCTGCAAGAGAAAGATGAGACTTTCTGATTCCATAAAGATTTACAGCCTCAGATGCCCATAGGAGAAGTTCTACTTGATGTTACACACACACACACACACACACACACACACACACACACACACACACTTTCTTCTGAAGTGCCTCTGGGTATACTTGAATCTCCATTTATTTGTTCATAATTGAATGTGTTAATTGTTTGCATCACGCAGGGTATCTATATCAATATCTATCTATATAATAGGGTGGGGGGTGGCTTCAAAAAGTTCGTGGAAAAATTCCATTCTCTCCTAATTCCATTTTTCCACAAACTTTTTGAAGTTTCCCCATACACATAAACACATGCATATAATTAACAAGGAATGGTGTGTACAGGACTCCTAATGACCCTATAGGGCAGAGTAGAACTGCCCTTTTGGGTTTCTGAGGCTGTAAATCTTCACAGGATCAGAAAGCCTCTTGTTTCTCCAGTGGAGTGGCTGGTGGACTAGAACTGCTGACCTTGCAGTTAGTGGCCCAGCGCCTAACCCACCATGCCACCAGGACTGTGAGCAGAGTTGAATCAACGGCAGTGACTTTGGTTTAGTTTTGGAGTATGTACGGGCTTCTCCTGCAATCCAAAAGTAGAGTGTTGCTATGAAATGTTTTGTAAGTTAAAACGCTATAAAGTGAAGAAGCAATGACCATTAATATAGATGGGAAAACTTTCCTGAGAATTCCTAGACCCCCAAAATAACCGACCCAATAATACACAAGACCTAAAATAACCCAAACGCGGATGGTAAAGTAGATAGGACTGGTCTGAGACAGAGACTGCCTGGAGGAAGCAGAAGTGGGCATGCGCAGCGCGGTCTTGGGGCAGGAGGATTGGCGATGCTACTCCTGCTGCTCTGGGCATGTGCTGCCTCTTTACCCGCAGAAGACTGGCATCGCCTTTCGCTCTTTGTTCTGAAAAGTGAAAACCCTCTATGGATTTCTCTCAGTTAGCAAAAACAGATACCAAAGTCGGTCTTTTACAGGTCGGGCATACCTGTTGTCGGTGGGCCAACGTTCACCCTCCCCTGTGGGAGGGAGACCCAGGCTCGATCTCCAGGAGCCCTCTCCCACTCACCCCCCACCCCTTCTCCCTTCCCTCAGCTCTGTCCACAGCTGTCTAGATTATAGAATCTCGAGTAGGTTCCCAAATTTATCTGACCTACCGCCCCCTTTCCAGAAAATAAAAATTCCTCAGCACCCCCTGGTGATGAAAAACTTGCGTACCAGAGTCCATAATCTTAGAGTGCAGCCATCTCCTTCAGCAGCAAGCCCTCTGGGTTGTTCCAGTGACGTACCCCCACC
>NW_022103958.1:41983589-41987631 GCF_000313985.2 Echinops telfairi | reverse complement strand
CCCCCACCCCCGCCCAGGGGGTGGTATCACATACTTCGGGAAATACTGATCTAGAGCCTAGATTATAATTCCTGGAGAGGGAAGACACTACCGTTTATTCATTTTGCGGGCTGCAATACTTTTCTTTCCTTCGGCATAAAATTGAGGATCCTAGCGATTGTTAAAAAAATTCTGCTCTCCGGCAGTTCTGTCTTCTCTTTGCCCTGCAAACAAACTGCTGTGGTTTTCTGGCTTTCCCTTGTCAGCCAAGGGTTGTTAAACTGCAGCTTATCGTAGTATGTGGTCTCCAGATCCCTGTTGGACTCTTCTTCTGGAAAGCTCCCAGGTTAACCACAGCCAGTCACCTCTGCTACACCTTACCCCAACATGAGGGCAGAGTTAGAAAGACCTTGGGAGAGCATCCAGAAAGTCCTTGTATTATATATAGATGAGGAAAAAAGTTCCTGAGAGGAGAAGGGATTTGCCCAAGGTCATGGTTTTAAATTGGGCCCAAAATCAGCTCTTAGGCCTCCCAGGGCCTCCAGAGCTCTGAATATTGGGCTGATGGTCTCCTTCTACGTGCTGCCTGAAGTTTTGAAAAGGGCCTTTCTCTGACCCTCACTTTTCAGGCCATCACATTCAGGGAGGCTGTTTGATAGCCCAGCCAGGCCACGAAGATCTGGTCCAGGGGAGAAGGAGGGCTCAGGGCCCAAGAAAAGAGAGCTAGTCCAAGGCCAGCAGAGCCAGTAGCCAACTGTCTCTTGAGTCCCCTCATGCAATGACTTCTACTGTTTAATCTCATGCACAAACAGCGTTTTGCTGGAATTCACCCTGAACATGAACTTGGTAAAGTATTCATGGCCATTGGAACTTCCCGTCCAACCCATCTAATCATCTTCTGGCAGAAGCACTATGTTGGTTTGTGGCCTTGTGTTCATGTTTTCCTCATCAGTAGGAGCTGAGCTCTGCCTGCATTCTGACCCAGGCCTCCAGCCACAGGCCACACTGAGTTCTGGAGAGGAAGGGGTAGCGCCATGGCTAGGCAAAGTTCTTTTCCAGACGAGGTTCACTTGCTTCTAAGTGAAACCCTGTGTTGAGGGCAGGGAAGTAATTGGTAGTCTCGAGTTTGTAGAAGACAACACTATAGCCTGAGAGGATGAGTGATTTATCCAAGGCCGTGCAGCTAGTGAGCAACTGTGCTCAGGGAAACAGTGGTTACGCTGCCAGGGTTCAAAGGTCAGCTCCGTTACTCACCATGATGGTCACCGGAGGCCAGGCTTCCCTTCTTACTCATTTGAGAACCTTGAGCAAGGTACTTAACAACTTTGTGACACAGTTTCCTCACCTTTTAAAATTAAGAATACATCTCTCTTTGCAATGTTGGGGGTTAAATGGAGAAATATATGTAAAGTTCTTAACCCTGTGCCTGGAAGGAATTAAGTGGTCATTAATGTTAGAAACTGCTGTTACTAATATCAAGTCTGACTGTGCTACAAGCCATGTACCCTCTAAATTCAGAAGCGGGTGGGTGGGGGTTGTCCCTCCTGGAGATGTCTAGGAAAATGAACTTCAAAAATCTGAATGTTGCAAATGCCTTAGGGATAATCCAGTTTGTCCACTCATTCCACTATTCTATTGTTTTTAAAATCTGACATTGCAGGTACTCTGGTACACAATCACTATGGCGATGTATAGTAATTAGGGACACAAGGTCAACAGTTCACATTCTTGACTGACATAATTAATATGTCTGCGGAGCCAGATAAAATGCTCAATTTCTCCTTTCCTTGTTATTTGTGCTATCTATGATAGACATCCACATCATCACATCTCTGTTACACACACCATTTAATTCTGATTACATGCACTGACAATGACTAACATTAAGAAACAAAAATAGAAAAAAAACCCCACAGGATTTGATTACTCACAAGATTCAGGAAGTGGGGGAGGTGAGAGGAAGCATAAAAGTGCTAATTTTCTTATCTTTCAGAACAGTCTGTCAATGGATACTGCCTAAAATTGAGGCATGCCAAAGAGAGAAAAAGACTACCACTGCTTAAGAGTGTGTGTGTGTATATATATATGGCTATTGTTTCTCTACAAGTCTTCCATCTAGATCTATACACTTCTGAAGAGAGTGTTTCCACCTTTCTATCCCTTCCCCCAAAGAATTCTGCATTTTTCCATGGACACTACGTCAAAATAGCAGTTTGGGCATCCTCAAGGAACTCAGATCATGCTGGTGTTTGATGTTCTTTGAGCTTGGGAACCAAAAGAACCGTGAGGGGCAAGGTCGCGGTTGGATGGAGTGGATGGGATGAGGTTTCCCAAAGAAACGCTCAGAGGACAGCCCTTACCACCCTTGAAGAATGAGCAGGTGCAGGCTCGTGATGCCAAAAGTGTCCCGGGCACTTTTCCTAGGCTTCTTTTTTTTTTCCTTTTAAACTAGTGCAGTTTTTAATTTTATTAAACATTTTTGTAATAAATCTTCATGATAGAAAATCGAACAGGATTGCCCACTGGGGAGCCCAAACAGCTGCAATCCCCTTCTGAGCTGACCTCTCTGCCTGCACTTTCACTGCCCAACAGAGCCCCTTGGAAGCTATTTCCCCTCCAAGACCCGTTTTTATTGGGAGTTAATACAGATCTCCTATTGTTCCATAGTTCAACCACATCAAGCAGTATTGTACAATTGCTACCACAATCAGTTTCAAAACATTCTGTTCCTTCTTGAACTCCTTGACATCAGCTCCCTTTGACGCCCCGCCCCCCTCAATTGTACTCCCCAGAAATACTTACTTATTCTACTTACCGTCCCTGTAGGTTCATCAGTCCTCGGTTTCATATACTGAAAAACAGAACAACATATAACAAACATTCAAGAGGGTTGCCCCCAACGACAAATTACATCTGAGATAAACTCCAAAATGAACAAACAACAAAGAAACACAGAAAATGTTGAAAAGCAGATCAGGCCCAACGTGCATCAGAGGGAGGAATCAACTGACAAGAGTTAAACTGTTCCAGTCAAGTTTATCGTTTGATCGTCTGCAGTCATTTCTCCAAAGCTTCCTGTTCGTTAGCCAGTTTCTTTCCCTCCCTCTGTTATGGATCAAGGAAATCACCGGGGGCTTATTTCCTGTGTAGATCTCATTGTCATCCATAGCCTTCTGCAAACCAGAGTCTCATAATTTAGGCTCTAATACTATTCCCGTCGTTGGGGAAACCACGGTTTTGATTGGACTTTTTTTTTTTAAGGCACCCTAAGGAAACTACAACACGGGTATGAGTGAGAGAACTTGTCTGCAGCCATCCATGGATTGCAGAGACGTGTGTTCAAACACATTCCGTCTGGAATAAACCTTGGCTCTGGCCAATTGGAGCCCTAGCAGCAATACTTTTTTACTTACCATCATATTTCCTTAACCTTTTTTTATTCTCTTGTAGAGAATAAATGAACCTATACAGTTCAGCAATTCCATTAGCTTTACTTTAGTGTCCTCGCATTCTGTTAAATTTATGTAAAATAAATTATACACCTTTTATTAAATGACATGTAAAATATAATTCCCTTTTTTACAATTCCTTTTTAATAAACTCTTTCTTTTTTAAATTGTTTTATTAGGGGCTCATACAACTCTTACCACAATCCATACATACATAAATTGTGTAAAGTACATTTGTATATTCATTGTCCTCATCATTCTCAAAACATTTGCTCTCCACTTAAGCCCCTGGCATCAGCTTCTCATTTTTCCCCCTCCCTCCCCGTTCCTTCCTCCCTCATGAACCCTTGATAATTTATAAATTATTATTTTGTTATACCTTGCCCTGTCCAAAGTCTCCCTTCACCCACTTTTCTGTTGTCCATCCCCCAGGGAG
The DNA here is from genome assembly GCF_000313985.2 of Echinops telfairi. Lineage (NCBI taxonomy): Eukaryota > Metazoa > Chordata > Mammalia > Afrosoricida > Tenrecidae > Echinops > Echinops telfairi. The sequence continues at coordinate 41,983,767 of NW_022103958.1, read as the reverse complement.
GAGGCCACATGTAGATCCTTGTAATTGGTTCCCCTTTTCCAACCCACCCTCCTTCTACCCTCCAGTATCGCCCCTCACACCACTGGTCCTGAAGGGATCATCCTCCTTGGATTCCCTGTGTTTCCGGTTCCTATCTATATCAGTGTACATCCTCTGGTCTAGCCAGATTTGTAAGGTA
>NW_022103958.1:41974118-41982892 GCF_000313985.2 Echinops telfairi | reverse complement strand
AGCAATTCCTCTTGGTTACATTACCCTTGATCATGTCCTACCAGGCCTCCCACACCCTCCTCACCACCAATTTGGATCACTTGTTGTTCCCTTTTCCCTGGGTCTGCTAACACCACTACCTTTCCTCTCACTTCCCCCTCTCCCATGTCCCCCTGGAACTGTCAGTTCCGTTGTTTTCTCCTCCAGATTGTTCATCCAGCCTATAAACTCTTTATACCTATTCATGTACTCAATCTCTCTTCTTAGTGGCCTTCTTTTTCCCCCTGTACTTTTATTGGGGGCTGTTACAGCTCTTATCACACTCCATACATTCATCCATTGTGTCGAGCACATTTGCACATATGCCGCCATCATCATTTTCAAACCGTTCTCTTCCCACTTGAGCCCCTGATATCAGCTCCCCATTTCTTTCCCTCCCACTCCCACGAGCCCTTAATAAGTTATAGTTTATTATTTTCATATCTTATATCATCCTCCATTGCCCCTAACCCACTTTTCCATTATTCGTCCCCTTGGGAGGGGGTTATAGATTGATCCTTGTGATCGATTCCCCCTTTCTCCCCCCACCCTTGCCTAATCCTCCTGGTATCTCTACTCTCCTTGTTGGCCCTGAGGGGTTTATGTATCCTGGATTCCCTGTGATTCGGGCTCTTATCAGTAGCAGTGTGCAGTTCTGGTCTAATCCAGTTTGTAAGGTAGAATCATGACCTCAATTCTACCTTAGTTACCTTCTTCTATGTCCTCTTCTCTGTATATGTAAACCAACGAGAAAGAAAGATGTAGCCGCAATGATGTTACTTATGTTAACTATGGTTCTTTGGGGTGGCAAATAGAAGAGTTTTTTAACATCTTCTTTATGTTTGCTTTCATTGATTTCTTCATAATAAGTTTGTGTCATTTAAAACTTTATTATCTTTAAAAAAGAAACAAACAAACAAAAAAGATTCTGGATTTCCCCTCCAACAATTTGGGTGCTTTTGCCCTTGGCATTCTCCCTCACTCCACATCATCCAGAACCAAGGCTCTACGGTCGTCTGATACTTAGTGCTCCCACCCCAGGCTGGTGCTCCCAGAGCACACATAGGGATGCTTAGTGTTGAGGAACTTCAATGGGAGAAACTCAAGGATGCTTTGAAGGGCCTGGCATGGAAATATATAACTGAGGGAGGTAGGGAAGATGGCTCAGAGGACAGGGGACTAAGGCTCTGGTCTTTGGTATTTCTTGATGTTACATATGAGGAGACCAAGCCTCTGGAGAAAGAGGCTTATTCAGCACCACACAATCAGCCACAAGCGTCCTCTCAAATGCAACCAATCTTTTTCTCCAAGCCCGGAGAATATGAAGAAACCTTCAGAGAATATGAATATAAGGGCCTTTAGACCCTTATTATTGGTGTGAAAAATGGAGAAGGAAGAGGAAAGTCAAGATTCGGGCCACAAGCTCTCCCTCTCCAGCAGCTACTTGAAACTCGCTGTTTTCGTGTGAGGTCAGCCAGAGTTGACATCTACAGGGACTTCAGGACCCCTGAAGGCATCTACAAAATCCATTCATAACGTTCACTATGAGAGAAAGGGAGCTCTGGGTAGATATTGTGTCTAGATTTGAGTAAACTGGAGAAGATACAAAAGAGTCTGCAGCTAATTCTTGTCTTTCTGCTCCAACTGGGGAACATGGCCTGTATTTCCCCTAATTATCAAAGTGTTTTTCATTTCTTTGTGGTTAGGGTGGCAGTGGGGGTGGGTAGGGAACGATTCTCAAAAGGGCAGCCTGTGTCCAACTTCAGGAAATGATCAGCACCTTCCTAGTGAACAGCTCCCCAGTAACCATCAGCATATATTATCCCTACCTCTGTGGGGGCCATAAGGCATAGGTGCTCTGGGACTGAATGATGACTTGTCTTTCTCTGAATATCTCCTCTCTCTCTTTAACCTTTCTGTAAAATTCACTTTATTGAAAAAGAGTTTCAATTCAAGAGGATGTATTCTTTAAGATATCCGAATACAAAACAAATATAAAAAGGAATATCACATTGGTGAAATAAAGATCCCTTTATGTAATAGCCTGAGTGATTGAATTAGAAACCCCTTGGGAAGGTGTATGTCATAGTTCAGGAATCTTCTAATTGGTGACTGGATTTTCAGAACCAAACCAACATCAAGAACACATCATCTTACAAAAATTGTTTTGGTCTATTTCCCAATGTTAATGCAATATGGGAGAGGTTAGTTGGACACTGGAATCTAAAAATTTCAAGGAGAGTTTAATAGCTTAAGACTAAAGTTGAGAACATTTGAAATCTGGATTGTCCCAGAAAACAGAATAATGATCCTCTTGCCCATAACCAACGAATCTGACTTTGGTAGAAGAAAGAAGCCTAATGAGAAATGGGGCCCTGGAATGATGAGCTCTTGAGAAACTATAGTACTTGATGGTACACGGAAAATTGCCTGCAAAAAGTGAACAGGAAGGCTTGGAAAAGTGAAAAGTTATCTATTACTTCTTTTCATAGAAGTGGAACACATGACCAGGTCAGATGTTGTAAGGAGAGGCTGGTTATCTTCCGTTAAATCAACTGCTGCCAAGTCCATTTTGACTCACAGCGACCCTATCCGATAGAGTAGAACTGCTCCCTGGGGTTTTCTAGACTGGAAATGTGTATGAAGGAGATAGCCCCATCTTTCTCCTGTGGAGCAGCCGGTGGGTCTGGACTGCTAGCCTTCCACTTGGTAGTCCAATACATAGCCCACTGCACCACCAGGACCCCTTGCCTTCCAGTAAGTCCCTTAAATTGGCCTGGGCCCATTGTCTGGTCCTCAGGCTGGCTGGTTTGCAAATAGTTTTGTCAGTTCAGAAAGCGGCTGAGTCTTGTCCAGAATAAGGTTTCACCATTCAAGTTCACAAGAGGTTGATATGTAAACTACTCATTGCCAGTTGATTCACTGTCAAGCAGGAACAGAATTGGCTGGACACTGGACACTTTCGGCCTCTAGTCCCCTCTTCCTGTAAGAAAACCGCCTGGGAAACCAGGTCATATCCAGGAAGTAGCTTGGTGAACTTGGAATCAGCATTAGGTTAATTAGTCTGATGATAGAGGTGTTTGATGACAACAGGCTCTGCTCAGCCACCTCCCCTATGGCTTTGGGGAAGATCTACCACTGATGCTAGATTTGATCAGGGATCTTTCCCTAACTTTGTTTTAATTCCTCTGAAAATAGATCCTGAAACAGGGATCTGAGTGCAAATTGCTTGTTTCAGAGGTGGTCCCAGGAAACACAGGTAGTAGAATGGGGAAGGGATAGAGAAAGAAAAGAAACCAACACAAGGTGAGTCATCTGACAAGTGACCAGCATGACCAGCTCCCTGGGGGACTCCTGGGGACTCCAGGCATCTCAGTGGGTATAAATAGGCCCCTCAGGGTTACCCTGCCTTAGGGGCAAATGGTCTGAGTTATTTATCCACCATCTCTTGTCAAGTATGTGCTGAGGGATGCTCCTGGCCAGGGGGTGGGGTGGGTGACTAATTTGCCCACATATCCTGCCTGCTGCAGTGTGAATGAATTCTGGTAGTCACAGGAAGCCTTCAAGGTAAGAGACACAGGTGCTGATAGAAGTCAGGTCCGTGGGCACAGAAATGGACAGTGCTGAGGGGGGATAAGTGGGGCATCAGTAGCATCTACTATACCTTCCGCCCATCTCCATACGGTGGCCACTCAAGACGGGCATTGTTGCCACTTCCTTTCATGCGCACCCTTTTTCTGAATTTGTATCTCTGACCAATGCCCTTTATGATTGGTACACTCTTCATTTCTTTCTTTTTGAAATAAGCTTTGTTAATCAATTTGCTTTTGCTCTCCCTTCTCCTGTGACCACATGAAGTGCCTGTCTAGTTTTATTTTTAATGTGGGGATTTTAATTCTGAGAATTTTGGGAGTGCCTTGCCGATGACCACATGAATCGCTCAAAGGAGGTGGAAGGCGGGAGGGTGACCCATCAGTAACTAGAAAAGGAGGAACATTTAGAAACCAAGTATTTGGTCTATTCTGAAAATTTTATGGAACTTGATAGCTGATCCTGGATTCATCTGGAAGAGAAAATGAACAAGCCAAGCCAAGAACATTTTGAAAAAGAACAATGGCAAAGAATTTGCCCCATCGGCTATCAAAAATACTTTAAGGCAACAGGGAATAAAACAATGTGGACCAGCATAAGAATAAACAAATAAGCCAATGGAACAAAATAGAGAGTCCAGAAACAAACTTCTCTGTATGTGGGAATGGACTATATGATAAATAGTATGTGTCGTATTTCAAGTGAGTGGGTAGGGCGGGATAGGACTAGGGTAGGGATAGGAGATCAAGTGTGAATGGAGACCCTAGGTGGTTAATATACTTGGTTGCTAACCAAAAGACTTGCAGTTCGAGTCCACCCAGAGGTGCTTCAAAGGAAAGGCTTGGTGATCTACTTCCAAATGGCCAACCACTGAAAACCCTTTGGAGCCCAGGCAGTTCTACTTCGACACACATGGGGTTGCCTTGACTTAGAATCAATCCGATGGCCCTTGGTGATGGCGGTTGTAATATTTCCAGTAGTATTTCTGGGTACCCATCTGGAATGAAGTGAGATTCCTATCCCATCCATCTACAGAATTAAGTTCCAAATGGATTATGGAATGGACATCAGAGAACAAAACAAAAGTACCTTAGAAAAAAGAATATTTTTATGATATTGGGGATAAGGAAGACCCCAATATCATAAACAAGACCCAAAAGTTAGAAATCTTATTAAGAATGGGGCAGATTTGACTACACAGTATGAAAAAGTTTTGTGCAAGTAAAGATACCATAATAAAATTAAGAACCCACAAGAAACGCTGGCTTCCTGCCCACCCAGACTCTAGTTTCTATGGCCCTCTCTCTGTGGCACTCTCCCCAACCAGCTTATGTCTGCAGGTTCCCAAGTCTTGGCCTCTCTTTCTCAACGTCTGATCCACCCTCCCTCTTTGGGTTTCTCCCCATATCACCTTTGTGCTTCCTACTTCGGATCTCTGTCCTCCTCAACCAGGAAAACAATGACTGAGCAGACAATAGAAAAGAAAGCGGGGGAAAGGTAGCGTTTGGGAAAAGAGTTAATCTATATTTAAAATAAAATATCAAGGTCCAAAATTACATGTAGCAGTAAAACCTATAAAAAAGGCAAAATTGCTGCTAGAAAATTCTCAGACTTCAAATTGTAAGTGACCTGGTAGTGTAGTGGGTTAAGCATTGGACAGCTAACCACAAGGCCTATGGTTCAAACCCACCCGCCTCTCCACAAACGCAAGATGAGGCTGTCTGAAGAACACAAGAACACTCCTCACTGAATGTACTGCACAAGGATCTCTGTGTGTTTCCTATGGGAAGCTGACTTGAGACATTGGATGATAGACATATGAAAAGATGAATCACTTCACTGGCCATCAGCACAGTCAAATAAAAACAAAAGAGGTTTTAGGGGGATTTTTTTCTTAAGATTTTCAAAAATTTAAAAGATGATATATCCAGAGTTACTAAAAGAAATATGTGTTAGTCTGGGTTGACTAGAGAAACAAATCCAGAGACACTCATGTATGTATAAGAAAGAGCTTTATATCAAAGAGTAATTGTACATTACAAAAACATCCCAGCCCAGTCCAGATCAATTCCATAAGTCCAATATTAGCCCATATGTTCAATATCAGTCTATAAATTCCCCTTTAGGGTAGAAGGTCTTGTGGATCCAGTGGTGGTGGAAGCATCTCAGCACTGGTGTGGGTCTCCATGAAGCTTGTCCAGTTCCAGGGCTATGGCTCCATTAGTGTGGCTCCATGTGGCTTGTCAACAGGAATGTGTAGCAGAGAGAATATGTGTGTCCCGCCTCCAGGGAGGAAGACAGGAGTTCCCAGAATCCTCAAGAGAAGGCCATGCCCACACAGAGGCATTATTGGCTATGACCTGATTGACAGGCTAGACTCCACCCCTTCGCTCAAGTTGACAGGAGATTATGTAATGCCACAAAGTAGATAGTCTAGTACGTTATTAGTGGTCCGGTAAACTAGCCAAGATGCTTTGAAGGGCACTTTGAAACATCTACCAACTTGTCCTGTTTCTAAGACTCCAGAGGAATTACCATCATGGCCCTTGTGATTATCTTAGTAAAGTTTCTAGTTTTCTATTCTCTTTCTAGTTCCCTTATGGGATTAATACAATCTGCAGTCATCATCAACCAATCAAAAAATTTTCAGTTTAAAGTTCCCAATGAGATTATATATAAATACCCTGAAAATCTTCATGGGAGCTCTTACTTACTTGGCTGTATATGCTGCCCAACTTTAAAATGGTCTCAGATTTGCATAGTGATCTGGGGGTGGTGTTCTGAATTGTTTGTTTCTGACCAGCTCTTCCACCAGGCATGAAGGATCTTTGACATCCGACTTGTTTCTCCTGAACAAAAGGACAGTCGGCCAGGCCTGTGAAAGCAGCCATGCCGAAGTCTGAAATCTCCTGAAAATGGCGTCACTGTTGGTTGTTCACAAAGAAACATTGTTATCATCAGTTTACTAAATGTAATCTCTCTCTGGTCTAGTTCAGTTCAACACTTACTTCTCTACCTACCCCCTGCCCCCCCCCCCAAAAAAAAGGGAATTACCTAATTCACACTTGTGTAGATTATATTTGATTGTTTCTATCAAGCATTTGGAGGAGGGGTGAGGGATATTTGTTGGCTTTTCTGTCAGCCTTTGAGGATACTGAGAAACCTGTGTTGTGGCCACCCCCACTCCCTGTCGCCCCATTCTCCTCCACTGAGCTCTGACCTCCGCCGTGTCTGAGCTAATGATAACTAGATCCAGCACCTGTGGGCTGGAACAGCCAGAGCAGCTGACTGCCTCTCAGGGATCTGACTGAGCTCACAACGCAGCAGAAATGCAGGATCATGGGCTGGAGCAGAATCCATGAGCTGGTCCAAGGGCAGTGTCCCCATCAACAGCAATAGCTGGGGGTGTCATTGGGATGCCTCTGGGAGTCCGTGTGCTCCTGATGTGATTGAACCTTCAGTGCCCACCTGGAGTGAATGAGGTCCAGAGGCTGAGGATATAAGCAAGGAGGATGTGCGAAGGACTTAAACCCAAGTATCACATGGCACACATTCCCAAAGTGGTCCTCCCTAAAGTCTCAGTGGGGGCATGGCTCTCCTGAAAAGCCCCAGTCCTTGTGTGCACCAACAATACTTGTACTTCATGCAGAAGGGTCTCTGTAACGCCTTAGCCACTCTTGCAACCCCTGGGGTGGGGAAGGGCACAGTCCCCCACCAGAACTGACTCTCACTGTTAGGAAGGAGTTCCCAGGGAGTCCAGAGGAAGCAGGAAACATATTTCATTCATTGGTCAAATCATCTACTGCTCCATGTAGAGTCATCCGTTGGCTTACAAGTCTCTCTCCCTCTTCTCCCCAATGGCCACCTCATTCTAGAATAGCATCTCCCCTGAGGTCTCTAGCAGAGAACAAGGTTCTATCCCTTACTCTAAGGCGGCTTCCTGTTACGCTAGAGCAGTGGTTCTCAACCTTCCCCTTGCCGCGGCCCTTTCATACAGCTTCTCATGCGGTGGTGACCCCCCAACCATCACATTGTTTTCGTTGCTACTTCATCACTGTCATTTTACTACTGTGATGAATCGGGCGACCCATGTGAAAGGGTCATTCCACCCCAAAGGGGTGGCGACCCACAGGTTGAGAACCGCTGCTCTGGAGGAACCAGGCAATCTCAGAAGAGTCTGGCACAGGGCGTGGTGGGAGCTCAGAGGAAGACTCGCGATCCAGATGGGGGAGCAAGGGAAGGCTTGCTATTCTTTCTAGACGGTCTTCTACCCCTGGCCAGAGATGGGGAGAGGCCGAGAGGAGCTGGCCTGCGGTGGGGCCAACAACAATAAAAAATCTTGGCTATTTTCACCAGCTCCTCGCCAGGCAGGGGAGTGAGAAGCCTCAGATGTAGCTTTGACACTGTTTCTCTTTCTTCTGGAGAGCCGCCACGTGCCGCCACAGAGAGCATGTCACGGGGAGATGCCTATTATTGCAATGTGTTTATCTAGGAAACTGGAGCCCCGCTCTAGCATCTGGTTTTCAGCACAATCCTGAGTGAAGTCCAATTTTCCAGTTGGGTTAATAAAAATAAAATGTGGCAAGTTGGGGGCCAGCTGCACCAGGGCCTGAGCCCTGGGCTCATGCAGGGTCATGGTCACAGAGACGAAGGAGCTTGGATGGCTCATGGAGTTGCTGTGGACCGGCCATGCGACTGATACCAAAGACAACCTTGGGCAGCGTGGGAGGAGCCGGAACGAACACGTCCTGGAGGAACCTGACACAAGCTGAGTGAGCACCCACCGGAGTCCAAGCCCTGGGCTGGGTGGAGGGGTGGCATGGGATGCAGATGTGAACTCCTGCCTGACCCTGGCCTTGGACCAGTGGGGGACCAACCCGGCCCGGGCAGCCTGAGGAGCAGGGGACGTGATAGCCTCCTTGGCTCTCACCCCTCACAAGCTGTCAGAGAAGGGCCCTTTCAAAAGACACCAAACCCAAACTACTAAAGACCAGTAGTTGATTGCATGGGACACCGGATCTCAAAACGAAAGCTCCCAGGTTCTCTCTGCCTCTCATCTCTATCAATCTTGCCAACTTGCTCCACGGTTTTCCTTCGAAAAGTGGGCTCCTTGGCTCTCCAGAATTCACAGGATTGTATTCTGCTCTTGCCCTCGCTTCCCCCCC
>NW_022103958.1:41957301-41974018 GCF_000313985.2 Echinops telfairi | reverse complement strand
ATTCCAAACGCCTTAGGAAAAGGTGTTCATTGTCCCTGGTGGGTAAAATCAGCTATGACAAGGAGGTGGTGACAAGATCAAATGTGGCTCGAGGGAAGCCTATCCCGGGATCCTCTCCTGGGCCTCTTGTTTGCGTCAAGGGTTTTTAATCGTACAACACAAGTTATAGAAGACAGCTTCCCCTTTGACCCCATCTCTAAGGGATGCAGGGAGGGAAATGGAGGCTGGCCCTTGATGAGCTAGTGTCAGAGACAGGGGCAGGCCAGGGTTCCTGACTCTGGCAGGTAGCCCAGTGCTCTTTCCATTACACCCTGTTCTTTTGGTCCTGATGGGAGGCCAACAGTTGTGAAATGGACTGTGCCTATGCGGACTCCCTTGGGAGGAGCTGCCGACTGAGCAGTGTTGATTAAAAAGAATTTTCTTGGCGGACCTTGGAGTGAACTGGGGTCCAAGCACCAGTGGGGTGGCTAACGGTGACCTTGGGGAACCTATCAGAAGGTCTAGGGCGGGGGTGGTGGTATTGGGGAGCGCTTCCAGGAATGTGACCATGGGGAAGGCAGATCCTGGGGGAAGGAAGGTCCTTTGCACTGGCCTTTGTTACCTGAAGGTTGCTTCATGAGACGGCATTGGTCAGGCCAGGACAGGGCAGGAAAAAGATGCCTTCGGAGTCCTGGCTCAAACGAGGGTTTTAGAGAGTCACAAAATGATCCTGGGGAAGAAGATTTTTCCTGGGATCAGAGAGGAGGGACACGAGTCACACCAGAGAGGGAATTCCCAAAGGAACTCAGGAAGAAAGAAATTGGCATCTCCTTGGTCATCTCTTAAACCTCCTGGGCATTTTGCTTTCTTATCATCCTGGTGTGAGAAGTGATACCCATGTTCTCCAGAGGGCTGTCATTTTTATATCTGCCTTGCTGCCCCCGTTTCTGTGTCTAGAAACCTGGAGTCATGGAGTCATGGAGTCATTGATGCTCTTACTTTCAGGCCAGAGCCCATCCCAGATCCTGAACCAATCCAGACAGAAGCTGCATCTCCCATTTCACGGGACTTGCAACGAAATCTCCTACTGGAAGACCTTCTGTAGGGAGCACAAGCCGGGCTCTTATTCCCTTGGGTGTTGGTCCACCTACTTGGACTTCTTCTCACGGTGCTTGGTGACAGTACTCTGAGCTCTGGCTGCCTGGGGGCCTACACCCACTTGCAATCTATGGATCTACTGTTCATCCCTCAGCCACGGATGAAGGAAATCTTGAGCATCATAAGCCAGCTTCATCTCAACCCATTGTCAGCTCTGCCTACCGGACCAGCTATCTCTAACATTCATGCCAACCAGAAATGACCCCTGGACAGTCTGCCGGCTTAGTTGACAGCTCAAAGCCCTAGTGTAGGATTGATGAGGAGGCTCTTTTTTTTCCTTCTTGCTCCCCTTTGGTCCTGTATGCATCTTCTGTGAGCTCATTCTAATAACACTTAGCATAAGCTGGGCTTCTGTCCTACCGGGCTCTGCTCGGGAATCTCTGTCCTTTCCATTTGTCCCTCTTCTGTTCGTCACAAGGGCATTGGGAGTCCAGGAGCAATAGCTTTCCACTGAGTCCCGCCAGTGCACCAACAAGAGAGGCTGCTATTCCAGAATCAAACCCCCAGGGACACATTTCCCAGAATCCCCTGCTTTAACTCAGCAACTGGATTAACCTGAGTCCATGCAGCTCTGTCCAAGGTGAAGGACAAAAAGGGTCTACATCTCACACACCTTCCAATGTTCATTTTTCATCCTATAATGTAGACAAGTGCCATCCAAATACAGTCAAGGCTGACCTTTCCTAATTCCTTTTTCACGCCAGTTGCCGAAATGATAAGGTTCACATCTTTAACCTTGTACCTATAGTTCCTACAGGCCCAGTCTATTTTGTCTAATCACTTCTCCTTTGTAGGGCATGCTTTTAATAGCCTTTTGTCTGAGGTTGTGAATTCCCTCATCTCTTCACCCATGCATCTATATATCCATCCATCTACCCACCCCTCCATCCAGTCATTCAATAAGTGCTTCTGTCAGGTTCTGTGCTAAGCAGTAGGAACACAATGACTAACAGCTCAGATGTGGTTTCTTCCTTCCAGGAGCCTGGATTCTGCCTGGAAGCCCTGCCTAGGGCTTCTTCTGTCTCCCCAGTCACTGGTTTACCTAACTTCTGTTGTGGCACCTGGTGTGCCCATCTCCAGGCCTGGGCTCATTCTTGTGGAAACGGTGGTGATTAGTGAGGGAGAGAGTGCCACTCATCATGCGATCATACAAGTCTAAGTCAAAGAGTGTTGCTACAAAAATCATAGCATCTTCATATCCCTTTTAAAATGTCCTTTGGGTTTCAGGAACAAAAAGAAGTCTGGGGAGTGAGATCAAGACGGAGGGGTGCTCGGGTAAGGTCTCCCATGAACTGACCTAGGGAAGTCCTTCTACCCGCCAGGAGTGAGCAGGCACATTGTCATGATGGAAACATTGCCTGGGTAACTTTCCTGGCCTTTCCTCATCAATGCAGTTGTCAACGTTCTTCAATTTTCATTTTAGTCAGCTCCTTTTGAGAAAATCTATCAAGATGATCACGTTGGAATTCCCCAACAGTTGCCAGAGCCTTCTGAGCTGACCTCTCTGTCAGCAGATCCCCTCAGAGGCCACCGTGGGCTTCTGACTGGACTCTTTTTTTCTTTCTTTTTTAAAAAGGCACCTAAATGAGCCTAAGGAGTCCTGGTGGTATAGTAGTCACATGTTAGGCTGATAACTGCAAGGTCAGCAGTTCAAAATCACCAGCTGCTCCTCTCGAGAAAGGTGGGGGCCTTTTAACTCCCATAAAGAGTGAGAGTCTTGGAAACTCACAGGGGCAGTTCTACCCTGTCCTATAGGGTCACCATGAGTCAGCATTAACTCGATGTCTGTGAATTTGGGTTGTTTGTTTTTTCATAACTGAGAATTGATTAAATGTCATGTAGGAAATAAATGGGACAACAAGAGAAAATGACAAAGGATTTGGGGGACCTCTTCAGAAAGGGTAAGGAGCCCTGGTGTCATAATGAGTTTCACATTGCACTGCTAAGCAGAAGGTCAATGGTTCAAACCAACCGGCTACGCCTTGAGAGAAAGATGAGGCCGTGTACTGCTGTAAAGAAAGAAAATCTCAGAAACCTAATAGAATTCTACTCCACCCTGCAGGATGACTATGAGCCAGAATCGCCCCAATGGCAGGGAGTTGAGTGAGTTAGAAAGGGTGTTAGGTGTAGCTTTCTAAAGAGATGAACCTTAGATTGAGAGCTGAAGGGTACAGTGGGCAAAAATGCACACTAGCAAGAAACAAACCGCGGGAAGGAAAATACGGTCCAGGGGCTGAAAGGAGCTCCGTGCAGGTACAATCCAGTGAACGAGTAAAGTGCATACAATGAAACCAGCGAGGTGGACAGGAGATACATTAGCTTTTGGGTCATGGTGAGAAAGCTGGGAGGGGAGGAGGAGCAAAACAGAGTGCCACAATCCGATTTACACACGCGTTTCAAAGATTAGCTGCTATGTGGAAAATGCAATCGAAAGGGACCACGAGGAAACAGAGACCAACGTTTACAATGAGCGGTGGTTTGATCTAATGTGATGGCAACATTTTGGATACAGAACAAAACCCCCCCCCCCAAAAAAAAACTCAATACACAGACTCTCATGTCTCTGCATTGAGAGACTGGGTGGATAGGCCCTGACTTGAGAGAAGGAGACGGGAGGGGAAGCAAGTTTGAGGGAGGAAGTCAAAGGTCAGATTTGGACATGTTTAATCATTGGAGATCTCCACTAGCTATCTACATGAGTCAGGCAGACAGTGGGATAAATGAGACCGCAGTTCAGAGAAGAGGTTTGGGCTGGAGTTAAAGAAATCTGAGGAGTAGAGGGGGGCCACCCTCTTCTCGGTTTCCCAGGGAACTCTGCATTTGGGGCTAAGGTCTTTCACGCACCTCGAGTCAAAGAGCCAGGGGCACAGGCCCGAAGCTACCTTTTTAATGTCAGGGTCCTTGGCTTCCTTCAGGGCCCTGATGGCTCACGAAGTGATTGAAGTGGCACAGGAGAACATTCTCTTCGGTGAGACCAATCTTTCTGAGAATCGCTTTCAAGACCATGGATGATTTTGCTGCTGTGCCTTTGAAACAGCTACCTTTTTATGGAAACCCTCTCAGGAGGTGACACATCATGGAAAAATTCTCTTGGATTCGGATGCAGCAAAGGCCTCAGAGAAGGCACATCATGCTCTGGGCGGTGGAGGCCATCCCCAAGGGAATGCCACGGGCCCAGAGCTGGAAAATGACACAGGTGGCCAAGCTGAGTCATAGCAGTCTCTCCCCCCTGGGAACCCCATACAACGCTTCCCGTGACCTGGAGGGAAGGCAGAGAGAACAGCTGGACGTGCTGGACGCTCAAGGCAGGAAGGGTAGGATTGGAAGACGAGGAGGAAATATCATTTCAGTGGGACAGGAGAACATGGTGTGTTTCTCTAACTTCCAGAAGCATTGTGTTCTGGGGTCCTCCCCGTGGCTGGGCTGTCTCAAAGAGAGCTATGGCTTGGGAATCCCTAGTAGAACTTCCTGCTGTTACCATCTGGGGCTTTAAAGGACACTCGTGGAGAAGCAGGGCTCATCCTGATTGAGCCCTTGTCCCTGTCCCCCCACATGCAGGCATTCCTGAACTCCTTCGGGGATGAAATGATTTAATTTCTTACCCCTGTTTCTGCTCCCAATTTGCTTAGTTTATCCCCCTCCCTCCTGTGCTTTGTCATATCTTTATTTCTGGACTCTCCCCCAGGTGGTGAGCTGAAGTCGTCAGTGGAGGGTGATGGCTGGGGCCGCAGTCGTGGAAGGTTGACGATGTGACTTGGAAAGTTCGCGAGGGAGGAGCAGAGACGCGTACAAAGGTGCTGACCACAGAGGGTACTTCTTCAAGGAAAAGGCTAGTGAGGCAAGCAGAAAGGGAGCAGCTGTCTTCCTGAGGGTGTTTGTCTAAAGAGGATTGTCGAGGTGGTGTGTGGATGTGCTGGCGGTGAAGATTACCATGGGGGAAAGATGGGTGGGAGCCGGGCTGAAAGCGCAACCAAGTGCTTTCCCCCTAAGACAGCGGTTCTCAACCTGGGGGTCGAGACCCCTTTGGGGGTCGGACAACCCTTTCACAGGGGTCACCTAAGACAATCAGAAAACACATCAATATTTCACAATATATAGTTACATATTGTGTTCTGATTAATCACTATGCTTTAATTATGTTCCATTTATAATAATGAAAATACATCCTGCTTTGCAGACAGGAGCAAAATGACAGTGATGAAGTAGCAATGAAAATAATTTTATGGTTGGGGGGGTCACCACAACATGAGGAACTGTATGAAAGGGTAGCAGCATTAGGAAGGCATTAGGAACCACTGCCCTAAGAGTAAAGCAGGCTCCGCCTCTGGGGATGGGGCAGCATCGCAGGATGCAAGCCAGCACCTGCAGAAAATCCAACCCGGGAGGCTTTTCTAGGGGCAGATGGTGACCCAAGTGGCACTCCCACAAGGAGCTTCTGAACGTCAGGACCTCCCCCACTCTTCCTTATCCCCCTCCACCTCTGCTGAGTTTTAGGAAACTACATCTTTTCTGCCCCAACATTCTATTGGCGTCTCATCTTCCTCAGAGTAAAATCCAAAGTTCTTCTTCTTTTTTTCCCCCCTCAACTGTTTTATTGGCACATAACTCACATGTCCTACAATTCAGTAATTCAATCATATCAAGAAGAGTTGACCAATCCTGAGCACAGTCCGTTTTAGAAGTTTCTCTCCATTCTTCTGCTCCCTGTGTCCTGTTTCCCTCAGCCTCCCTGCCTCACCCCAAGGGCTATCAGTCCACTTACTGTCTCAGATTTACTGATCCTGGATTGCACATACAGAAAGACATTTTAAAAAAACTAACATGAACAACAAAGTAAAACAGATAGAAACCTCAAGTGAAAAGCAAGCAGAAACTGTTAAAAACGAGAACAGATTTAAATGGATCATATGGGGGAATCAAACAGCATGGTGCTAAGCTTGAATCTAACTGCATCTTAAACAGTTCACTTTCAAAGCATTCTGCATGATAGCAAAGCTATTCACATCCCCAATTCATGATCAGAGGGGAGGAGCCCATGTGGGCACCATGCAAATGGACTTTGGGCTTCCATTGCTATCCATAGCCTTCTGCAAACCAGGTGTTCACAATTTAAGTTATGATACCATCCCTTCCTTTAGATTTGGATTGTACTGTTTACAATCCTTGGATCACACAGGCTGATGTGCCTCTTCCATGTGGACTTAACTGATGCCTCACTTCCATGTCTTTGAAAACAAGCCTTTAAAATCCCAGATGCTATTCTTTTTCATAGCCAGGCACCATCCAGTTTTTTCACCACACTTTTCTATACCCCCCATATCTTCAGTGATCTCTTTATGTGGGTGAGAATCAAGCAGAGACATGTCATATGAACTATTTGTTCTTAGATTGGGGCTGGAATTAGGTGCAAGCCCCAAATCCATTCATGCATCTGTGGTTGATATATGCCTGTGGTTCACCTTAGAGACACCGTTATCATTTTATGTTAGAGAACATCAATCATAAACTCAAGGCCTTACGTGCCTGTGTCTCCCACTACTTCGATTACACTTTCTCTTGTTCACTCTATTCCAGCCTCATGGACCGCCTTGCTGATCCTCGAACAAGCTGGTATGTTGAGCCTCAGGGTTGCTCTTCTCTCAGCATGGACTGCTACACCAGCAAAGAGACTGCCACCAGGAATCCTGACATAAATAGACATCTTCCTTGTTGGCCTTACTAACCAATTCCCTTTACTCTTTGTAAAAAATTTTCTTTTATTAAAAATTTAAGTTAAACAAAATTATTTTTATTTTAAAATCATTTTAATTTTTAAAAATTATCATTTTAATTTTTAAAAATTATTTTTAAATTAAATTTTATTAAAATAATAATTTTAAATGATTTTATTTAAAATAAAAGAAATTCACCAATTTCTTTTATTTTAAAAATTATTTTTTTAAAAGTGGGAGGTAGGGGAAGGGAGGAGGGTTGGCCAACCTAGGGACAAGGGAACACTAAATGGTTCAAAACCAATGGTAGGGAGTGACTAAGGAAGGTCAAGGCAACCGCGAGGAACTACTGAAGCCAGAATGAAGGCTGAACATGGTATTGGGACAGGAGGAAAGGGTAAAGAAATAGAGGAAAGAAGTAGGAGGCAAAGGGCATACATACAAGCCTAAATACAGACATGTACATATGTAAATATATTTAAGATTAAGGGGGGAATGGATCTAGGTGCAAATAATTATAGGTTTGGTAGTAGGGTGGCAGGTGGACATTGGGCCTCCTCATGCGCACTCCCCTAATACAAGAGCACCTTGCTCAGCTAAACGGTCATTTCATGATATCTACCTTCCCGACATGATCGCTGAAGACAGATGTGTGCATAAGAAAATGTGGTGAAGAAGGCGGATGGTGCCCAGCTATCACAAGATATAGCGTCTGGGGTCTTAAAGGCTTGTAGGCAGACAAGCAGCCATCTAGTTCGGAAACGACAAAGTCCACAGAGAAGAAGCACATGAGCCTGTGCGAACACGAGGTGTTGACGGGAACAGGCAGCAGACACCAAAGAACAAAAACCATCATTGTGTGACCACCTTCCACGCATAAACGCTGAAGATGAATGTGTGCATAAGTAAGTGTGGCGAAGAAGGCTGATGGTGTTGGCCCATGAACCAGCCTATTCTGGAAAGATGGCAAGAAACAGAGATCAGCCTGCAGGGGGATGTTCTGGTGCCCTGGGCCCTCGGTGTCTGAGAAGAAGGCTACATACATCCTAGCGCTTCCACAATGACCTCACGTTTACTTTATTTCCTGAATGAAACCCAGGCTGCATCCTTCCCTGTGCATGAAATGGAGGAAAGAGGGACTAGGCATCACATACATGCTGGTAACTCGTTGCATTACTTTACAATTGGAAGAGGCTTCCAAGATGGCCTTTGGCTATGTCTCTTCTCAGGCAGGGACCTTCTGTAGCATGTTATACCAATGGGCATTGGGTCCCCTCAGGTGGGTCGACGAAGGGGTGCTGCAGCCCTGCTTTCCCCCCTGGTCTGACCCTTCCCTGCTCTGGCTGTCACATTTCTGGGGCCCTGACATATTGCCTAGTTTTTGTTTTGTTTAGTTGTTCCCCTCCCTGACTTCTCTCATTCTGAGCTCCAGGGATGAAAACAGAGACACAAAGTCTCTGGTCTCCTGGAAAGGGAGTCTGCCAATAAGCATGTACCATTAAGTATTTAAAAACTCGGACTATGGTCCATGTGATGAAGAAAATAACACGAGATCACAGGCTTGGGGGTGACAGGGTCTGGGAAGAGCCTTTGAGGGTGTCCGCTGACTGAGAATGGGTGCTGAGATACAATCAGTCAGTCAGACAGCGATCCAGGGAGGAACATCTGGCGGGCAGAGGCACAGTAAGTGCAAAGGCCCTCAGTGGGAGCATGCATGGTTCCTCTGAGGGCCATTGGGCCAGGAGTTCAGTGAAAGCGCAGGACTGGCCGGAGGTGATGTCGGTGAGAAGGATAGGGGCCAGCTGTTAGGGGTCTTGCAGGCTTGGGCTAGGATCCAGGATTTTATTATAGTTTCATGGAAGCTGTGAGGAAGTCTGAAGTGGTGGAATGCTATCACCTTATTTACATTTTACAGCAATTCACTCTGGCTGCTCTGTAGAATAAGAGTGGAAACAATTGATGGTAAGGAGGGTATATAATGCCTGGTGGGGTTTGATCAAGTACAATGTAGCCTAGAGGAATTACTGAGAGTTGAATGGAGGTTGAGCATGATAGTGGGACAGGAGGAAGGTAAAAGGAAATAGAGGAAAGAACTAGGAGGCAAAAACTATTTATAGAGGTATAGATATAGGCATGTCTATATGTAAATATATTAACATAGTGAAAGGGATAGAGGCCAATGTACATATATTTATATGTTAAGTATTAAGATAGCAGACCGATGTTGGGCCTCTATTCAACACCTCCCTAAACACAAGAATATTTTGTTCTAATAACCTGGCACTCTTTGAAGCTCAATTTCAAGACACGATTGCTAAAGACAAAATGGATGGATAGGCAAATGTGGTGAAGAAAGCAGAGGTGTGCCCGGCTATCAAAGGATATAGCGTCTGGGGACAAAGACTTGACGTGAACAAGCAGCCATCTAGCAGCGAAGCAAATAAGCCCACATGGAAGAAACACACCAACCTGTGTGATCATGAGGTGTCAACGGAATCAGGTATCAGGTATCAAAAGATCCCAAACAAACAAGTCTATTGATACGTAAGACAGGGGTTGGAGTGGAGACTCAAAGCCCATCTGTAGACACTTGAACAACCCAATAGAAGGGTCACAAGGGAGAGAAAATTCAACCAGGGTGCAGTATAGCACCGATGAATCATACATCATTCCTCTAGCTCCTGAATGCTTCCTCTCCCTCACTACCATGACCCAGTTCTACCTTACAAATCCGGCTAGACCAGAGTACACACATTGGTACAGATAAGCACTCTCAAAACATGGAATTCAGGACAGATCAAACCCTCAGGAACAGTAGTGGGAGTAGCGATATCATGAGAGTAGAGGGATGAGGGGTGGGGAGAGGGAGAAAGGGGGAACCCATCACAAGGTTGGATATATAGCCTCCCTACCCCAGGGGGACGAATAACAGAAATGTGGGTGAAGGGAGGCAATGGGCAGTGTAAGACATGAATTAACAACAATAATACATAATTGATCAAGGATTCATGAGGGTGGGAGGGTGGAAAGTTGGGAAAGGGAGGGGGAAAAGAGCTGATAGCAAGGACTCAAGTAGAAAGAACATGTTTTGCAAACGTTGAAGGAAACCTATGTACAAGTGTGCTTAATACAATTGAATGATGGATTGTTATAAAATTTGTAAGAGCCCCCCAGTAAAATGATTAATAAAAAAGGAAAGCAAAAATAGAGGAAAATAAAAGAGTGGAAACAAGGTGACTTGTGAGCCCTGGTGGCATAGTAGTAATGAGTTGGGTTGCCATCCGACAGGTCAGCAATTCAAAACCACCAGCCTCTCCTCGGGAGAAAGATGGGGCTTGACTGTTTACTCCTATACAGTCTCAGAAATCCACAGGGCAGTTCTCCCCTGTCACTATGAGTCGGTAGCCCTAGATGGCAGTGAGAATGAGTTTTTGCAGTCACCAGGCCCGAGACAGTGATGGCTCAGATCAGTGCGACCACAGTGGGGATAACAGGAAGACACATTTGGAGCAGTTTTGCAAGTTAGAAATACAAGGCATGTTATGGGTTGGGTGTGGGAGGTGAGCAGAATTGCAGGGTCAGGGATGGCTTGGGTTGAGCAATTGGTCCAGCCCCAAGCTTTCCTGGTCCCCTGACCCCTCAAGCAGAGACCGCCACTTTCTCTGTGCCCTCACCAGGGCCTGGCCTTGCCTCATCGCAGCACTTCTCAGTGGTGTCGTTAGGGGGATGGACACCAAGTGACCATCTATAGAATCTCTGTGCAGTGCTTCAGCAGCAATCTATTATTTTTGGAAAAAAAAAAATCCCTGTAGTTAGTTATAACAACAGACTTTTGGCGGGGAGGGGGGGCTGCGGTAAGCCGGCGTGACTTGTATCAATACACTTGACTCACGTTTTGAATCTTCTGATGTTCTCTGGTCAGCACTGTCATCGTCACTGGCTCTAATGACACCTTTTTTTATGGCTCTAATGACACCTTTTTGGTCGATGGTTTTGTCTGCACTGGTCTGTAGCCATCCAGGGTTTTAGAGTCACTGATTTTGTCTCGTTTCCTAGTGTTTAAGCTACACTATTGTGACAATTGGTATTTGTGAACCCACCATAATAACTTTTTAAAAATGAAGTTTAAAGGAAAAAGGAAAAAAATATAAGGTTTCTGTTCAGTTACTAATCATATGGTAACTAACAGTATTGTAACTTAGTGTAGAAAGATGTTCCACAATGTTTTTGTTATTAGTAGTCATATGAGCTAAGGAATAATACATTTCAACAATCTTCAACTTTGGGGGGAATTAGGTGAAGGTTTACAGAGCAGATCACCAGTCTTCCACTCAACAACTCATACATACTTTGTTTCAACTCCACTACAATCCCAACACAAGGCTCCATCACATATCCCCCGTCCTCCCTGCGCTTGCTGACTCCATCCTTCCTTCTGGCCTAACTCTCTGGACTTTGGGTCAATGCTGCCCTTCAGATCTGAACTGCTTGGTTGTTTGAACACAGGGAAAAGTGCAGGTCCAGACACGAAGGGTGACTAAGGGGCATTCATTCGGGGATCCCGACAGTATCTATTTGACTCATAAGCCCAGTCTCATCTATGGATTTGAGTTTTGTTCCATATTTTTCTCTCACCCTATCCAGGACCTTCTTACAGCCGTCCTCTTGAGAGCACGCATTGTAGCCTTCAGTTTGTGTGGGCCACCCGTCCATCAGACCAATTGTTCCCGTCGGCCTTTCCACGTTCATCACCCTTCCTTTCTGCAGAGGGGGAGAAAACGACTCCAGCCACTACTCCAAAGTAGGATACACAGCATTGTCTTTGTGAACGATTTGATCCCAGTGGACTTTGTTGTCTCCCAAGGTAACGGTCCTGAGTCCCAAGGCCCGCTGACTCCTTCCCTCAGGGTATCGCTTATGTCTAAGTTTTCGTCACTTTGCCCTCCGAATGATTCACCACTCGCATGGGTATAGTTACCGCAAAGGGTAGCATGCATACATGACTATCCTCTGCCAAATCTCTCCATGTTTGTGGGCATGCTCCCCTTCTCCCTCACACACCTGTTAGCCTGGGTGTCTACTCAGGCGTCCACTCATGGATCCCACAGGATCCGACGGAGAGCAGGATTTGCCTCTGTTGCCTTTAGACCTGTCAAGCGTTCAAGTGTTTTCTCTGCCTCCGCCTCCATAACCTGTTCACCAGCCTCCCTCTCGTATAGTGCCTTCTCTTTCAGCCCAGTTCCCCCTCCAGCCCATGACTCTCCCTCCCCACTTCTTTCTATACATCCTTTCTTCCACCCCTGGCAACGCTCAAAGATTTATTCTGGTACAGTGAAGATCTTTTCTGCATTTTATAAAATCGTGGTCTCCTACAATCTTTGCCCTCTTGTGACGGACTATTTTTACACACCATAATGTCAACCCCAAAGCCCACTGCTGTCAAGTGGATTCCTCCAGGATGGGGCAGAGCTGCCTCCGTGAGCTTCCGGGGCTGTCACTATGGGAGTAGAGAGCCCCGGCTTTCTCCAGGCTTGGATGGAGACCACGAGGGCACAAGCGAAGGAGGAAATGGTCTCATGGGAGCTGTCATTGCTGTCGAGCCAGTTTCGGCTCAGCGCAAACGGCAACTCCGCGGGGTCCTGCGCCGCCTCACATGGTCCTGATGGCTGAGCCCGGTGTCGCAGCCACCGGGTCGGTCCAGCTCGTCCAGGGGTCCCCTCTTTTTTCATTGTCCCTCTGTTTGACCGATCATGATGTCTTTCTCCAGAGCCTGGTCTCTCCTGACAACACGACCCACGGTGGTGAGATGAAGTCGCACCGCCTGCTTCTAAGGGGCATTCTGCCGAGACAAAGCCGCGCCTTCTTCTGACAGTCCTTGGTTCTTTCCATGCTCCCCTCCAGCACCCTCGGTCAGAGGCATCAGCCCCTCTGCAGCCTTGGGTCTCGCCTGTCGGAAGCCACCCTCTGGGTTGGGGCTTTCTGGACCTTTTCCTGGATGGATGGTGGGGTGGGGGTGGGGGCAGGGAGGAGCAGAGAGGTTTTGAGTGGTGAACCAGGATGGAAATGGGGGTGAAGGTGGGGAGAGATGCCCAGCCTCTCACTATCTCCCCTACCCTTACACCCTGAGCCGGGGTCCCCTGCACCCTAGTCATTGAAAGGCTTCCTGTGTCAACTTATGAACAGGAGAGCCCAATTGGAGAGGCAGCTGGTGGGCGGCACAAAACATTGCAACCAGTAGCGGTACCAGGCTCAAGGGCCCACCAACCCATCCAAACCCACTGGCATCCTAGGCGCTTCCAACTCGTAGCCACCCTGTATAGAGTTGCCGAGGCTAAATCTTGGCAGAGCAGATGCCTCATTTTGTTTGACCCGCTGACCTTTCAACGAGCAGCTTGATGCATAGCGCCACTCCTTCTAGATAGAGTGGCCCTAACAGCCTCCGGCCTTTTCTGTGTGGTGCTCCATGGTCAGGGCGCAGTGGAGAGTCGACTGGGGACACAAAGGAAGAAAGAAACACCTCTCTCTCTACCGACCCTCAGTCAGGGCCCAGCATTTAGTTAACAGATATTTATTGAGCACCTGTAAATTGTCAGGCTCTGTCCCAGGCTCAGGAGACAGGGGTGGGTCAGACATAAATTCCAGGCGTTTTTCTTTTAAAAATTATTATTATGTTAGAAATGCTCCAGTGTATTTGGAAATGTTTCTTTTTCCCTTTTTGAGTTATAGTTTGGGTGGAAGTTTACAGAGCACATCTGTCTTCCAGACTTCCAGATATGTCTATTTTTTTCACCTTTGATGTCCTGTTTGGTACTGGTCTAAATTCCTTTCAGGTTTCCCTAAATCAGAGCTCAGGAGGCCTCTCCCTCCACCCTCGATCTCAGTTCCTGCCCTTAGTTAGTGGCAAGAAAGAGCTGGTGCTCTGGGGCGAAATGCCAGGCTCAGAGGAGGTATGCCAAAGTCCTTCAGAGGCACCGAGGCAATGCCTCGTCCCCGGCCTTGCCCTCAGATCTTCTCAAGAATGGTGGTCTGCACACCCCCTTACAGAAGGGTCTCAGGGAGGAGATGAGCTGGATGTGTGGTTTGTGATAAGAGTTGTCCAAGACCCCAATAAATGATTAAAAAAAAAAAAAAAGGTAGTTCCCTGACACTGAGCTCTGGGTGTTCTCAGGGCTGGATATCCTCAGAGTCTGATTGGGCTTGCCCCCAATGCCACAGCAGCTGAACTTTACACAGGCTCCCTCGGCCCCTTCTCAACCTCCTTGAGAGAATTCGCTTTCATTGCCATCCCCCAGTCTAAACTGAAGATGCCGGCTTGAGCCTCCTTGACATTTCTCACTTGCCCGTACCCATTTCTAATGTGCAGGTCCCACTCGATCTTGGAGCTCAGGAGTCTCTGGGAAGTGGAACCATGGCTGGTAATGTCTGCAGAGTCAGGGGCTGCCTGGGCTTATGCCAAGGCCCCAGAATGGGAAGTTTGGTTCAGCTTCTGCTACCTGCTTGCTGTGTGATCTGTGTCAGGCAGTACACTCAGGGCCCCTTAGCCCAGGTTTCTTCTTCCTCCGAAGTTCCTGGAAATACTTACTGCCTGGTGCTAAAGGCCCCCACGGTCTTATGACTTCTGAACAGGTTTCTTCTTCTTTAAAAAAAAAAAATTTTATTGGGGGCTCCCACAACTCTTATCCCAATCCAATCATACATCAATTGTGTAAAGCACATTTGTACATTCATTGCCCTCATCATTCTCAAAACATGTGCTCTCCACTTAAGTCCTTAGCATCAATTCCTCATTTCCCCTCTCTCTCCCCGCTCCCCACTCCCTCATGAATCCTTGATAATTTATAAATTATTATTTTGTCATATCTTACACTGCCCGACGTCTCCCTTCACACACTTTTCTGTTGTCCATCCCCCAGGGAGGAGGTTATATGTAGATCCTTATAATCAGTTCCCCCTTTCCACCCCACCCTCCCGGTATGGTCACTCTTAACAATTTTCTTGGCATAGAATTCAAATATCACACAATTCAATGGTTCAATCATATCAAGAAGACTTGTACAATTACCACCACAATCAATTTTAGAACACTTTCTTCTTTCTTGTACTCTCTGTTATTAGCTCCTCATTTTCCCTCAACCTCCCCTGCCCCGCCCTCAAGAAACCATTAATACAGTGACTGTCTATAGATTCACCTATCCTGCATTTCACATACAGAAAAACAAACAAAAGAACCCCAACAACAACAGAATAGAGAAAAGCCTCAATAAAAAATAGAAAATATTAAAAACCAGAACAAATTTATTATTTTTTTTTCAAAAATCATTTTAGTGGGGGCTCGTACACTCTTATCACAATCCATACATATATCCATTGTCTCAAGCACATTTGTACATATGTTGCCCGCATCGTTTTCAAAGCACTTTCTTTCTACTTGAGCCCTTGCTATCAGCTCCTCATTTTCCTTCCCCCTCCCCCTCCCTCCATCCCTCCTTCATGAACCCTTGATAATTTATAAATTATTATTTTTTTTCATGTCTTGCACTGTCCGATGTC
The DNA here is from genome assembly GCF_000313985.2 of Echinops telfairi. Classification (NCBI taxonomy): domain Eukaryota; kingdom Metazoa; phylum Chordata; class Mammalia; order Afrosoricida; family Tenrecidae; genus Echinops; species Echinops telfairi. Next base: position 41,958,620 of record NW_022103958.1, on the reverse strand, counting down.
TCCCCCCACCCCCTTGTCTATTGTCCATCCCCCTGGGAGGGGGTTATAAGTAGGTCATCGTGATCGGTTCCCTCTTTCTCTCCTTACCCTTCTGGTATGGCTACTCTCAATATTGGTCCTGAGGAGTTTATCTGTCCTATATTCCAAGTGTTTCCAGCTCTTATCTGTACCCATGTACATGCTCAGGTCTAGCCAGATTTGTAAGGCAGAATTAGGGTCATGATAGTGTGTGTGTGTGGGGGGGGGGGCAGGAAGCATTTAGGAATGAGAGGAAAGCTATATGTTTAATCGGTGCTACACTGCTTCTGACTGGCCTGTCTTCTCCCCATGACCCTTCTGTAAGGGGATGTCCAATTGCTTACAGATTGGCTTTGGGCCTCCACTCTGCATTCCCCGCCTGCCCCCCTTCACATTATGATTTTTTGCTCTGGGTCTTTGATGCATGATACCTGATCTCATCGACACCTCATGATCACACAGGCTGGTGTGCTTCTTCTATGTGGGCTTTGTTTTTTCTCAGCTAGATGGCCGCTTATTTATCTTCAAGCCTTTAAGACCCCAGATGCTATATCTTTTGATAGCTAGGCACCATCAGCTTTCTTCAGTACATTTGCTTATGCACCCGCTTTGTCTTCAGCGATTCTGTCAGGAAGGTGAGCATCTCAGAGTACGGAATTATTAGAACAAAGTGTTCTTGTATTGAAGGAGTACTTGAGTAGAGGCCCAATGTCCATCTGCTTCCTTAATACTAAACCTATAAATATATACACATAGATCTATTTCCCCATTGTCATATGTAAATTTATTTACATATGTACATGCCTGTATTTAGATTTCTATAAATGCTCTTTGCCTCCTAGTAGAACAAATTTAAAATGGGTCAAAAGAGAGAGCAAATGATAACGTGTTACATTTTCATCTAACTGCATCTGCAAGAATTCACTTTCCAATACACTCTATATAAGCAGTTCTCAACCTGTGGGTCACAACCCCTTTGGGGTTTGAATGACCCTTTCACAGGGGTTTCCTGATTCATAACAGTAGCAAAATTACAATTATGAAGTAGCAACAAAAATAATTTTATGGTTGGGGGGTCACCACAACATGAGGAACTGTCTGAAAGGGCCGGGGCATGAGGAACTTTGAGAACCACTGCTCTACATGATAGCAAGGGTATTCACATCCCTCTTAGGCCCTAATGGTTTTAGATGAGGTTTACCTAGTCCTTGAGTTCAGGTTTATACTTGGGATGAGGGAGAGGGGACCATGAAGAAGCGAGTTGTAATGCAAAACAGGAGGGTCAAATGGCATGGAGAATC
>NW_022103958.1:41912141-41957201 GCF_000313985.2 Echinops telfairi | reverse complement strand
GGGGGGGAGGGGGCGGAAATAGAACAACCCAGGGAGGGGAAGGAAATGGGCTGGGCAAAGAGCTCCCTAGAAATGGAGACCAGGAGGGGGTTGAAAGTGGCCATGGGTAGGTTGATTTGACATAGGGATAGGGACTTGAGGTTGTTGCTGACTGGGAACATGTCCTGTTTATCACTGTGGCTACTGGGACAAGTTCAAGGGTTGGCATGTGACCCAAGAGAATTCCACCCACCCCTTGAGCAGGAGCTTTGGGGAGGAAACTTTAAATTTTTCCCATTAGGCCTGTGTCTGTGATGATGATGATGAAGGGTTGGCGTTGCCGGTCGCTGTTATTTCCTGAGATATGAAGCCTGAGACGGAAGCAGGGTGGCGAGCAGAGAAGAGGCAGATCTAGGTGGCAGGATGTCATTATTGGAGCACTATATCAAGCTCTGCCTAAAACTACTTGTGCTTCTTGGCTTTTTGAGTTTCATGGCTCTATCTATCTATCTATCTATCTATCTATCTATCTATCTATCTATCTATCTATCTATCTATCATCTATCTATGCATGCATGCTGAAGTTAGAGTTGAGATTTTAAAAACTCAGTCACAAACCCCAAAAGTCTGAATACAGGGTCTGCCTTAAAATGTCTCTTCAGAAAGACCAGTATGAGAAGGGATGATTCACCAAGAGATGATCAGAATTCAGGTCCACAGTGCCTCTTGATTGGCGCAGGGCCTCGTGGAGATGCCCCAGACAGAGACCAGCAACCCAGGGGGCCCAAGACCACTGCTCTGTGGCTTCAGGTGAAGCATGCTTGTCCACCTGCGCACCCATGTGCCTGCCTGGCTGTGCGTGGGTATGTGTCTTGGACGGATGACTGAGTGGATGATTCCATAGCCTAAGACAAACCCGATCACATAGTCTAGAGGAAGGGGATCTGCTGGATCTCAAGACGAGGACTAGACAGAGAACATGGGGTCTCTGGCCTGCAGAGATTCCCAAATGTGGCCCACCAAGATGAAGATAGGAATAGAACTGAAGACTTAAAAAAAAACACACATCCAAACTCATTGCCATTGAGTTCATTCTGACTCACCGTGACCCTGCGAGACAGAGTAGAACTGCTCCATACAGGTCTCCACGCCTGTAATCCTCATGGAGACAGACTGCCCCATCTCTCTCCCACAGGTGCTCCATGGCTGGGGAGTCGAACCACCAATCTTCTGTTAGCAGTTGAGTAGTTAGCCACTGCTCCACCAGGGCTCCTTGAATGGTACAGTCGACTGTGCAGTGGCGTTGGCTCTGACTCATTGTAACCCCGTGTACCCCAGAATGAAATCTTGCCCAGTCCTGGACCATCCTCACGGCTGTTAGGTTGTGAACCCATTGTTGCAGCTACTGTGTCCCTCCATGCTTTTGAGGGTCTTCCTGTTGTTTTACCATTTCCAGGGATGTCCGTTTCCGGATAACATGCCCAAAGTACATGAGACCAAGTCTTGCCATCTTTGATTCTAAGGAGTATACTGGCTGTACTTCTTTCAAGACAGCCGTCCCTACTACGTCCGACACTCCACCAGCCTCGGATTTCAAAGTCATCAGGCTTTCAGTCTTCCGTATTAATGACCAGCTTTGGCATGCATATGAAGCAAATGGTCCTGGTGTGGCAGGCGACTCTTAGTCATCAAAGCAACACCTCTGCTTTTTAACATTTCTACGAGGGCTTTGCAGCAGATTCACCTGATGCAATATGATGTTTTGGTCTTGAGTTCTGCTGCCATGGCTGTTGATTGTGGCCCCAAGGAAAATGAAATCCTGGACAACTTCAGCTGAACACTGGAACACACTCATGTGGAATAGAACATGCAGTATAGACTTGGATGTGGAGAAGAACTTAAAGTATCTAATGGTAATAGATTCTGGTCCTCATTTCAGATGAGACTCACTGTCTTAATTATTTTTTTGGTTGTCTGCACAAATGATCCTTAACCTTTACATGTTCCAACTTCTCTCTGTCACTAGACATTATCTGCTGGCAGCAGATAAAAGGCCATGTCCCTCCCTAGGCAGTGAGGTGAAGGTATAAGAAACAAGCATGTTCCTCAATGTGACCAAGGACCCTCTAAACCAGCGGTTCTCAACCTGTGGGTTGCGACCCCCTTGGGAGTCGAACGACCCTTTCACAGGGGTTGCCCGATTCATCACAGTAGCAAAATGACAGTGATGAAGTAGCAACGAAAATAATCTTTTGGTTGGGGGTCACCGCCACATGAGGAACTGTATGAAAGGGTCGTGGCGTGAAGAAGGTTGAGAGCCACTGCTCTAAATCTTCTGAATGGTTGGGGCCTGGGGCCTGTTCTTGCTGCAGAATTGCCAAGCAGGGTGGGTGCTTCTTTCCTGGGCCCATCCCATCCTGTGGGGTGGGTAGGGGGTTCAGAGGCTGGTGGCACCTGGGGATGTCAGGTAGGGGATGTCAGAGCCATTGCTGGTGCTGGGTCGTGGAGGTGAAGGTGCCTTGAGGAAGCAGGTGGTGCCTGTGAGGCCTCTCACGGCCAGGCCCTGAGCTGGGCAGGGAGACCTATACCACAGCGAGGAGCTTTGTGCAAATATAAAACCAATGCATGGAATTGCCCATCATGGTTGGGTGCCGCCCAGTAGAACCCAGCTCACAGGGACTCTACGTGAGAGAACCGTCCCCTAGGACTTCTTTCTTTCTTTCTTTCTTTCTTTCTTTCTTTCTTTCTTTCTTTCTTTCTTTCTGTAGCTGTTTTATTGGCTCTTCATCCACATGCCATACAATTCAATAATTCAATCATATCAAGAAGAAGAGTTGTCCAATCATCATCACAACCAATTCTAGAACATTTTTTCTTCCTTGTACTCATTGTTATTTGTGTACTCCCCCCCCCCCAATTTTGGTAAAAACAAACACAACAAAACATTCTCTGATTCAACAACCTCTGTATGGATAATTCAGTGCCACTGATTATACTCTCCGTGTTGTATAGCCATTATTGATATCCCTCTCCAAACTGTTCCACCAGCATGAAAATGAACTCAATGCCCCTCAGCAAAAACCCTTCCTTCCTCACCCACAGGCACCATTAGTCACGTTTGGTTTCTTTCTTTTTTAGTAGTTTTCCTTGATATAATATTCACACACCACACACCTCCATAATTAAATTGCTTTTTAAAAAGAGTTGTATATATATCATCACAATCTGTTCTAATGTTTCCCCCCTCCTGCATTCATTGATTACTCCCCAGTGCCCCTCCCTCTCCCTTTCCCCCCGTCCCGATAAACTTCCGGATAAGCCATTGCATCAGTTATTGTCTCTGTGCATCTGCTTCTTCTGTGCTTCCTAAACTGGGAGACCCAACCGCAACAAGAGAAACAAAAACAAGACGAGGCAGAAAGAAGAAAACAATGATAATAATATGAAGATAAAAATAAAGAGTAAGAAAGAAAACACCACCAACAACATTTAAAAAGCCAGAAATTTCTATTGTAGAACAACCCCAAAATATTCGAGTCTAGAGCAAAATTCAGGTTGGGTCAAGAGAAAGAGAGGTCACTGACCAAGTATCATGTTCTCCCACGGTTCAATCCGCCATCATCTCGTTGGCAGTGACCTCTGTCTGCTAGCAAAGCTGCTCCAGCCCTCACCCGAGGGGCCAGAGGGGGTCTGCCAGAGGCTTCATCTACAAGATACTCTGCAGATGGATGTGGGGCTCCCATTGTCCTGCATTGCCTTCTACACATTGGGTGTTCATAATTTAAGCTCTGATATTTTTCCCTTCACCATATTTATATTTAGTTATCATCAGCTTTGGATCATACAGGCTTCTTCCATGTGGACTCAGTTGACTCCTCACTTAGATGACTGCTTGTCTGAGTACAAGCCTTTAAAACCCCAGAAACTCTTCCGATGATAGCCGGGCACCATCTACTTCCTTCACCCCACTTATGTAGCCCCCTTATCTTCACTGATCTCTTTGTGAAGGTATCAAGCAGGGCCATCTTTTACGAACTAACCATTCTTGGATTGGAACTAGAATTAGGTGGGAGTCCAGAATCCATCTGTTTGTCCCTGGGTTACTCTGGCAGTCCTGTTATGACAAAAACCCAAACCCAAACCAGAACCAACAACAACAAAAGCTCAACAAACAAGAAACAAAAGAAACAATAAGGAAAAACGTGATCAACCATCCCCCTAGAGTATAAGGCGATTGCATTGATAACATCAATAATTGATCCCATGGCATAGAATTAAAGGTATTATTGATAAAAGATTATGCAAGTATAGCCCAACTGCGAGCTGTAATCTATGAGTTGTTGTTTGTACAGATTGATTTCTTAATTGACTGAGCTCTGTTTACATTGGTATGGGGGTTGGTGCTAGGAGAAAATCTGCCATATAATTAATCTCTTGTAAGGGCAGACCCTGACTTCTCAGACCCAAACCTGTCATATAAATGAAAGGGGAGCATTCAGGTAGTAAACGATGGTGGTTCTGGGTCTCCTTTCATTTGAAATCCATGAATCCAGGGGTCCCACCAAAGACCCAACGACCATCTTTTCCAAACTTGGGGGTTGCCATCGTCTGCATCCTCCCCCATCAGGGTATCTCAGCCCTGAGTCCAAAGGAATAGGTGGTTTTGAGGAAGGACCCAGTTTATTCAGTCGGGCTTCCGCACCGAGCCCTTCTGGTGTGGCCCTTGTCCCACAGGATCTCCTGGGCTGTGCTCCTTTATAGGAGCAGGTCGCAAAGTAGTTGGTTTGAACCACTGACCTTTGAGTTAGCAGCTAAGTGTTTAACCAATGCGCCACCAACCCATTGCTGTGGAGATGGTGGCTCTTCAGTCACTTCTGACTCAGAGTGACACTCTAGGACAGAGTAGAAGTGCTCCCTGGGGTTTGCAAGACTGGGAAAGAGCTCTAGAAACGAGGTGCTTGACATAAGAAGAGGCTTCTGCTAAAGATGCAGGCCAGACTTTTTTTTTCTCTTTTCTTTCTGTTTACTGCTTATTCTGAGCTGACTTTAAAAAAATCTTTTTCTCAGTTGACTTCTACAAGTCAGCACACCCCAGAAGGCCTGTAGGTCCCTTCCTCTCCATCTGCTCCCCATCCTCCTGCAGTGTGCTCCCAGGAAGAGCATTCATTCAAAATGTCCCTAGAATAAGCTGTTAAATGACTCAAACTTTATGATTAGCAAAATCATGCCTAAGGGCTCTGGAGCCCTGGTGGCATAGTGGGTTACATGTTGGGCTGCTTACCTTAAGGTCAGCAGTTTGAATACACCAGCCACTCCGTGGGAGAAGGATGAAGCTTTCTGCTCCTTGTATGGCCAGATCAATACCAGGCCGGCTTCTAGCAGCAAGTGACCTTGAATCTCCCCCACCTGTGCAGAGCTGACCAGAGCTAGCTGAAACAACTAGCGGTAAGTGACCTTGAATCATTGAATCACACACACACACCTGAGGAGCTGACCAGAGCTGGCTAATGGCCCGCTTTATTCTCGACCTGCTGCTCTACACCCAGCACGGCCCGTTTGCCTCAGTGCCTGCTTTGTTCTCGGCCCACCTCTCTGCACCTGGCACAATACACCCAAAACCAAGAAGACACCTTACATTCCAGAAACCCAGACATACCTGTATCTCCCAATCCCTGACTACTTTACCTTATATGGACTTAAGACAGCCCAGTCACATGTTTCCTGGCCATATAGGTACCACCCCTGTAGCCTGGGGCGGGACTCCCCCGGCCCAGACACTGTGGACTGGGGGACTTTGCCCAGGCTGGGTTTTTCTCCCCAATAAAGCCTGCTTGCTCTAATTCAACTGATTTGGTTTCTGGTGCCTCTCCACTACCTTACACTCCTGTAAAGAGTTACAGTCTCAGAAACCCACAGGGACAGTTGACCCTGTCCTATAGGGTCACCAGGCATCAGAATCGCCTCTAGCAGTGGGTTTGTAGTTTGGACAATAACCTTGCGACTGTTTAAGCAAGGTTTTGTGAAGGTCAACCCATCTTCCTTCTTGTATCTTCCTGGATCCTCTGTAGTTAATTAAGCTTGCTGAAAATGTCCTTTTGCTGCAGCCCTTTGGCAAATCCTTACAAGGTGCTGCTGGACCCTGGATCGATTTGTTCCTTCAAATACTCTCAGATTTTAACGGGAGCTCCAGTGTGCTCTTGGCCAGAGGTCATCCTTTATGGATGACCACACCTTGCTGGCGCACAGCGGGGGTGGGGGGTGGGGGCTGAGCTTTCAGGAGCGCAGAGTGCCTTAATCACTGTGCCCCCAGACTCCATCACCTTGAAGAAAACAAAGCAACAACCCCACCGAGGTCACTGCTAGAGAGCCAGTGTCGACTCATTGCAGCCCTCTAGGACAGAGGACAAGGGCAGAAGCCTCATCTTTCTCCGTGGGAGTGGCTGGTAGGCTCAAACTGCTGTCCTTGTGGCTGCAGTCCGATCTGTCACCCACTACACACCACCTGGGCTCCGTTTGCCTTGTAGAGGGCTCCTTAATGCCTTGCTTCTCCGCTGAGACGCCGCTGCGACACAGATTATCACTAGAGGGCAGGAGAGATCTCTTTAGTGAGAAGGCCGCAGCCACGGCTCCCAGGCGGAAGTAGCACAGTCCAACATGCCCTGGGACAGCAGCAGAGAAAATGAGGCTGTGTGTGGCACACTGGGGGACATGAAAAGGGGTTTAGGAACACCTATGCGCTGCTAAAGGTGCCCTGGTGGCATCGTGGGTTTGAAGCCACCAGCTGCTCCCAAAGAGAGAGGCTCTCTGCTCTTACAGCCCCAGAAAGCCCCAGGAGCAGGCCTACCCGTCTACTGGGCCACTCGGAGTCAGCATCTACTCCCTGGCATCGGGTAATCTCCAGCCTCAGCAACCCACAGGAGCATTTCCTCTATGTTGTCTAGTGACAATAAAATACAACGTAAACGGAAGAAGATTGACTGGCTGGCAGTGAGAGTTCTGGTTCATCCAGTACTGTGGAGTCCCTGAGTGAGGCACCTGGTTCATGAGTTTGGCTGCTACCCCAAAGGTGAGAGGTTTGAGTCCCAGAGAGAGACGCGGTGACCAACTTCTGAACAATCAGCCCCTGGGACCCCTGTGGTGCCCAGGCCCACGCCCACACGCAGGAGCGCTGTGGATGGAAATCGGTTCCCGGCAACTGGTATTGATCATATAGTAACACTTAAGAACGTGGCATTTTCTTTATGCAATAACATTATAATGAAACATGAAGTAAAAGGAAGATTAAATATTGAATTTGTATAAAGTTCTTCATATAATCTTATCAAATATTTTATTGGTAAATATGAGCTTGCTTCCAGGAACACATCTTTTTATATCTAAATTTAGGCTCCAAGTGGAATAAAAGGAAATTTCTGTTCAAGAAAGCTGATCAATATCCTGGTCATTTTTAATGCTTTTCTCAAATTCTCCATCATGGGCATTGACAAAGGAATTTTGTTTTTGTAAAACAGTGATACAAATTTTAAATAATTTATAACTATTAAACTTACAGCCACCGAATTTACATTTAAAGAACAGAAGAGTCTTTTCTTTCATTGACATGCAGTGTTGAAGTTTTTTTGTGATAAGGCTCTGGATTTAGCATCTGTCAAACTTTTTTCACTTCAAATGTTTCAAAATAATGCGGAGGCTCGGATTTGCAGGCTACCAATACATTTTTAGAACCATCCTGCACCAGTTTGCTGTGACTAAATTGTCTGCTACAAATATAAACAGTTTCCATTGTCCCGATTTGTCCTGATGGGTTCTGATTTATGTCTCTGACCTGACTTGACTATTCATAGCACATCCTTTCGCTCAGGAAGAAAAAAATATATAATAAGTGTATCAGTTTAGTGTGGCTTTGTACAACACAGATAAATCTCAAAAACATTATCCTGAGTGAAAGAAGCCAGGCACACAGAAGTGCGTTCTGTATGATTCCATTTATTTGAAGTTGTAGGCCAAGCAAAACTAATTTGGAGTGACCGAGAGCAGATGAACAGTGGCCTGGGTCTGCGGGGGCGGGGTGGGGAGGACTGCAAAGTGACCCATGGAAACTATAGGGTAAAATGGCAAGGTGGTGGTATAGTTATACGATGGTATAGGTATAGGGTAAAACGGCGATCTTGATCGTGGTATTGTTATACTGGTGTGCATATACCTGTGTGTATATTGCTTAAAGTACTATACATTTTAAACACGTGCATTCTATTGTATATCATTGAGAGCTCAATACAATTTATTTAAAAGAAGAAAAGAAAGTGTGCCAATTTGAATAAAAAATGATAGGGTCACAAGAAGAAAAAGATTCAAAGTGCCCATCAGGAGCTCCCTCCTGACTTTGCCACTGCCTTGACCCCATCATCTGTGCTCCTTGGGCACCTGGAACATGACTTCCTCCAGCAGTTCCCCTGGCCTCTCATCCACAATGGGCAGCTGGTTGTTGAAGGACCTACCCACATGGTGGTGACCTCGCTCACCTGTTGTTGATCACTGTGCTTGCTTCCTGTGGGAGCCTGCTTTCCAAGCCCAGCCTTGCACTGTGGCCATGAGACCGATTCTGCCTGGCGGAAAGGAGGAAGAAAGATTAACACGTAAGTTAGTCAGGCTTTCAGCTGTCATGACCTGGAACAGAACATTAGCCTGAACAAGGAAGAAAAGTTTTGGCTCACATGACTGGAAATCAGAGACGGAACAAGCTTCGCCTCTGCCACCAACTGTCCAAAGCCTTTCTGTGTCTGGCGGAGACCAAAGATTCACCACCCCATGTCCCCCTTTTCCTGAGCACATCACCACAACACGTCTCCCCAGAGGTACCAGCCCAAGCGCCCTAGCTGCCCTCTCACCTGAGGACCCAGGGCATCCCTGATATGCAGCACACCTGTGCCCCATGGGTGGCCCTCCCAGTGCGAGGTTCTGGCTTAGGCCAGGAGCCCTTGTTGTCTCTAAGACTTACTCATGAGACTGGAGTCAGAAAGGGGGAGGGTCTGATGCAGAGGAAAGAAAGGCAGGCCTCACTTCTTTGTCCCAGGGGATTGTGGGAAGAACAGAGGATAAGAGGGAGAAATAGACAGGAGGGAAGAGATGGGGAGAGAAAAGGGAGAGGAGCCGGGCTTTCTAGGCTTTGGTTTAGAGTGCGGCCAGCAAGCTGCTCTGTGAAAGCCTAAGGAGTCAGTATTTCAGGACTGTGTATCATGCTGTCCCTGTCTACTTAACTCTGCCACCAGAGCCCGGAAGGACAACACAAGCGCCGGTGTCCCAGCATAACTTTATTCATCGACCCTAAAATGTGAATGCATGTCATTTTCATGTGTCACAAAATAGCATTCTTTTTTTCCCTCCCACCCCCTCAACCATTTAAGAATGTAAAAGGTAAAAAAATGTGAAAACCACTTTTAACTTACACGCTTTACAAAACCAGGTGGTGCATGGATTTGCCCAGGTGGGCTGTAGTTAGCTGTTTTGTTGATCTCTGTTTTCGAGAAAGGAGGCTGGGAGGCTTCTGGGTGGAGAAGGCACGGGGATTCTGTGTTTCGGCAGAGCTAAAGAAGCCCCAGCCTTTGTCTTTTCTCGGCTTCAGTGTCTTTGGAACGGAACCCAGAAGTTCCCCGATCCCCCGAAGGCCCTCAAATATTGTCTCTTCCTGCTGACAATTCCCCTCATGGTCAATGTTGGTGTTTTGAGTTCCTGGCATCTGAATTTGATTTTCAATTAAGTTTTTTTTAATCATTTTATTGGGGGCTCATACAACTCTTTTCACAATCCATACTCCATCCATTCTGTCAAGCACATCTGCACACTTGCTGCCATCATCATTCTCAAAACATTCGCTTTCCACTTGAGCCCTTGATATCAGCTCCTCATTTTCCCCTCCCTCATGAACTCTTGATAATTTATAAATTATTATTTTGTCATATTTTACACTGTCCGATGTCTTCCCTCATGTACCTTCCTGTTGTCCATCCCCCAAGGAGGGATTATATGTGGATCCTTGTAATCGGTTCCCTCTTTCCCCACCCTCCCTCCACCCTCCGGTATCACCACTCTCACCACTGGTCCTGAAGGGATCATCTGTCCGGAATTCCCTGTGTTCCCGGTTCATATCTGTACCAGTGTACATCCTCTGGTCTAGCCGGATTTGTAAGGTAGAATTGGGATCATGATAGTGGAGGAGGAGGAACCATTTAATAACTAGAGGAGAGTTGTATGCTTCATTGTTGCTACCCTGCACCCTGACTGGCTCATCTCCTCCCCATGACCCTTCTGTAAGGGGATGTCCAGTTGCCCACAGATGGGTCTTGGGTCCCCAAAGTCATGAAAGAGGGCCATAAATGGACAGATGGCCAAAGTGTGTTAGAAGCCAAAGGTGGTCAGTGATTGAATACTGTGTAGCTTAGAGGTCTAAAGAAAAGGTGTATGGGGGTTGACTACTTGAATAAAGTCTCTGGTTCGAGCCTTTTCAGGTACTGCCATGAGGACCTCATTTGACAGTGGACTCAGGCAGGGCTCATGGCAGGCACTTTCCCTGGGACCCAGTTCACCGGGTATGAAGCACCCTGTGGGAGGCTGGAAGGAGACGCGTGTCTGTGCGGCACGTGACGCTTATGCTTCTCGCTCATACTGCCCTTCGCAGCCTCCCTGGCGGCTCTGCCCTTTGCTGGGCTTCTTCCTGGGCCTCAGCTCTCGCTCTCACGCTGCTCCCTGACTCCTGGTTTCCTTAGTCCCTTCTCCTCCTCCTTGTCACCAACACTCACAGTCTTTTTGGTCTTGCTCTTAGGGGTTGTGCCGACATGAGGGGTGCTGATCTCAGGGTGGCAAGATCGGACAGCTCTGACCTCCCTGCTGCTGCCAGTGTGGGGGCTCTCCATGGGTCCCTGTCAGTGTGTGGCATGAGGAAAACGCCAGTGTGGCTGGTGAACAGCTGAGCTGGATAACTGCTCTGGCCTCTTGCGCTTGAACCAGGCAACCCTTCTTGCTGATGGATCGTGTTAAAATGCCCATCACTAGCCAGCGCTCAGGGTCCTGCTACGGGGTCATGTGACCATAGGAGGGCTGATGACCACACGTTCGTCTCTGCTCCCCCCTCTCCCTCTGCCCTTCCCCATTCATGGGGCATCTTCTCTGTGTTGACTAGGATGACGGGCTCTTAAGTTGGCCTCCCTGTGGTAGTTACAGCATTTCATGTCAACTTGAAGATTTATACAAGTGTAGCGGTGAAGCTTAGCCTGTCAGTCAGGTCACAGGCTGATGGTACCTTCTTGTGGGCGTGGTCTTCTCATAAGGAGGGCCCTGGGAACCTCCCCCCACCTCTCTCTGTCTCCACCTTCCTGCTGACTGTCCCTGATGGCTGCCACCTGTCCACCGCCATTGGATCCACATGCTGCTGCACCCACGGGCCGTGATCTTCCTGCATTCTGCATCACTGCATGTGCCTGCGTGAGTCTGAAGAGGGACTTATGGACTAGTAGGGGACTTATGGACTTGATCTGGACGAGGCTGGGATGTTTTCTCCATATATAATTACTTCTTGATATAAAGCTCTCTCTTACACATATGAGTGTCACTGGATTTGTTTCTCTAGGCAGCCTGGCCTCACACACTCCCCTCCAAGAGCCAGGCTGTCCTGTGTATGCCTTCAGGGCCATGCGCAGGCCCAGGCCCAGTGTAGTCCCTGGTAATGTCTGTGGGCATGAATGGAATCAACAGTTCACTAGTGAGATTTTTCCTGGGCCTGGCAGGAAGCTGCCGTGTCCTTACGTGACCTAAGACACTGCTTATCACTGTTCCCCAGAACCATGTCAAGTTTACTAACGGAGTAGCAATGACGCTGGTGGGCGAAGGTCCAGGGGAAAGTCTGTATATGACCAGAGGGCAGAGGGAGTTGGAGATAGGGACTGGGTCTGGGTTAGCGAAGGGGACATTTGGCAGGGGTCAGAAGCAGGGAGAGCAGGAAGCAAGGTGTGAGGAGGAAAGAGATCTGTGACCCAGCCTTGTCACTGGGTTTCCTGCAGTTGCCTTCACAGCTGGGCTCTGTGAGGGTCCTCCTTGCCCAGGGAGCTGGACAGATGCGCCACGTCCCTCTCCCAGGGAGGATCGCACACCAGGCTCGAGAGAGAGCCTTTGGCAGCCCCGAGGGATTCATTACAGGGCCCGAGAGACCCAGGCTCTCGTCTTCTCTGGCTTCTTTCCAGAGAGACCATCAATTCTCAGGTTTCCTCTGCTCTGGGATCCAGAGGATAATTGCTGTGGGAAAGGACCATTTTGGGAAGCAGGATAGGGATGTCTCTGGGGCCCAGCATTTTGTAAGTTGAGTGAGGTGTCTGGGAGGCCTTGGAAAATTGGTGGGCCAGAACCACGACAGCTTGGCCCTCCGTAGCACGGGCTTGAGTCGTCCCTGTTACTTTCACCTTTCGTAAACCTGTGCCTTCATTCACAAAGCACAGAAAAGGAGGCTCTGGGCCGGGCACCAGCAGGAAACTTGAAGCCCAGGCGGTGGAAAGGGTAAGAATGGTAGCTGGTGATCTGGATAAATGTGGACCTGCTAATCACAAGGCTGACCGTTCAAATCGACCAGCTGCTCTGTGGGAGAAAGATGAAGTTATTTGCTCCCATAAAGAATTACAGCCTCAGAAACCAGGCTAGGGTTGCCATGAGTAGGAATCACCTCAGTGGCCGTGGATTTATTATTATTATTAAGAAAGTCGGAGAAGGGAGCTCAAGGAGGGAGTAACCAGCTCTGCCTGGGGTGAGCTTCTCAAGGTCACCTTCACAGAGCAATGGTCTTTTAGCAGATGGGAGGGGGCAGGAGGTGGCTTGTTTCGGGCAAAGGAATGACATGAACGGCAGCTCTCTGGTCCAGCCCTTCAGGCAGTCAGTACCATTGATCCTCCCTTGTCCCTCAGCATCCATGGGGATTGGTTTCAGAGCACCCCTGTGCCCCTTCCTGGCCAAAACTCACGTCAGTGAGGGCTCAAGGCCCTCCTGCAAAATAGCACAGTATTTGCCACGTCAATCACATTTTACCCTCCTTCTTAGCCGTTGCGGAATTGCTCTGACCACTTCATTGCTTGCCCCCTACCCCCTTCTCAATATTTTGGGTCTGTGGTTCATTTAAGGAGCCCTGCTGGCGTTGTGGGTTATGCGTCGGGCTGCACGACAACCTCTGACCTCATGTTCTCTGTCGCCTTTGTGCTGTTCTCCCTGTTCTGTGGACTCATGTCTTCTATATTTCACTACTTTTACTTTCCACCACTTGCTTGTCCGTTTGTCACACTGCAGTTCTAGCATGTTGCTGTGGTGCTGGGAGCTATGGCGCTGGTGTTTTAGACACCAGCCAGGATCGCCCAAGGTGAACAGGTTTCAGTGGCGCTTTCAGATGAAGAACAGAGGATGAAGGAGGGATAGGCTGTCCCTTTCTGAGGGATTAGCCACTGACAACTTTATGACCCACAGTGGAGTACTGTCGGAGAGAGTGCTGGGAGATGAGCCCCTCAGGTTGGCAGCCGTTCAAAATATCACAGGGAAGAACTGGCTCCTCAAAATGGCGTGGATGGAGCGAAGCTTTCTGGACCTTCATTCGCTGATGGAGAATGAAAGCTTCAAACTTCCATTAATCATCAGAACATGCAATGTATGAAGTACAAATCTAGGAAAATTGGAAGTCACCAAAAATGAGATGGAACACATAAAGACCCTGGGCATGAGTGGGCTGAGATGGACTGGTATTGGCAGTTTGGGATTAGAAAATCGCATGGTTTACTGGGCATGACAAATTCAAGAAGAATGGCTTTATGATATTCATAATTAAAAGAACATTTCAAGATCTGTCTTGAAGTACAAGGCTGTCTTTGGCAGGATAATATCTATGTGTCTATAAGGAAGTCCAGTTAAGACAACTGTAACTCAATTTTACACACCAATCAGTACAGCTGGGAATGAAAAACTCAAAGAATCCTACCAACTTTTCCAGTCTGAAACTGATCAAGATGCATTGATAATTATTGTTGACTGGAATGTGAATATTGGAAACAAAGAGAGGGGCTCAAAAAACTAAACCCACTGCCATTGCATTGATGCCGGCTCATAGGGACCCTGTAGCACGGGGTAGAGCTATCCCTGTAACAGGGTCTCCAAGCCTGTAACAGAGCCCCACTTTCTCCCATGGAGCTGAAGGTAGTTTTGAATCACTGACCTTGCGGTTAGCAACCCAACGAGTAACCACTGTGCCACAGAGGGACAGTAGTTGGAAAGTGTTTCTTTGGTGACAGAAATGAAGCTGGAGATTGCATGAAAGAAGTCTGTAAGACCGATGTTTTCGTCATTGCAAATATATCTTTTCAACAACATGAACAAGACTATACACATGGACCTTACCAGATGAAAGACACCAGAGTAAAATTGACCACATCCATGTGAAGAGATCATGGAAAACCTCAATCTAAACAGCCAAAATGGGATGAGGTGCCTACTGTGGAATACCATTAATTGTTCATATGGAAGTTCAGGTTAAAGTTGAAGAAAAGGACAACAAGTCCACGAGATCCAAAATGGCCTTGAGTATAACCTATCTGAATTCTGAGAACATCTCAAAGAACAGTTCTGACACATTGAACACTCATTATGGAAGAGCTGACAAGCTGTGACATCAAGAACATCATACAGGAAGAGAGCAAAAGTCATTAAAGGACAAAGAAAAGATCAACGTGAATGTTAGAAAAGACTGAAATTTGCTCTTGAACACAGAATAGCTAGAGCAAATGGAAGAAATGATGAAATAGAGGGGCCGAACTGAAAAATAAAAACAGCAGATCAAGAAGATAAAGTAAAATACTATAATGAACCATGTAAAGACATGGAATTAAAAGGCAAAAAGGAAGAACATGTTCAGCATATATCAATATGAAGGAACTGAAGCCCAAGGGAGCAACAAGTTATCCAAAATTAATGAGAAGGAGGGTGTGACAGGCCTGGTAGGGATTCAGCAAGGCCAATGTAACGGAGAGAAATTACTGAAACCCAAATGAAGGCTGAACATGATCATGGGACAAGAGGAAAGTAAAAGGAAATAGAGGAAATAACTAGGAGACAAAGGGTATTACAATTTATAAATTGTACATTTGTAAACATATTTATATAGGATGGTGGGGAAATAGCTCTATGTGCATATATTTATAGGTTTAGTATTAAGGCAGCAGGTTGACATTGGACCTCCACTCAAGTATTTACTCAATGCAAGAACACTTTGTTCTATTAAAACTGGCATTCCATGATGCACACCTTCCTGACACGATTACTGAAGACAAATGTGTGCATAAGCAAATGTGGTAAAGAAAGCTGATGATGCCCAGCTATCAAAAGATATAGCATCTGGGGTCTTAAAGATAAACAAGCAGCCATCTAGCTCAGAAGCAACAAAGCTCACATGGAAGAAGCACACCAGCCTGTGTGACCATGAGGTGTGAATGGGATCAGGTATCAGGCATCAAAGAACAAAAAAAAATCATATCATTGCAAATGAGGGGGAGTGCAGAGTGGGGACCCAAAGTCCATCTGTAGGCAACTGGTCACCCCCTTACAGAAGGGCCACGGGGAGGAGATGAGCTATTCAGAGTGCAAGGTAGCCACGATGAAACATACAACTTTCCTCTTGTGCTTCCATACTGTCAGTTTTGTGTCCACTTCTCTCCATCTCCACTGACCATCCTTGACAAGGCGGCCATCATTTCTTGCCTGGACCATTGCAATGGTCTCCTGCGATTGGTGTCCCTGCTTCTTCTATTCTCCCCATCTTCCTACCTTCCACATGGTAGCTGAGATGATTCCACTACAGAAAAAGGTCTATCGGGTCATGCCACTCCCTTGCTTAAAATTCTCCAGTTATTTCCTGTTGTTCTTAAAACCCATATTCCATACCAAGGCCTTTCTACTTTTGTAAACTCTTCTTTTTCAGGCTGCAGCCACACTGGTATTTCTGTTGCTCTCAAATGTCTACCCCAGGACCTTTACATTTGCTGTTTGTTCTATTTAGAATGCTCCTTGCAGCCACAACGCCTCATCATCTGTAAACTCAAATTTGCCCCTTCAGATAACCCAACCAATGGAACCAACTGCCATGGAGTCAACGCTGACTCACAGCGGCCCTCTAGGACAGAGCAGAAGTCTTAAACCTGTGTGCGAGGGTATAGCCTCATCTTACTCCCTCGGAGCGGCTGTGGGTTCGATTCCAACTCATGGTCACCCAGGGGTAGAACTGCTCTATGGGCTTCTGAGCCTATAAAGCTTTACAGGAGTAGAAAGCCTCCTCTAATCATTCTCTAGAATATAATTTTGTTATATAGAGATGAAAAATTAACTGTGAGGAAGGGCCCTAGTCTGTCTTGTTCTTTTTCTCTTTCTCCACCTACCACAGTGCTTGGGACACTACAGGTGCTCAGCATGTATTTGGCCAGTAAATGGATGGATGTCAGTTCAGCAACAGGGAAGGGTGTGGGGACAAGGGCAGTTCCCAGAAACAGAGTGATGGGAAGAACATGCACCCCAGCAGTGTCTCCTAAACTTTGACTTACTTTTCCACCTCCTAGGCCAGAGTGCTGCAGGAAGCCTGGCGATTTTAACGAAGAAAGGGCAGGCATGAGTGAGGGCGGGAGCAGGGGCGGGAGTAAGGCAAAGCGGCCTTCTGCAAAGATCTCGTTGGGCTCCTCTGCCCCCAGAAGCCTGGCTTTTCCATTGGGACATCCTGTAACTTTCCTTCGCAGTGTGGGTGGGAATTTTCCGTGTGGTCCGTCGGCTCCAGCCAGTGTACGTCTGCGGAAGAGGAGTGAGGTCGGTGGGGAGGGCGCTGCAGAGACCACCAGAGAAGGGCTCTGCTCTTGGCTGTTTGTTCCCCACTTCCCCTCCAGGCGACCCAGCTGGTGGGCTGCGGCTCAGAGCAGACTTGACACAACTCCTTCCCTGGAGTTGGGCTGCCGGCTGGGAAACGCCTTTCCTGCGTGTCTCTCTGTGCTTCGGTTTGGGGGAAAACAACGGAAAGCGAAAAGAGCAACAAACATCTGAAAGAAAGAGAAGGAGAAGAGGGAAAATGAGAGCTGTTTTGAAGCTTCCTCGGAAATGGTCCTTTATTGGTGACTTGCGATGCTAGGCCTCCGCGGGGGACAGGCCTGGGCAGGCCGGCTGGGCGGGGCTTCGGCCGTGGCCCCGCCCCGCAGACCGCCCGCGGGAAGCAAGGGAGGGGCTGGCGCGGGGAGGCCGCGCGCACCTGCTGCTAGGAAGGTGGAAGGTGGAAGGGGGTTGGACGCGGAGCGCGGGCAGCCTCGCCCTGGTGGGCGCTGGGGCAGAGACCCTCCACCTCTCAGCCCCGAGCCTGCAGGCCTGGGGCCGTCCTCGCCACTTATCTCCCCAGGGAAGAAGCAGCCGAAGGCAACCGCTCAGTCACCGGGCAGAGACTTGGCATCGCCTAGCACGGCTGCCTGGCAGGTGCCCACGTCCTGTTTCCGTGACCTGAGGGCAGCACTCCTGGTCTCTTGGGCCCCTTCACGTCTGACCCAATTCTTCATCCAGATCTTGCTTCTTGGTTAGCCGAAGCGGCTCACCCACCTTGCAATGCTGTCAGTCCCAGGGGGTGGGGAGAGCGGTTTCTGGGCCGCTCCACCGGGCACCGCTGCCCAAGCAGTGAGCGCCCGTGGGATCCACCCTGTCTAGGCCGCCCCAAACTCAAACCTGTCCCTAGAGGAGCGTTCTCGTGGGGTTCTGTAAAGACCGTGACAGCACGCCGAAGCAACTGCACAATGACCGGCTGGCAGGAAGGGATGAGAACTCTAACAAACGGACTTCAGCAAACGTGTCCACACGAGTGACCACGGAGAGAATGAATCACTGCTCGCTGTGCATGCCTCTTCTCTGGGGACAACGATAGCCTGACACGGCCAAGGAGATCACCTGGGTCTTGGATCAGTCGGCCCTCTTCTGTGATCGTCTTTGCGTGATTGGTTTCTGATGCTGGGGTGCACACCTTACTCTCTGGACGGGAACGGCTGCCTTTCTTCAAATGGGCTTCTAGACTAAGAGTGGTGAAGGCCGTTTCTCCCTCCACAGTTGCCTGCAGTTCACAGTAAAAGAGAAAACTTTCCTAGTTTGGTTTTCGAGGAGGTTTGATTTTTAGGGAGTATACCTGGCTCTGTGTGATCTGTTTAAGACACTGGGAACAGTCTTTGGGCCACAGAGGCCCCAGAACACTAAAATGAGCTCACTGTTCACAGCGCTTGACCAGGAACTCCCTATCTTTCCAGTCTGTGACCTGGCATGTTTTCATACTTGACCTCACATTACTTCTTCTTTTTAAAATCATTTTATTGGGGGGAATCATACAACTCTTATCACAATCCATACATCCATCCATTGTGTCAAGCACATTTGTACATTTGTTGCCATCCTCATTCTCAAAACATTTGCTTTCTACTTGAGCCCTTGGTATCAGCTCTTCATTTTTCCCCTCCCTCCCCACCCCTCCCTCCATTACGAACCCTTGGTAAATTAATACTTTTTTCATGTCTTACACCATCCAATGTCTCCCTTCACCCACTTTCCTGTTGTCCGTCCCCCAGGGAGGGGGTTATATGTAGATCATTGTGATTAATTGCCCCTTTCTCCACCTACCTTCCCCTTACCTCCTGGTATCACTACTCTCATTATTGGTCCTGAGAGGTTTATCTGTCCTGAATTCCCTGTATTTGCAGCTCTTATCTGTACCAGTGTACGTCCTCTGGTCTAGGCGGATTTGTAGACCTCATGTTACTTCTGCATCTAACATTTGGTCCACTCTGCTGGCTCCACTCTGCCTGTGGCGCTTGAGAGAAAGCCCTTTTCCAGCCTTGACACCTCCCACCCCCACCCCTGAGCTCCTCTTCAGACCAGATCTCTGTAGGTGACTCCTGTCAGTTTTATCCACTTCGAAGAGCAGGGCCTAGATGCATCTGAGTGTACTGCCAGCCTCTCGCTGTGCCCAGGCCTGGTTTTTCCCACGCTGTGCTTCCCATGGGGCCATGCCACAACAGTGGGGACAGTTGGCAGGGACAAAGGCTGACCTGCAGAGGGCTCCCACTGCAAGGACTCAATGGCTCCCTGCTCTCCTACCAGACAGCGCCCTTCTCCACTAGTGACCATGTGGGGTTTTGGTATTTCCTCATTTTATGACTGCATACATGGGCCGTATGCTTACATGACCTTCCCAAGAGCCCCCATTTAGTAATACCATGCCTCACTTGATCTACGGACGGCAGAACATTGTAGCATGTTCAAAGGATCATGTTATGCTATACTTCCTTCTCCTGCTTTCGTGCGCAAATGGGACTAGGGGCCAATTTGTCCCTTAAGCATACTAGGACCCAGGGCCCTTGACACTTTTAGGGACCCATGAGAATTCTTTAATTTGAATTTTTTATAAAATCTGGAGCAACGATGAAAAATACAACTTTTCTCTAGTTCCTAAATGTTTCCTCCCCGCTCCCACTATCATGATATGAATTCTACCTTGCAAGTCTGGCTAGACCAGAGGATGTACACTGGTACAGATAGGAACTGGAAATACAGGGAATCCAGGCCAGATGATCCCTTCAGGACAAGTGGTGTGAGTGGTGACACTGGGAGGGTAGAAGGAGAATGGGTTGGAAAGAGGGAACCAATTACAAGGAACTATATGTGACCTCCTCCCTGGGGGACAGACAACCGAAAAGTGGGTGAAGGGAGACGTCGGACAGGGCAAGATATGACAAAATAATAATTTATAAATTATCAAGGGCTTATGAGGGAGGGGGAAAATGAGGACCTAATGCGGGGCTTAAGTGGAGAGGAAATATTTTGAGAATGATGAGGGCAATGAATGTACAAATGCGCTTTACACAATTGATGTATGTATGGCTTGTGATAAGAGTTGTATGAGCCCCTAATAAAATGATTAAAAAAACCAAAACAAAACAAAAATCTGGAGAGAATGGGCCTAATCCTAATTAATACATAACAGTGACTATAATCTAGGATCGAACTGTTGTTAGGTGCCATCAAGTCGGTTCTGACCCATAGTGACCCTATGTCAAACAGAATGAAAGACTGCTTAGGCCTGGGCCTGGGCCACCCTCTCAATTGTTCCGATGCCTGAGCCCATGGTTGCAGCCACAGTGTCCATTCATCTCCTTGAGGGCCTTCTTCTTAGTGCATTGACAAGGGCAAGGACAAGGACAATGCACGGATATAATTTAAAGTGTTTTAGGGGGAGAAGGGTTCGGGAAAGTCAGACTGTGGCCCGGACAGGCTTGGTGCTCTCCCACTGGCATGGGACCAACGTGCTGTATACATCTGGATAGGTCTCCGTGTGTTTGTTTTTCACCAGAATAAAAAGGGGAAGAGTAATTTCTGCCTGCATTCATTTCCCAGGACTTTCACTGAGACAAAGGAATAACTCAGAAGGGTGTCAAGTTTTTAGAAGAAAGCCTTTATCGCAGGTAGGACCATTTCAGGTGCAAGTAACAGGTATCCATCTCAATCCAGCACAGACATAAGGGAAGTCTAACTCAACGTTTCGGGTGTCAGCCTCAGGCCTTCCTGAACCAAAACAAAACCCAAAGCAAAAGCCCCCCAAACATGCCGACTCAGAGTGACTCTACAGGACAGGGTAGAACTGCCTCTGTGAGTTTCCAAGACACTAACTGTTAACAGAAAAAGCCTTGTCTTTCTCTGGAGGAGTGGCTGGTGGTTTTGAACTGCTGACCTTGTATATTACAGCCCAGCATGTAACCGCTACTCCACCAGGACTCCTAGCTGGAGAAAGGAACCAAATAAGTTATGTCAGGAACTTATATGGAAACTTCCAAAAGTTCATGGAAAACAGAATGAAGAGATCATGGAATTTCCTTACAAAACTTTGGAAGTCCCCCATCTCTTTCTCTCTTTGTTTCTCAGGCCCACTTCTCTCTCTGCTAGAGTTTGTTGCCAGCACGCTTTTCTCATACGTGGAAAGAGGATTTCTAGAGATTTCAAGTCTTTAGGATCCTTACTTTTTTACTTTAGATAAAGAGACTTCCCATTCATCCAACGAATTCCTTAAAGGACTTCAATTGGTCATTGCCTGGGTGTCTGGGGTGTCCCTGTGTTCAAGGGGATGGGATATCATGGCCAGCTCGACTATTTGTACCATCTTTCCCCCACCCTCGAGAGAAAGTTGGGACTTTCCACTCCCATAAATAGTTCCAGTCTTGGAAACCCACAGGGGCATTTCTACTCTGTCCTGTAAGATCTCTATGAGTTGCCATTGGCAGTGAGTGAGTGAGTGAGTTCCCCCACTGATGACTTGGTTGACATTCCCACAAGAGTCACTTGGACAGGGGACAGGGCCCTGTGCAAATTCAGAAATTCAAGCAGATCAGATAACATGCTTATTCTAGGACTGTCAGTCCAGGCATTGTTAATATTCACTCTCTCATGGGATGCTAGAGCCTATAGGGATTCACTCAGACTCCGTACTTAGCTCTCCAGATGTTAGTCTTAAGGGCCCCCCATTGGGATTTAACAGTGACCACATGGACTCATTTAACTTTCACAGAACCTGTGAGATATTAGCTCTACTTTTTCTTTTTTTAATCATTTTATTGGGGGCTCATAGAACTCTTATCACAATCCTTACATAAATTAATTGTGTAAAGCACGTTTGTACATCTATTGCCCTCATCATTCTCAAAACATTTGCTCTCCACTTAAGCCCTTAGCATCAGTTCCTCATTTTCTCCCCTCCCTCCCTGCTCCCCTTCCCTCGTGAGCCCTTGATAATTTATAAATTATTATTTTGTCATATCTTACACTGTCTGATGTCTCCTTTCACCCACTTTTCTGTTGTCCATTCCCCAGGGAGGAGGTTATATATAGATCCCTGTAATCGGTTCCCCCTTTCCACCCCACCCTCCCCACTGGTCCTGAAGGGGTCATTCATCCTGGATTCCCTGTGTTTCCAGTTACTATCTGTACCAGTGTATATCCTCTGGTCTAGCCAGATTTGTAAGGTAGAATTGAGATCATGATGGGGTGGGGGAGCATTTAGGAACTAGAGGAAAGTTGTAGTATGTTTCATCGTTGCTACCCTGCACCTTGACTGACTCATCTCCTCCCCATGACCCTTCTGTAAGGGGATGTCCAGTTGCCTACAGATGGGTTTTAGGTCCCCACTCCACACTCTCCCTCATTCGCAATGATATGATTTTTTGTTCTTTGATGCCTGGTACCTGATCCCTTTGACACCTTGTGATCATACGGGCTGGTGTGTTTCTTTCATGTGGGCTTTGTTGCTTATGAGCTAGATGGCTACTTGTTTACCTGCAAGCCTTTAAGACCCCTGACGCTATATCTTTTGACAGCCGGTCTCTCTCAGCTCTCTTCACTGTGGTAGTCACCTAATCTGGTGTCAATTTGGGAGGATTATGAGTGAAGGGGTGGAGTCTAGTCTATCAATCAGATCATAGCCAATGAGGCTTCTGTGTGAGCATGGTCTTCTCCTCAGAATTCTGGGAAATCTGCTATTTCCTTCATGGAGGTGGGAAACTCTCTGACACTCCCTGGGAGACATAGCAGCTGACAAGACATGGACCCACCTTGATGCAGAGACCCCTGCCAGTGCTGAGATGTTTCCAGTGACACCAGAACCAAAGACTTTCTACCCACTGGCCTGTGATCTTCTACATTCAGCATCATTGCAGGTATTTCGTGAGTCTGAAGAGGACTTTATAGATTGGTATCAGACATATGGGCTAACATCGGACTTATGGACTTGATCTGGACTGGGCTGGGATGTTTTCTCAATGTTCAATTGCTCTTGTATATAAATCTCTTTCTTATACACATATGTGTGTCCATGGATTTGTTTCTCTAGTCTACCCAGACTAACACAACCACATTTGCTTATGCACCTGCTTTGTCTTCAGCAATCCTGTCAGGAAGGTGAACATCATGGTGGAGTGCCAGTTTAATAGAACAAAGTATTCTTGCATTGAAGGAGTATTTGAGTGGAGGCCCAATGTCCATCTGCTACCTTAATACTAAACCTATAAATATATGCACATAGATCTATTTCCCCATCCTCATATATAAATATATTTACATACGTGCATGCCTTTGTTTAGACCTCTATAAATGCCCTTTGCCTCCTAGTTCTTTCCTCTATTTCCTTTTAGTTTCCTCTTGTCCCACTATCATGCTCAGCCTTCATTTGGGTTTCAGTAATTCCTCTTGGTTACATTACCCTTGATCATGCCCTACCAGGCCTCCTACACCCTCCTCACCACGGATTTGGGTCACTTGTTCCCTTGTCCCTGGGTTTGTTAACACCACTTCCCATCCCCCCACCTCCCTCTCTCCCATGTACCCCGCAGAACTGTCAGTTCCATTGTTTTCTCCTCCAGATTGTTCATACTTTTATGGATAATAAAAGCTAACAGTCACTGAGACCTTGCCATGCACCCAGTACGGTGCTAAACACCTTACCTAAATTATCTCAGAAAAACTGTAGGCAGTACCACTGTGACTTGTAAGCAACATGAACTGACTTGGCTTGCTAAGTGAAAAATAAATGTAGTGAAAGGAAAGGGGATGCCTCATGAGATAGGAGGGAGTGTTGAAGAATCAAAGCTTGGAAGAACAGGTGCCCCTCTTGCCCACTCCTTAAAAGGTGGATTTGGGGGTTACCTGGTGCATTCTCAGTGGTTCCTGCTCCCTGTTCTCTCTCTCTTCCAAATATCAATTTCCTCGAGGGAGAATTGACTGGGCCACCCTGGGTCATGGATCCATCACTGGAACAGTAAGGTGGAAGGCCACGTTGGCTTGAACACGTGGAGCCTTGTCTTTGTATAGCGACTGTTTCAGAGAAAGGGAATCACGTGAAGCCAGTTGGCCACTCAAAGGGGTCTTACTGTAGGCAAGGAATTGCAACAAGCAAGGGTCCTGGCACCCTTGACAGTAGGCAACTGAAGAGGTTTCATAAGGGGATGAAGGGGTAAGTGTTTGGGGAAAGCAACAAGGGATGTTGCGGTATTGTGAGACTCATAACAGTGGAGAGAGATTCCCATGCTGTGGTGGGAGGGACAAGAGGAGCAGGTTCCACTAGGGAACTCTAAGGAGAAGGCTATCTCCGGTAGAGGCTCCCAACCAATCCTCAGCAACTCAAACAAATGGGAACCCAAGAAATGGACACCAACATCTCATTCCTCTCTTACTCTCACACTCCTTGGACACAACTGGAAGGCAGAGGGCTTGGGAGCACCCTGATATAGTCCCTGGAGGGCAGCTTCCGGGACAGTGCAAAGTGGAGAAGAGTGGAGAGTGGATAAGACAGACAAACAAAGCTAAACACTCCCCACTACCACCAAGTTATTTCTGACTCCTCACGACCCTACAGAACTGAACAAAACTGCTCCTTGGGGTTTCTGAGGCTATAAATCTTCATGGGAGCAGAGAGAGCTTTATCTCTCTCCCTAGGGACATGCTGGTGGAGTCCAACCGCTGACCTTGAGGTCAGCAGCCTCATGTGTAGCTCACTACACTACCAGGGCTCCCTTGGGGAGTGGAGACAGAAGGACAGATAGCAAACATCAAGTACATCCCAGTGTATAGAAGAAAAAGCATAGGATTGGAACAGTTAGTGACCTGTTCACACGGTTACTTTAGGGGAAGAATTGAGGCTTGAACTTGATCAGTCAGACTCTTGAATTTGTGCTTCTAACCATTCTGGTCTATCACCTCTGGGGTAAAAGCAATGATGTCACAACACTGGGTTGACGACACAAAGCTCCAATGAAATACTTAACCGCTCTGGGACCCCTTGTCACATGACCTCTAAGCTGTACTGCAAGAGCACATAGTCCAGCCCTGGTTTCTTTTCCAATACTTGGGGTTCAGAGCGCCTGGTGGTTAAAATTAATAGATTAAGCTAAACAAAGTAGAGCCCACACTTCTCGCCACCATCTAGGCCAGTCTACTCTCTTGAGTCAAGAAGGGCTTCGCTTGGGATTTAACTTGCACTGTCTCTTAAAAGTCATTTTATTGGAGGCTTGTACAACTCTTATCACAATCCATCCATCCATCCATTGTGTCAAGCACATTTGTACATTTGTTGCCATCATCATTCTCAAAACATTTACTTTGTACTTGAGCCCTTGATATCAACTCTTCATTTTCCCCCTCTCCCCACCTCTTCCTCATGAACCCTTGATACTTGAAAAATTATTACTATTTTGTCATATCTTACACTGTCCGACGTCTCCCTTCACCCCCTTTACTGTTTGTTGTCCATCTCCCAGGTTATATGTAGATCCTTGTAATTGGTTCCCCTTTTCTACCCCACCTTCCCTCCACCCTCCCGGTATCACCACTCTCACTACTGGTTCCTGAAGGGATCATCTGTCCTGGATTCCCTGTGTTTCCAGTTCCTATCTATACCAGTGTACATCCTCTGGTCTAGCCAGATTTATAAGGTAGATCATGATAGTGGGGAGTGGGGGAAGCATTTAGGAAGTAGAGGAAAGTTATATGTTTCATTATGGCTACACTGCACCCTGACTGGCTCATCTCCTTCCCATGACCCTTCTGTAAGAGGATGTCCAGTGGCCTACAGATAGGCTTTGGGTCTCCACTCTGCACTCCACTTCATTTACAATGATATGATTTTTTTGTTCTTTGATGCCTGATACCTGGTCCCTTCTACACCCCGTGGTCACACAGGCTAGTGTGCTTCTTCCATGTGGGCTTTGTTGCTTCTGAGCTAGATGGCTGCTTGTTATAAGCAATACCCTCCCCTTGGGTGGGTTAGTGCCCTATTCTCCCCCCCACCCCTCCTTTTTAGTTGGCTACCATATGTACCCCGGGATTTGAACTGGCCCCTGCCATACTACCTGGACCTCATCCCTGGAATGTTTGGATACAGTAGCTTTTCCCCTGTGCCCCTTTTGCATTATTTCTTTCTCTCTCTTTTTTTAAAAATCTTTTTTTCTTTTATAAACTTACCTCACTGGACTCATGTTGTACTTGTCCTTTTGTGCTTGGCTTACTTCACTTAGCATAAATTCCTCCAGTTCTTCCCATGTGGCGATATGCTTCATGCATTCAGCACTGCTTTTTAGCGACGTGTAGTACTCCATTGTATGTATGTACCACAGTTTTTAATCCATTCATCTGTTGATGGAAATTTGGGTTGTTTCAATCTCTTTGCAAATGTGAACTGTGCCGCAATGAACAATGGAGCACAGATGTCTGGCCGTGGTTTGTTTCTTGCCTCTTCTGGGTATATGCCCAGTAAGGGGATTGCTGGGTCATATAGTAGCTCAATTTCCATCTGTTTTGGAAATCACCAAATCGATTTCTATAGTGGCTGTACATACCTACAGGTCCACCAGCAGTGGATGAGAGTTCCTATCTCATCACAGCCTCTCCAACACTTGTTGCTTCCTGATTTTTTGAATTGGGCTATCTTTGAGGGGTGTTTGATGGTATCTCATAGTTGTTTAGTTGTTTTAATTTGCATTTCTCTTATGGCTAATGATTGGGAACATTTTCTCACAAGTGGAGTGTTGGAAGCAATAGAGGAATAGGGCAGAGTGGCAGGATACAAGATCAACAAACAGAAGTCTATTGGCCTGCTATATACATCAGACAAGATCACAGAAGAGACTATTAAAAAGGTAGTACCCTTTACAATAGCCAAGCACAAATTGAAATATCTAGGGATATATCTGACTAAAAAAATGAAAGATTTGTATGAGGAAAATTATAAAACACTACTACAAGAAACCAAGAGTGACCTCAACGAATGGAAGAACATCCCATGCTTGTGGATTGGCAGATTCAATATAGTAAAGATGTCAGTTCAGCCCAAGGCACTATATAAGTTCAATGCTATCCTGACATGAACACCACCATCCTTCTTCAAAGAACTGGAAAAACTGATTACCAATTTCATATGGAGGGGGAAGAAGTGCAGAATTAGCAGAGAACTCTTCAAGAAGGACAAAGTGGGAGGGCTTGCTCTACCTGACTTTAACATGTATTATACGGCCCCAGTAGTCAAAACAGTGTGGTACTGGTATAACGACAGATATTCACACCAATGAAAAAGAGCTGAAGACCCTGAAATAAAAACATCAGCATGCAGGCAGCTGATCTTTGATAAGGGCCCAAAAATTATCAAATGGGAAGCAGATGCCCTCTTCAATAAATGGTTCTGGAAAAAAATGGATATCTACCTGTAGAAAATGAAGACAGACCCTTACCTCACTCTATGCACAAGAATAAACTCAAGGTGGATCACAGACCTCGAGATAAAACCCCAAACAATTAGGGCCATTAATGAAGGAATTGGGACAAATCTGAGGATGTTGGCATAGGGAATGCATAGGCTATTAGAAATAGGGAAGGATACAAATACAGAGGAGTCACAAGTAGACAAGTGGGATATACTGAAGATAATCACCTGTGTACATCGAAAGAATTCACCAAGAGAGTAATAAGAGAGTCCACGGACTGGGGAAACATCTTTAGCAATGACACATCAGAGAAAGGCCTTATTACTAAAATCTACAATACTTTGCAAGCTTACAATAAGAGAAAAACTAACTGCCCACTGAGGAGGTGGGCAAAGGACCTGAACAGTAGTTTCACAGAGTCTGAAATCCGAATGGTCAATAAACATATCACTTGCACTTTCTTTTTTTTTTTTCTAGAACATTTTTGTCTTTTATTCATTGTTATTCATGTAATTATCTTTTTTTTTAGTTCATTGCATTTTATTTCTTTTTTAAAATCGTTTTATTAGGGGCTCATACAACTCTTATCACAATCCATACACACATCAATTGTGTAAAGCACATTTGTACATTCATTGCCCTCATCATTCTCAAAACATTTCCTCTCCACTTAAGCCCCTGGCATTAGGTCCTCATTTTCCCCCTCCTTCCCTGTTCCCCCCTCCCTCATGAGCCCTTGATAATTTATAAATTATTATTTTGTCATATCATGCCCTGTCCGACGTCTCCCTTCACCCACTTTTCTCTTGTCCGTCCCCCAGGGAGGAGGTCACATATAGTTCCTTGTAATCGGTTCTCCCCTTCCAACCCACCCTCCCTCTACCCTCCCACTATCGCCACTCACACCACTGGTCCTGAAGGGATCATGTTTTCAGTTCCTATCTGTACCAGTGTACATCCTCTGGTCTAGCCAGACTTGCAAGGTAGAATTCGGATCATGATAGTGGGGGTGGGGAGGAGGCATTTAGGAACCAGAAGAAAGTTGTATTTTTCATCGTTGCTACATTGCACCCTGACTGGCTCATCTCCTCCCCGAGACCCCTCTGCAAGGGGATCTCCAGTGGCCTACAAATGGGCCATCAAGCTCAGAAGCAACAAATCCCACATGGAAGAAGCACACCAACCTATGCAATCATGAGGTGTCGAAGGGATCAGGTATAAGGCATCATCAGAACAAAAAAATCTTACTACAGTGAATGATGGGGGAGTGTGGAGTGGAGACCCAAAGCTCATTTGCACTTTCATTAAGCCCCTCCTCTCAAGGTCCTCTGGAGCATCCACAGGCCACACCACTCACGGTGAGAGCTAATAGCTCTCTCAGAGACCTGCTCTTCAGATAAAAAGGCCCATTAGCGCCGCGTATGTTTGGCTGGGCACTTTCCTGCCACTGCGTGAGCCCTAGAAGAGGCTGGGGGCAGGGAGCAGGGTGTGTGTGTGTGTGTGTGTGTGTGAGACTGCCACAGTTAGAGAATTTCTTCTTGGGCAATAAAATATTCTGAAAAAAAAATTCTGATTTTAGATAGGAGTGATTTGGGTTGCTCAGTTTGGTGCTATACTGAATCCACTGAATTGTAAGCTTTAAAAGGGTTCATAGTACTGTATGTGAATAATACTTCGATTTTGAAAAAAGATATAAAAGTCGAATGCAACGGATGTTTTCTCTTTCCCCAGCAGAAAGGAAAGAGAACAGAGAGAGCCCAGAATGTGGGCCTGGGACAGCTGACAGCTTCTCGTTTCCCAAATAGCGAGTGATGGGACTTCAGAGACTTTGAATGCCAAGAGCCCAAGGAAATGTTTCTCTTTGATTGAAGTCAAGTTCCTGCTAGCCTCAAGGTAAGCACCATCACTCTGCGAAAGCGAATGTCCAGGCAAGAAGGCAAAGCAGTGGGGTACGTTTGAGAACACCGCCTGGACAAAGGGCACCCGGAGAGTGGATGTTGGCAAAGGGTGTCCACCGAAGCGAGAGCAGGAGCACCTGGAAACCACAGGCCTGAGTGAAAAACAGCAGGCCGTTAGTGAAGTCTTAAAACAACCTCTGGACGGAAGTTGCACAGCCCCCGGAGCGTAATCTCCCCACTTCCTCTTTAGAGGTGGGCAAGGAGAATAAGGGTTAAAGAGGAAACTTCTCAGAGGATCACAGAGAAGGGACAAGGGAGCTCCTGCCCCCGGTAGGCAGACTATAAGAAGTCTGCCCTGTGGGGTTCCAGCATTGTCCCAGATCCGTGACTACAATAGGTCTCTCTTTGTTCCCCTTTCTCACCCCCTCAATGTGTACTTGTACGTTGGTGTGGGTCTGAGCAGACAGCTCACCTTTCGGTTCCCAGGTCTTCAATCTAAGCGATGCCACACCAGTTCTTGATGGAGAGAATTACACACTGCAATGGTAGATTGGACTTTGAGATATTTCCCATGAAGTGGGGAGTTGATACCGTGTCATTTGTGGGAAGAAGGGAAGAGAGAGGTGTGTAGAAACCAGGAGCGTGTACTACGTTGTTGGTGAGTGGAACAGAGTTGATTTTTGACTCAATGTGATGGAACAGGACTAACTCATAAGGGGCTTTAGGATTGCATCTTTACAGGAGTAGATAGCCAGGTCTTCCCCCTGGGGAGCCTGGGGGTGAATTTGAACTACTAGCCTTTTGGTTAGTTGTCAAATGCTACAGCATCACACCTTTAGGACTCCTACCTAAAGCAACATAGATCCCAGCAAAAGGGTGTTTTACCTGGAATCGAATCCAGGTCCCAGCAGTGAGAGGGCTGAATGCTAACCCCTAGGCCACCAGGGAAGCAGAGGACTGCTCCTATTCCCTAGATAGTCTTCCACATGCTCTTCTCAATTTCCCAGCTTAGTACTGGTTAGGTTGGGCCCTGTATCTGGCTTTTGGTCAATGGGATATGAATAGGAAGTGTTATATGTCACTTCTAGGCCAGGCAATAAAACACCTTAAGAGATGTTGGTGAGTAATTTCCCTGCCTTAAAAAAAAAATCTTGTTGAACATAGAGCAGAACATAAACCAATTCACCTGTTTCTGTACTACAGAAACAGTGACATTGAGGACCTTCGTCTGCTTAAGGAACCTTTGTCATCCGCTTTGCTCACTTGTTTCTCCCCCTTTAACACAAACTCACTGCTACCTCAGCTTCCAATAGAATCGCTCCAGTTGCTGTGGTCAATTTGATCCTCTACAGATCACGCTTAAAAGAGCACCATGCTCACACCGGAAATGGCTCAATAGTTAAGCTAAGCTATCACTTGGTCTTAAGATGATGCCAGGGGGATTGTTTGGGTTTAAGTTTTAAAGATTATCTCAAGCAATAGTTCTGGAGTTGCCTCCTGCCTCCAGAGCTCCAAAGTCTGGGGCCCGTGTGCATTTGTAACTCTGTATGTATTCCCCCTGCCCCCCTTTGATGAAGATTCTTCTAGAGGTTCCTTGGTCAAAAATGATGAGTCATCCCTCTGGGTCACCCTGTGTCCACTCGCTTTCTCTGCTCCACGCCAGGCGCCCCCTTTCTTGCTGCCAAGATGATGCTCAGAGGAACCTTGGGCACCAAGCCGGCCACCCGTGGAGATCCAAGAGATCATGGACAAGATAAAGACCCAGCTGGAAGAGAAAGAAAACAAGACATTTCAGGAGTTTAAGGCAGTGGCGTACAAGTCTCAGGTGGTCACCAGGATGAACTACTTCATCAAGGTCCACACTGGCGATGACAACTTCATGCACCTGAAAATATTTGAGAGTCTCCCTCATGAGAACAAGCCTCTGACCTTGTCTAACTACTAGACCAACAAGGCCAAGCCTGAGGAGCTGACATCCTTTTAATCCCTGGTTGCTTTGAGGGCCCTGGATCCACGTGACTCACACGTGAAGATGGTTCTGTTGTCTGAGTGGGAACCCAAGACCAGAAAGTACACATGTCCACACCGTGCACTGTCTTGTTCATTGTGTCCACCAAATAACGAACGTGAATCCATACCCCTAACGTTAGTTCCCAAGAAATCCAAGCATTCTCTTGAAATCTACTTTCCAAAGTCTTTGAAAACAAAAAATGAGTCGTGGTGGCTGGGCATCATTCAGTTCTTCTGATCTCACAGTAAAGGAAGCAGTTGTTCATAGAACACATTTGTCACACATTCCATTTACTCCTGATTCCTGGCTCTCCTTCTGTTGCTCCAGGCAGACAGAGACCGGTTGAGCCTTGGATAGCTTCCTGCAGACTTTGAAGACCCCAGGCACCGTGTAATGAACTAAGAGGGAAAACAGAAACTGTAAACACGCGATGAGGCCGATTAACTGGAATGAGGCAGATAAGCTGGAATGTTCCGTGAAACCATGACCAGCAAGCCAAGAAACCAAATCCCAGGAAGTGCTTGGTTACACAGAAGTCTCAGTCACTACCTTTTTTCATAACTGTTGTAAACATTTCTATAACTCACTGTGTTAGTCTGGGTAGACTAGAGAAACAAATCCATAGACACTCATATACGTATAAGAAAAAGCTTTATACACAAGAGCAGTTGAATATTGAGAAAACATCCCAGCCCAGGCCAGATATTAGCCCATAGGACTGATACCAATCTATAAAGTCCTCTGCTGACTCAGGAAACACATGCAATGACTCTGAATGCAGGAAGATCACAGGCCAGTGGGTGGGAAGTCTGGTGGATCCAGTGGCTTTGTGAGCATCTCAGCATAGGCAGGGGTCTCCACATGGCTTCTCCAGCTCCAGAGGTCTGGCTCCAACAGCCTCTCTCCATGGGTCTTCTCCAGAGGAATGTCTTGCAGAGAGTGAACAGAGAGAGAGAGTGTGTGCGTGTCTCCCGTCTCCAGGAAGTAATACAGGAGTTCCCAGAATCCTCAGGAGACGGCCACGCTCACACAGAGGCCTTATTAGCTATATCCTGATTGACTGGCTAGATTCCACCTCTACACTCTTAATCTTCAAATTGACACCAGATCATAATCTAACTACCACTCACACTTTCTTCCAAGTCAACTTTTTACAGATGTACAACTTATTGAGAAGCAGTCACAATAATTGGCTGTGCAATTCTACCTTTAACCAATGCTATTTTCCATCATTGTCAGACCTCCCTCCTGCCCCCGATAACCACTAAACTTTAGTCTCTCTCTCTTTTTAAAAATCATTTTATTAGAGGCTCATACAACTCTTATCACAATCCATACATACATCAATTGTGCAAAGCACATTTGTACATTCATTGCCCCCATCATTCTCAAAACATTTGCTCTCCACCTAAGCCCCTGAACATTTGCTCTCCACCTAAGCATCAGCTCCACATTCCCCCCCTCCCCCCTCCCTCATGAATCCTTGATAATTTACAGATTATTTTGTCACATCTTGCCCTGTCCGACATCTCTCCTCACCCACTTTTCTGTTGTCCTTCCCCCAGGGAGGAGGTCACATGTAGATCCTTATAATTAGTTCCTGTTTCCAGTCCACCCCCCCTCCCCCCTCCCAGTATCTCCACTCACACCACTGGTCCTGAAGGGAAAATCCGCCCTGGATTCCCCGTGTTTCCAGTTCCTATCTGTACCAGTGTACATCCTCTGATCTAGTCAGATTTGTAAGGTAAAATTGGGATCAAGATAGTGGGGGAGGAAGAAGCATTTAGGAACTAGAGGAAAGTTGTATGTTTCATCGTTGCTACATCACACCCTGACTGGCTCGTCTCCTCCCCAAGACCCTTCTGTAAGGGGATGTCCAGTGGCCTACAAATGGGCTTAGGGTCTTCACTCCACACTCCCCCCTCATTCACTATGATATGATTTTTTGTTCTCATGATGCCTGATACCTGATCCCTTCGACACCTCGTGATCACACAGGCTGGTGTGTTTCTTACATGCATGTGGGCTTTGTTGCTTCTGAGCTTGATGGCCACTTGTTTACCTTCAAGCCTTTAAGACCCCAGATGCTATATCTTTTGATAGCCAGGCACCATCAGCTTTCTTCACCACATTTGCTTATGCACCCATTCGTCTTCAGGGATCGTGTCATGGAGGTGAGCACACCTCCATGATACGATCGCTGAAGAAAATAATTTTTTGTTCTTTGATGCCTGATGACTGTCAGCCTTCCTTTTTAAATCGATTTAAAACTGTAAATTTCCTTCTAGGCACGGCCTTAACAGTATGGTTGCCAACACTATTTCCCTTTCCCCACCGGGAGTCAAGAAGAACTCCTAGATGGTAGAAATTCAGCGTGAAACCTGCACGAATCTCTGACTCACTGTTTGGAGGAGAGCCCAGCAGGAGACCTGCCTGCTCTGCATAGGCTTGCAATACAAATATGAAACATACTTGTGATGTGTTAAACCCCTGAGCTTTGGGAGTGATATCATAGTATAAAAACAAACACTTCACTGCCATGCACTCCTCATCAACTCCTAGGGACCCTAAAAGACAGAACTGAACTGCCTCTGTGGGTTGCTGAGACTGTAACTCTTTATTTACGGGAGCAGAAAGCCCCATCTGACCTTGGAGTTAGCAGCCAAGTTGTACCCACTACGCCACCAGGCCTCCTGACTATCGTGCAGCCTAGCCTATCGTAGCCAACACGAGAAGGCTTGCTTTCACATCAGCTCCTGAATTAGTCCAGACTACAGTCCTTTAAGACTTCGCTCCCAATATTGATATTCTAAGATTGTGGTTATAAAGTTTCGTTTTTGCTTTTTTAACTAAAGCTATAGGGGTAATTGAGAGGCAGTACAGCACAGCACATAATAGAGAACAACTTTAATAAGTTTCCTTTGTACACCCAATAGGGAGTTTCTCATGGTCTTCTTTGATATTTGACCCTGCCCTGTTACCAGGTTATGGACTCTCTCTGTCTAGATTCTTCCCTCAGAGTCCATGTTCTCTCTCTTCCCTTCCATCCTGTTCCAGAGAATTCCAAAGCTCTCCAGCTTTGAAATTGTAGCGTACCTCCACCTTGGGTAAAATTCAATTCCTAACGTGTGTGTTTTCTACTGACCAACGCAAACCAGGCCTGGGACAGAAATGGAGCAGTGGACAGTGTAC
This sequence comes from Echinops telfairi, assembly GCF_000313985.2. Classification (NCBI taxonomy): domain Eukaryota; kingdom Metazoa; phylum Chordata; class Mammalia; order Afrosoricida; family Tenrecidae; genus Echinops; species Echinops telfairi. The sequence continues at coordinate 41,922,813 of NW_022103958.1, read as the reverse complement.
AGGAGAGCTCAACTTTTCCTCTGCAGGACCTAGAATTATATTTTTATTTATTTTCCCGCCACTCTCTTCTATGGCCAGGTTTTTAAAAATCTAGTTCAGTTGCTTTATCCTTTGTGTCATTGTAATTACGATCTTGTGGGAGCCCTGGTGGCATCATGGTTAGGCGGTTGGCTGCTAACCCCAAGCTCAGCAGTTCAACAACCACCACTCAAAGGACCAGGATGAGGCTTTCTGCTCCAGTTAAGGTCAGCTTTGGAAACCCACAGGGGCAGTTCTACCCTGTCCTATGGGGTTGCTCACTGAGAGTTAGAATTGACTCGATGGCAGTGAGGTTTTTTTTTTTTTTTTAACGCTACTTTAATAACTTAATGCACTATCATAAGCAGTTGCTATGTAATTATATAAACATGTTTATAGGATCCGTCCTATGAGGTATAAGAAGGTCTGCACCACCACTGAAATCCTATCCTCTGAACACAAAGCATGTTTACTAATCGGGCTACATTATTGCATCTGTTGATATGGGTAAGAAGTAGAATATCCCGAAAATATGTTGAATGATTGCCAACAGCGCTATTCCTCCTCCCTCAGCTCTAACGACCATGGTTGTGATGGCAAGGCTAGGACTCCCAGAGCCGGAGCATCGGAGTGTGTCTGCAACAGGTGCCGGGCCAGGAGGCAGGCCTGGGGAGGGGGGCAGTCTGTCTACAAAAAGACCCAGAACTTCTGTGGAAAGGATCCAGCCTAGGGAAGCTGCACACACTACCTTGGCCCAGGCTCAGCGAGGGGAGGGTATCATGGAAAGTGAATAAGAACAGAGTCTCACTCACCACCATCGACAGTGCCGACTCAGTGATTCCCTGGGGGTTTCTGAGACTGTCACTCTCGATGGGAGTAGAACGCCAGTCTTTCTCCCTTGGAGCTGCTGGTGGTTTTGAACTGCTGACCAAGAGTAACCAGGACACCACCAGGGCTCCATAAAAACAGGGTCATTTCACTGACCTGTGTGTGGACCTTTGCGAGGATGACAGGGCCTCCCAGCGTTGTGATCCCTGGAATAGTGACACCCTAGGGATAAGGAAGGGGCAGTGGGAGGGATCCTTCCCCACCTGGCGGCAACTCTCGGGGGCAGAGTGGATGCGCTACCATAGCCCTGAACTAGACTCAGTGATGTGGGGGAACAGGGTCAGAAGAGATCCCTATCAGGCTGCCGGAAGAACTGCAGTGACCTCAGGGTTCAGCCTGACTGGGTTCCCTCCACCAGATACCAAAGAGCAAGGGAAGTTAGAGAGCAAAGTGCTGTGCACAGATCCTCAGCTCAGGAGGAGAGAGGAGACAGAGGGGGAGTTGGGCTCAGCCAGATGCCTGCAAATCAGCAGGTTCCTAAGAAGACCCACAGATGAGGTCAGAGACAGGAGCGCCTATGTTAGAGGAAACCAGCCTCGAACAACCGAAGGGTCAGTAGGCACAATGGTACAGTTATGATCTATGAAGATTCTAGTAAAGTCATAGAGGATGGGAAAGATAGGAGAGAGAATAACATAGTCAGACACATTTCATGGTAGCATGCTTATCTCAGCCCTTCTTGATGGTCTACATGGACGTAAAGAGAGTGTCTTTACTATCTTGGGATATTTATAGGTAGCCATACAACATGCGTATTCAGTCGTTACATAAGTCACAAGGTGGGTGGAATCTATAGTAAGGTCCCTGAGCTCACAGGTGAGGAAACCGAATATCGCACTGAGGGAAGGCATGAGGTTGGGGGATGGGTGACAGGCAGGAAGAGATAGCAACAGGGTGTCTGCTTCTGTAAGGAGATCAAATCAACCATGTGCCCACTTTAAGGCAGCATAGCTGTTAGGGAGAATCTGTGTGAACAATATTTAAAGCAGGACAACGTACTTGGACTTTATCTCTCACTTAACCAAAGTGGAGGCCTTCCTACCGTGGAATATCAGCGTTCCAGATTCCCTCTGTGATAAGTTAGGGAATACAGTGCTCGTCTTATTTCCCTCAGCGTTAGTTTCCCACACTCCAATGCTGGGGAGTAACTCCTGGACAGGGAGTTAATAAGAGCTTGTGGGGGGCTGGGGATATCATGTCTTTGCTGTTGTTGGGTGTTGTTAGAGACCCCGTGTACAACACAATGAAACACTGGCCAGTTCGGTAGCATCCTCACGATTGTTCTTATGTTTGAGCCCTTCGATGCAGGCACAGTGTTAGTTCATCTTGTTGATGATTTTTTTTTTTTGGCTGTCCCACCACTTTACCAAACATGATGTCCTTCTCCAGGGACTGGTCTCTCCTGACAAACACATCCAAAGTATGTGCGACAAGCCTCACCATCCTTGCCTCTAAGGAGCATTTTGGCCGTGCTTCTTCTGAGACAGATTTGTTTGTTCTTTTGGCAGTCCACGGTACTCTATTCTTCGCCAGCACCATAATTCAAGTGCATCAGTTCTTTGGTCTTCCTTATTCAGTGTCCAACTTTCACATGCAGATGAGCTAATTGAAAATACCGTGGCTTGGGTCAGGCACACCTTAGTTCTCAAAATAGCATCCTGGATTTTCAACACTGTACAGAGGGCTTGTGCAGATTCACCCGATGCATTGTGTTGTGTGATCTCTTGACTGATGCTTCCGTAAGCATTGATTGTGGATCCAAGCAAGACGAAATATAAAGTAGAGCTATGAAAAAATGAGCCTATGGGGTTGGGCTCCAGGATGCCGAAGTGGGTCGAGTGACAGCGGACAAGATGACTGGGAGTCTGGTGTGATCAGTGTAGCCTCAATTTCCCCTTTGCTCCCTCAGTCCCGGATGGCTAACAGCCCTGAGGTTACTAACCCTAGAGCACTGCGCAGAACCTGTGTTTCCCTACACTCTCCTCACATCTCTGTAAATATGAAACTCTCCTCTGGTATCCTAATTTGAATGCACCATCTGGGACCCTACAGAGATGGAGACTCTGGGGCGTCTCTCTGGAAAAGTGACCCTCAGCAATTAGCTCTGGGGATAGAAAATGGGCAAAGGGACTTAAATGGCGAAGTCTTCAAAAGGAGATTAATGAGGTAAGTGCGAGAAGTAGGGAGGTACGGGATCCAGCCCCACCTCTGGCAGGGTCCTGAGGATGGTTGTGCAAGTAAGGGGAAGAAATTAAGAGAAGTCACCTCTGCCATGACTTCAGGAGCCCGATCTTTACAGAGAGATAACGTAGTCTCAACATCAGCATGTAAGTTCCCTCTAATTGCAGGTAAGCACACATAACAAAGTGGGCTGTAAACTAACCCTAGAGGTCCCTGAGTCACCTAAGGCCAGTGCTGGGGCTGCGTAAGAGGGAGTGTAGTAGTTATATAATCTGTTTTCAATTTGAGAGGATTATGAGTGAAGCGGTAGAGTCTAGCCTGTCAATCATGGTATAGCCAATGAGGCCTCTGTGTGGGCATGGCCTTCCCCTGAGGGTTCTGGGAACTCCTGTATTTCCTCCTTGGTGGCAGGAGACACTCTTTCTTGACTCACTCCCAGAGAGACATTCTACTGATAAGAAATTTGGTGCTATGGTGATAGAGCCCGGTCCCGGGGAGCTGGAGAAGCCACGTGGAGACCCCTGCCAGCGCTGAGATGCTTACAATGCCACTGGATCCACAAGACTTACATGTGTTTCATGAGTCTGAAGAGGACTTTATAGATTGGTATCGGACATATGGGCTTGATTTGGACTGGCTGGGATGTTTTCTCAATATTCAGTTGCTCTTGTATATAAAGCTCTTTCCTATACACATATGAGTGTCTATAAATTTGTTTCTCTAGTCTACCTGGACTAACACAGGAGTGACTGTCTCCTGAGCCCTAAGAAGAATAGCAAGTGCTGCTCCTATAGTTAATGCTGCTGGCCAGATAGCAATCAAGCATGAGCTTGTAAGAGGTAACTTTAAGGTAGCATTATTCTAGAAGGATATCGTGGGCACCAATACTAATTATGAGAATGTGATTGGGACTCATCTTAGCTCACAAGGGTGAAGGCTTCCCTCCACCCCTGCCAGGCTTTTTATGAGAATAAAAAAATTCATCACATACACTCTCTTCCCAGCCCCCTGTTCCCCACAGGGAGGTAGACCTCATTGACATAGTTCAGTATATTTATGCCTAACTCACTGAGGTAGGCAGAGGTTAGGTCGATTTGGTTTGGGGCGGGGATACTTGGGAGCATTCGGAGGCAAGGATGTTAGAGTAAGACTTCCAGCCCCGGACAATTGAGATCACCAGTCGTTTGCTTTCAGGAAATGAGCTGGACGCGAGGCTAGGCCCCAGGGGAGAGTGAATAATGCAAGTTCACACACTCACTGCGTGGAGTCGAGGCCGACTCACAGTGACCCTATAGGACAGGGCAGACCTGCTCCTGCGAGTTTCCCAGATGATATCTGTTTCCGGGAGTAGAAAGCCCTGTTCCTCCCACGGAGTGGCTGGTGGTTTCCCATTACGGATCTTGTGGTTAGCAGCCCAATGTGTAACCACTATGCCACCAGGGGTCCTGATCATTCAAGTTAGACACCCCGAATGCAGAGGTGGAGTAGAGGGCTGTTATTTGAGCGCCTGGCACAGGCCTTGGCAGTGGTGGAACTCTCAGTAACTTTGGCGGGAGCAAGACGGGTGCTTACAAAATAGCTCAAGGGAGGACTGACCATTTTCACTCTTTTCCACTGACTTTCAGAAAACACTCACGTGGAAAGAATGTTTGAAAGAGATAGAGCTGGAAGAATTCAGAAAAGGCCTTAGGAGAGGATGAGAATAAGGAATTTTAGAGTGGGTTTGTTTTATATTGAATAAATGCTGGGAAAAATAAATTTCAAAACTTTACCCTGGGGCAGAAAATCTGGTTTTGTTAGCCTGATCCATGTGATGTTTTCGTAAAACATTCGTACGCATGGGAAACCGAGTTGTTATTGTGCAAAATTAATAGAGTGTCCCATCACAAACATGAGCTGGGATAAAACGGTGGGGCGTGCTGGAGGAAGGGGGTGAGAGGCTGACTCAGGAATTGTGCTTCCAACTCTCCCCAGGGCTCTTGCACACGCCTTTCTGATGCCTGGACCCCTTCCTCCCCCCCAAGCAGGCCATCCTCTCTTGTTTTCCTTCACAGCACGGACCACAGTTTGCATTTCAGGTGCTCCTCCGTGCCCTGGCTTGCTCAGCAGCCCTTGACCTCCATGAGGGCAAGTGCTGTGTTCTCACCGAGGTTGCTCGGAGACCCACCACCGGGCCTGGCACCTGCTGGGTGCGCGGTAAGTATATCACAGGGGACTGGGCGAAGGACTTTGAAAGCATGTCACATTGAGACGACATACCCCGGCAAGGGAAGGTGAAGCGATTATGATTGGCAACGCTGGTAACCTTGGTTTCTGCTCTCTGTGTGAAGACTTTTTTCCCTAACCCCATCTTCAGAAAGCCAGCATGTGGTTATCAGCTCAGTGCCTGCCTGCAAGACGCCATGAGAAAAGGTCACGAAGCATTGAATCCGACGGAGGCGCACACTCACAGCCATGCAGCAACTACCCTGATGTCACTGACTCTCCAGGAGCTTTGCCCTTCAGCTCAGAGCTCTTTGAATCTCGGCAGGGCTGCTGAAGCGAGGCAAACGGGGTGCTCCGAGATGGGCAAGGGGCACTGCTGAGATGGGCTTGTGGATTGAATTGTGTGCCCCCTAAATATGTATAAAAATCCTGGCCATGAGGAGCTATCCCAAGGGCTCAAGTAGAAAGCAACTGTTTTGAGAATGAGGATGGCAACAAATGTACCGATGTGCTTGACACAATGGATGGATGGATGGATTGTGGTAAGAGTTGTACGAACCCCCAATAAAATGATCTATAAAAAAAAGGGCCAAATGCTGTTATGGTTAAATATCATTTGGTCTTGGGTAGAGCAGATTCCTTTCCACGATGCAAGGAAATGGGAAGTAATCAACCATCCATTTAGGCTATAGCAGTGTAGTTGGATCCTGAACTTAATCACGTTTGAGTTGTAAAGACAGTGTGAAGATTGTCTACACGGCAGGTAACCAACGAACTCCCAGGACGACAGCAAGGGGGGAATATATACGGCCAGGGCCATGCTTTGGAGGTGTGATCTCCAGAACTGGGAGAAATACATTCCTGCTCTTCCAAGCCACCAACCTGTAGCTTCTGTGTTACGTGTAGCAGCCCTCGGGAAGACAGATGGGTAGTAAAGGCATGTCAACTGCAGTCTGCTTATACATTTCTTTCCTGATCGTTTTGATGGGAGTGTTTAGGCCTCTGGGTTAAAGCACAAAGCTGCTAATCAGAAGATCACAGTGGCTCTAAAGGGGAAAAGACCCGATCATCAACGCCTATCAAAATTACAACCTACAAAACCCTATGGGGAAGTTCTGGTCTGTCCTACAGGGTCCTCATGTGCTGAAATGGATTTGATGGCACGCAACAACAACATAATCAAGTTAAGTGTGAAAATCACAGGCAGCTATATTTGGAAAGGAAGGTAGAGTATGTGTACGAGAAGAAATACAGTCCTCGCTTGGTGTCTGTGGATAATTGGGCCTAGAGTCCCGCCCACCCTGTGACAGTTAAGGCTCCATGTGAAGTTGGCTGGACCGGATTCTCAGTGGTTTGGCTGTTAAGATGTAGTCATAATCCACGATGAGATCTAATATAATGTAATCACTTTCATGGTGAAATCTGCTAGGAGCGATTCACCAATCAAAGGTGTTTATTCAGGGGTGTGGCCTGCTTCCCATATGTGTGGATGCTCTGGAAAAGCTCGCTTCCTTTTTTGCTGGGTCCCAAGCTCGCATCTGGCCCATCACCAGACCTGCCTGTCACTCCTGACAGTTGCAAGCAGCCTGTCATCCTACTTGTTGACTTTGGACACATTCACCTCTGCAGCCAGTTTGCTCTCTGACCTGCTGACTTTGGGTTCATCGGCCCTGAAATTATGCGAGTCAGAAGAAGCCTCCAGCCTGGTCTCCAACCCATGGACTTGGAACTCATCAATATGAGCTAGTTCCGTGAGAGAAACCTCTCTGAATATACGAGCATACATGTACACAACATGCTTCACGGGCTTTACTTCTCTGGAGAACCCAGCCTAAACCATGCTGGTTCCCCTGTCCTCCCTATGATAACCCAAATTGGTGAATTCTCAAGTCTCTTATGAAAAATTGTGCACTATTGGCATATAACCTAGTCCAATGAAAATGCTGTATAAATCCACCGCATCTGTCAGTTTGTCAAACTATGGTGGTTTGTGTGCTGTGGTGATGCTGGAAGCTGGGTCACTGCTGCCCAAGCCCACAAGTCCAACATTAGGCCATATGGCCAACACCAGTCCACAAAGTCCTCCTCCATCTCACAAAACACACGCAATGATGCCGACTGCAGGAGGAAAGCCGAGTCAGTGAGCGTGTAAGCATCTCAGCGCTGGCAGGGGTCTCCACATGGGTGCTCCAGCACCCAGGGCTGCATTGGGGTTGGTTCATGTGGCTTCTCCTCAGGGATGTCTTGCAGGAAGTCAGCCATGCAAGCTAAGGCAGGGAACTGACTAAGGCAGCTGCACCCTGGTGCAACCATCAGAAGCAAGAGGCCTGAGAACTAGAAAGGTGAGGCTCACCGAGCCATTTATCCCTCCGCCCTTCAATTAGCCCCACATGTGGGCACAGTAAACCTTAACTATCTCAGTCGACCACACTGATATGAAAGGAGTGAAGCCTGTGGAAAGCAAGCCTTCAGCACCTCCATGTGCTGACTCAGAAATCACGACTCAGAGTCAGAAGCAGCAGCTGGGAAAATCTACTAATCATTGGAAGTTGGAATGTACAAAGTAAGAATCTAGGAAAATTGGAAGTTTTCAAAACTGAAATGGAACACATAAAGATCACTAGTCCAAGTGTTAGTGAGCTGAAATAGACTGGAAGTTAATCTGCCAAATGTGGGGTGCTATGGACTGAATTATGTCCCCCATAAATCACGAAGAATATTGAAAGTATCACGGACAGCCACAAGAACAAACAAATCTATCTGGAAAGAAGCACAGCCAGAATGCTCTTTAGAAGCAAGGCTGACTTTGGTTTGTTTGTTTTATTAGGTATTGTTTTTTGTTTTTGTTATTGTTTTTCTCTTTCTCTTGTCCCATGTCTATCTACATAGGATAGGCTGCACAAACAATCCCGAGGAGAAAACTGGTGATTCCAGAGGGGACATGGAAGAAGGAGGGGGTGGGGAGGGGGAGGGGGAGCTAACAAACTCAGAGATAAGGGAACAACAAGAGATCTAAAATTGATGGCAAGGAGGGCGTATAATGCTGGGTGGGGCTTGATCAAGAGCAATGTGTCCGAGAGGAAATACTGAGAGCTGAATGGAGAGTGAGCATAATAGTGGGATAGGAGGAAAGTGAAAGTAAGGAAAGAAATAGGAGGCCCAAGCTATTTATAGAGTTATAGCTCTAGGCATGCATATATGTAAATATATTAATTTATAATGAAATGGATAGAGGCCAATGTACATATATTTATATAGATGGACTTTGGGCCTCTACTCAAGGCCTCCCTTAACACAAGAACACTTGGTTCTGATAACCTGACACTCTTTGATATTCACCTTCCTGACATGATCACTGAAGACAAAGTGGATGCATAAGCAAATGTGGTGAAGAGAGTGGATGGTGCCTGGCTACCAAAAGATATAGCATCTGGGGTCTTAAAGGCTTGAAGTCAAACAAGTGGCCATCTAGCAGGGAAGCAATATAAGCCCACATGGAAGAAGCACACCAGGCTGTGTGATCGTGAGGTATCAACGGGATAAGGTATCAGCTATCAAAAGATCCAAAACAAACAACTATATTGATGCAAAAGAGGGGACTTGGAGTGGAGATCCAAAGCCCATCTGTCGATAATTGGATGTGTCCCCCCGTCCGCCGAAGTTGTATAAGGAAGGGATGATTCAACCTAGGTGTAGTACAGCACCGACAATGACGAATCACACATCACTCCTCTAACTCCTGAATACTTCCTCCTCCCCACGACCATGACCCAGCTCTAACTTACAAATCTGGCTCGACTGGAGAACACACGTTGGTACAGATACACACATTGCATTCTCAACACAGGGAACCCAGGAAAGATGAACTCCTCAGGAGCAGTAATGGGAGTATCGATATCATGAGAGTAGGGGGATGGCTAGGGAGGGGGAAGGGTGAGAAAAGGGGAACCCATCACAAGAATGCACATATAGTGCCCCCCCCCAAGGGGACGAAAAATGGAAATGTGGATGAAGGGAGACAAAAGACAGTAAGATACGAAATAACAACAACAAAATCTATATTTGATCAAGGATACTGGAGGGTGGGGGAGGGGGAGGGAGGAAAAAAAGGAACTTACATCAAGGGCTCAAGCAGAAAATGTCTTGGAGATGATGATGGTGATGGCAACTTAGGTACAAATATGCTTGATACAATTGATACATGGGATGTTATAAGAGCTGTAAGAGCCCTCAATAAAATGATGGGGGAAAGGCTAGGCTGGCGAGACTTTGTCTCATGTTATCAGGAGAGACTGGTCCCTGGAGAAGGACACCATCGCTTGGCACAGTAGAGGGACAGTGAAAAAGAGGAAGGCCTTTATCAAGCTGGGCGGACACAGTGGCTGCAACGAAGAGCTCAGCATCGAAACCCTGGCGAGGCTGGCCCAGGCCTGGCCGGTGTTTCCTGCTGTGCATAAGGCCCCTGTGAGTTGAATGGACTCGACATCACCGAACACCTGCAACCCACACACCTGATTTGGAGTCCTCCTCGCCCGGACATATACTTGAGGATATAACCTGCCAGGTTTTCTTTACTTGAATGAGATCATCCCTGATTAGTTGTCCTCATCTGAGACTGGGGGACTGAGACTGAGTGACAGGCTGGCTGGCTTCAAGGCCCACAGAGGCGGAAGCCAAGTGACCACATGGTTCAGAGGCTAAGGACCATAGAGAGACTTGGCTACTGGCTTAGGAGAGGTGTGGCTGTGGGTCAATGCCTGTATCTTTATTGTTTGCTGATCCTGACGTGTGGAAACCTATCAACTTCCCTAATGAACCCTCTTCATTGCGAGTACCAGCTATATGTGAGTAGGTGGCCATGACAACAGATTCTTGAGGCCGACATAGAAGGAGAGTGTGGTGGCAGGTACAGTTGGTGTCAGGGGAAGTGAAGAAGGATAGGGCAAGAAGGCAGGTCTGGTTCCTGCCTCTTGGCACTAGGAGAGCCAGAGATGGCCTCCATGCCATTTACTGCATGCCTCCTGGTCAAATCTGCCCCTTTTCTACTCCAGAAGCAATTATGTTTAGGACACACGCTATGCTGTTATTGCCTCATTAACATAAAAAGGAAAACTCTTTTTCCAAATAGTATGACATCCCCAGGTATTGGAGTTAGGATTCCAACATGTATTTTAATCCCATAATTTATCGGAGCTGAGCCAATTCCAACTTGCAGAGGTCCTCTCTGAGGTTTCTGAAACTGTCATTCTCTACGGGAGACCGTCTCATCTTTTGCAGAGTGGCTGGTCGTGTGGACAATCAACTTTGCAGTTCGCAGCCCACCACGTAATCCACAGCACCACGAGGCTTCCTTAACACAGAGTGGTTTGTGTCAGGTGGG